>NC_082704.1:15164141-15519133 GCF_949987515.2 Delphinus delphis | reverse complement strand
CTATGTGTAGGATGATGGCCAAATGCCTGCAAGGAAGATGCACTTGTTCGTGAGTGACTAGGTTATGTTCTGTGAATGTCAGGTTAAAAAAGGATACAAAACCTTGTGTGTCGTTTTTATTTGAAAAATAGTAATATCTGATCTGCTAAAGTACTAGATAATATGAATCTGAAGAGTCCTCAATTAAGATGTTAAAATTATATTATGCCATAAGAAGTGGACACTTTCTTCTTGTTATAACAATTTTGTAGTAAATGTTTGAGTCTCTGTCCTAAAGTTGTCTTAGACTCACTCTGTGTCTGTGTATAACATATCCACCACTTGTGTTTTCTATGAAATGTAATTTTACCATTTTTTTAAAAAGTCAAACTATAGGGAACCTACGGGTCTCATGATGGTCCTACTGTTATCAATTGCACCAGGGTCTTTGGTATCAAGTCAGAAAGATGAACATTAGCTTAAAAAAATGATACTTCTCAAGATAATACCAGACCCTACACGGATTCTCTTATATTAGTACCATGCTTTAAATATTTTCCAGAGCACTTTTACATAAATGCATCAAATTTAGAGAAAGAGGCAACGATAAACATGCAAATGTAAATCCCCCAGATCACATAGGCCTCGCTAGGATGGATATCAGACCAGGAATCCAGTGCCTAAAATGGGAAAACAACCACAGAGGTAAAGCTTCAGATGACTAGCTTTGTTCTTCAGATCCTTGCTGTTTCCTAAGAAATTTTGATCAGCCTTGATTTATTCTGCTAGGTGGGTGATCCAGAGGCAAACAAGTTGAGACACATTTTTTTTTCACTGGCAATAGCAAAAGCAAGCACTTTCAAGTGTTCTTCATCACCCACTGCTACTTCTTACATTTGGAACCCAAATTTTTAAATTCCTGTCGCGTCTCAGAATTTCTAGAGATGTCCTCCTTTTTACCTGTATGAAGTTTGAGGGCGTATTTCACTTTCCCCCTCCAGGTTTTCCATTAGCTAAAGCCATTAAAAAAAGCCTGAACCTTGTCTTTATGAGGCCTCCTTCAAAGTGGGCTGTCACTGGGGTTGATGGTCCGGTTACAAGATTGAAGACTTGGGCTCTGTAAAGAACTGCTCTTGAAAAGTCATTAGTGAGGTCCCCAGGCCCAAGCTTTTACACCCCATGCAGAAATTTCCAGGACATTTTACCTCCAGTGAATACATAAATTCCATTAATCCACACGTACTTTTCTACCACTGTGCATGGGAATGGTTACATACGTAGAATACAACAGAAGGTAGTGGGGGGCAGGGGGAGGCTGCGGGTTGTTTTGTTTTATTTTTCAAATTTCAAAGAACAGTACTCAGGAAACTGTCTCAGGACTTTCATTTTTCCAGAACTTGTCTTCTTTTTAGGTCTCTGAAAGCTAACTATAAATCCTGTGACCAATCTATAATTTCAACACCCTGGATTAAGGCCCAAATCATAAACATGAGGAGAAAGAGGTTTTCCAGAAACCTGACAAAAAGAGGCCGGGAAAACAACTCTGAAATACTGTGATATTATTAATAATGGCAGACAAAACGCCATGAACTGGCTTTGTTAAAAGCAAGACACTTAGGTAACAGGGTCATCGGTCTCCTCATCTGTAGAATGAAGGTTTGCAACAAAAGAGCCTTTCAGTCGCCAGGTTCTCTGGTACAAAATGAGGGCCTAAGAGGGGATTCAAGTGAAAGGCTCTATTTCTGAGACAAGGAGGACTAATACCGGGCTGACTTCTCCAGAGTGAGGCCCAGCCACTTAACAGACGTTCCACTGCACACAGGCCTCGTCCAACTACATCCTGGACACTGCCCTTCAGTTCTCAGAACAGAGATGCTGTGGAAATGGTTCTCATCTACTAAAATGTACCCAACAGCTGTACTTAATGAGGGCTGGGAGGAACGCACACGTTCTGTTCCAGGGGCAAACAAAGGGGTCAGGCCTGTCTTAGGCCGAAGCCACCCAAGGCAACAATGCTTCTCTTCACAGTGAGCTTTTCCACCTGTCAACAGATGCTTAAGGCAACAGGATGAATATGAAACAGCTGAACTGGACACCAAAGCTGAGCGAGGCAGCTGTTCCTTGCCTTTCAGTATAAAAAGCATGGCAGTAATGTTGAAAAGGGTCTGGTGGTGTATAAATAAGACCACTCTGAACATTCCCCTCTCTCTGAAATTTTTAGGACTTGAGCTATTTAATGGAAGAAACTGTAGAACAACCAAGAGTTTTCTGGATGGGGAGGCTGAGGAAGACAAAATTATAGGAGACAAAAGATAATAACGTGTGGCCATGGGGAGGGGAGGGATCGCTAGGGAGTCATTGACCCTCAGAATTAAACTTCAATGGAGAGACTAGATTTTATCAAATTATTCACTTGAAAAAGTTCATCTTCCCACCAGTCCTTCAGTACTAATGGTTTGAAGATCACTTCTCTGAACTTTTTAATAAAGATTAATATAATTCTTGCTTGAATTTATAAACTGGATGGAAGATTAAGACATGTAAATTTGGGATGCATTATGACTACGAAGGGGATCAGAATGTGCCGCCCCAAAAGACGCCACGTTGGCATAAGGATTATATTGAGTTGAAGGCAACGGAGAAACAGTACACACAGAGGAATTCTCCGCCCTTCCCCTTTCTGCCAAGAAGCAGAGTATAAATTTCCCCTTGTGAAAGCGGCCTCCTCTCCAATCTCCTGAACCAGGAAGAGGAGACATGCATTATCACTGGAGACAGAAAGTCAACACGGAGATGGGTCTGCACAAACAAACCTTGCCAAAATAACCTTTATCTTCCATTAGTTTTCCCCATATATTTACCTTCCTACAATTTTCCACTCGTAGAACCCCTTTTCCTTTGCCATGTCACTTGTCCACAAACATATCACCCTTTGCTAAAATAGTATATAAGCGTTTAGCCACCTCTTTGGCTCTTTCTTTCTTTTCTATGAAGAAAAGTAAATGCACTTAAAAAGTAAAATATTAACATCACACACACACTCACAGGCAGTATGTGCATACACACACACACACACGCATGCACACAGAGTCACTCGCGTGTGCATACTGCAGGCACACACATATAATCACATATGTACAGAAACAATGTAAGAGGGAGATTTTAGTAGTGCTCAAAGTAGAGATGTTGGAGGCTAGAACTCAGGAGGAATGAATTTCTAGTAAGGGTATTAACAACAGCAGACCTCTAAGTTTTCACATTTTTTGCCAATCAAATCCTGGAATTTGTCATTTGACTCTTCCAAAGGACAATATTGACT
This sequence comes from Delphinus delphis, assembly GCF_949987515.2. NCBI lineage: Eukaryota > Metazoa > Chordata > Mammalia > Artiodactyla > Delphinidae > Delphinus > Delphinus delphis. The sequence goes on along the minus strand of NC_082704.1, from coordinate 15,515,835 downwards.
CAGGTTGTATGAGTTCCATATTTTAAAGCAAAATATGATTTTAGATAAATGTTCAATAACTGGATGGAGATGTATTCAGAAACAAACTATGTGAATCTAATAAGGCAAACCCCAGAACATTGATGCTATAACACTTGGTTAAATAATTCTCATTTAGATAATAACTGTAAGCAACAATGTTATATCTATACTGTGTAGTATCATGGGTCATAATTATAAATTTTAAATAAATATGAATAATGCAACAAAAGTAAAATATTGACATCAAATAAAATTTGCGGACTTCCCTGGTGGTCCAGGGGCTAAGACTCCACACTCCCAATGCAGGAGGCCCGGGTTCGATCTCTGGTCAGGGAACTAGATGCCACATGCCACAACTAACAGCTCACATGCCGTAACTAAAGATCCCACATGCTGCAACTAATAAAAAGAAAAAGATCCCACATGGCGCAACTAAGATCCGACGCAGCCAAATTAATTAATTAATTAATTAATTTGTATGCCTTTGTTCCTGTTAATGTCTTTGTCAGTGTAATTTGCAGGTCCCAATAACAGAACCTAAGAAAACACATAAAAGAATTATTTTCCTCTCCTACAATTAGAAAGAGAATTTTTATTTTACATTCTGAAACATTCAAAAGCTCTAAATATGAACCATGATGGATATCAATTCTGAGAAATAATTTTATTAAGATTATCATATTTATCGCTGATTTTCCCCATCAACAATATTTAGGTCTTCTGTTCTATATCTACTATATCTATTATGTCTGACAACTTTGTTAAAAGCTAAAATATTTTTGTTTGTTTCGAACATCTTTATTGGAGTATAATTGCTTTGCAATGGTGTGCTAGTTTCTGCTGTATAACAAAGTGAATCAGCTATACGTATACATATATCCCCATATCACCTCCCTCTTGCGTCTCCCTTCCTCCCACCCTCCCTAACCCACCCCTCTAGGTGGTCACAAAGCACCAAGCTGATCTCCCTGTGCTATGGTGGTTGCTTCCCACTAGCTATCTATTTTACATTTGATAGTGTATATACATCCATGCCACTCTCTCACTTTGTCCCAGCTTACCCTTCCCCCTCCCCGTATGCTCGTCTATTCTCTAGTAGGTCTGCGTCTTTATTCCCGTCTTGCCCCTAGGTTCTTCATGACCTTTTTTTCTTTCTTTTTAGATTCCATATATATGTGTCAGCATACGGTATTTGTTTTTCCCTTGACTTACTTTACTCTGTATGACAGTCTCTAGGTCCATCCACCTCACTACAAATAACTCAATTTCGTTTCTTTTTATGGCTGAGTAATATTCCATTGTATATATGTGCCACATCTTCTTTATCCATTCATCTGTCGATGGACACTTAGGTGGCTTCCATGTCCTGGCTATTGTAAATAGAGCTGCAATGAACACTGTGGTACATGACTCTTTTTGAATTATGGTTTTCTCAGGGTATATGCCCAGTAGTGGGATTGCTGGATCGTATGGTAGCTCTATTTTTAGTTTTTTAAGGAACCTCCATACTGTTCTCCATAGTGGCTTTATCAATTTACATTCCCACCAACACTGCAAGAGGGTTCCCTTTTCTCCACACCCTCTCCAGCATTTATTGTTTGTAGATGTTTTGATGATGGCCATTCTGATCGGTGTGAGATGATATCTCATTGTAGTTTTGATTTGCATTTCTCTAATGATTAATGATGTTGAGCATTCTTTCATGTGTTTGTTGGCAATCTGTATATCTTCTTTGGAGGAATGTCTATTTAGGTCTTCTGCCCATTTTTGGATTGGGTTGTTTGTTTTTTTGATATTGAGCTGCATGAGCTGCTTGTAAATTTTGGAGATTAATCCTTTGTCAGTTGCTTCATTTGCAAATATTTTCTCCCATTCTGAGGGTTGTCTTTTCATCTTGTTTATGGTTTCCTTTGCTGTGCAAAAGATTTTAAGTTTCATTAGGTCCCATTTGTTTATTTTTGTTTTTATTTCCATTTCTCTAGGAGGTGGATCAAAAAGGATCTTGCTGTGGTTTATGTCATAGAGTGTTCTGCCTATGTTTTCCTCTAAGAGTTTTATAGTGTCTGGCCTTACATTTAGGTCTTTAATCCATTTTGAGTTTATTTTTGTGTATGGTGTTAGGGAGTGTTCTAATTTCATTCTTTCACATGTAGCTGTCCAGTTTTCCCAGCACCACTTATTGAAGAGGCTGTTTAAAAGCTAAAATATTAATGAAAAAGCTGAGTATTGACATTTAATGCAGAGTACACAGGGCCATCCACCTTATGCTAAATTTTCATTTAGTATAAAAATAATTGTTATCCTTTATATTTTATTATTTACATTTTAAATTCTGTGAGCTAAAAAAGTTGATATTAATTCAATTTTACTTATTTGCCTTTTAAATAGGTTTTTCATTTTAAAATATTAAAGTAATTATGTGATCACTATAGAAAACATAGGGATATAGCGAAAAATAGATTTAAAAAAGCAGTCATAATTCAGCACCAAATTATATCCACTGTTAGCCTTTTGGCAAATTTCTTTCTATTCTATTTCTCTATGTATAAGGTTTGTTGCTGTTGATTTTTGTTAACAGCTTTATTGAGATATAATTCACATAACATACTTCTCACACATTTAAAGTGTACTAGTCAATGTTCTTTAGTATATTCGACCCTCATCACAATCAATATTAGAATATTGTCATCACTCCCCAAAGAAACCCCACACTCCTTAGCCATCATCCCCCAATCCTAGGCAACCACTAATATACTTTCTGTCTTTGCAGATTTGCCTACTGTTAAGTTTCTAATTATACTAAATTTATATAGTATAAAATATATTTATATGTTTGTATGGTTTTATTCAGCTAACATTATAACATAAGCCTTTTCTAATGTTAATTACCAAGTTTTCATTTAAAAATAATAATTACATAATAGTCCAGAAAGTAGATTTATGATAATATATCGAACTCCTTGTTATTAGAAATTTAGATACTTTCCACTCCCCTTTATTCTTTTTTTTGTTTGTTTTCTTATTTTTTATTTTTTTAACATCTTTATTGGAGTATGACACTCCCTTTTATTCTGATCAGTTTAAGTTGCATCAGTCCTGGACCAAAACCAGTTGATGAGCGATTCATTCATATGACTATAAGTCCCAGGCTGCGACACTAGGGCCACACCAGCCTTCCTGCCAGCCTACATTTTTCCCTCTCTGTCAGAGTTTACTGCTCAGCTAGAATTCTGCCCATGGAACCCTTGGCATGAGTGGCTAACCTTGTCAAGGGGAAACTAGGGCTCAAAAGTGACCCGTGTGACAAGCTGTCAAATGCCGGATGCCTGGTGTCCTGTTATCTTCCTGATCTGATCACTATCACACACAGAATACCTTTCCTCCATTCCGCACTGCAATCTGATGCCCTCAGGCTGCAGCCAGAAGCACAAAGCAATCAGGAAACCTGCAAGAAACTAGTCCCGCCTCAGGAAGGAAGTGGGCAAGAGGCTTCCAGGCGCATTCGCAGGAAGGGAAGTTGCACGTTCCACCATCTCCGAATATGAAAAGTCATGAGACAAAACCTAGCAGATCTGGAGGGAATATGTTTTCAGGGCACCATCAGCAGTAACCCCAAAATGATAATGCCTGCTGTGAGGGACATAATGATACTAACCACAGCAAACACTCATTGAGCAATTACATGCTTTCATATGCACTATCTCACTTAATCCTCACAACACAAACTTGGAGGTACATATTTCTATTATCTAACCCCACTGGGCAAATAAAAAAGCCAAGGCTCCCATGCTCAGTAATCTGCCCAAGATCATGCAGCCCTCTGTGTCCCTTCCCCCGCCACAGAAAGCAGTAGAGGCAGAATTCAAATCTAGGTCTTCCCCATGCCAAAGTTCAAGCCCTCTGATTCATTTCAATGCCATCCTCTTGCTACGAAGGAAAAAGAAAAAGACAATATCACATATTTATTAAACACCTAATATGTATCAAGACCTGCACACAAACACCCAATACACTTCGAGTTAAAGATGTCTCCCATTTCACAGTTCAACAAACTGAGACTTTGGGGATTAAAGGATTTGTCTGACAGTTACCTCATAGCTAACACATGTCCCAGCTGTGAGGAAATCCGTGATTCCAATTGAAAAATCTCATTGTTAAACCAAAGCTTAAAGAAAAATGCCTTTGCTTTAGGTCATTGATAAAGTCAGGGCTGATGGCAACAACATTATTTGAAGAGTCAAGGCTCAGGAAATTGCTCTTTGGCCACATTTTAGGAAAGCAGGTTAAACCTGGCTCGGGGGGCAAGAAGTTTTGAATCCTCAGTTTCTAAATGTAAGGTAAACTCAATGTAAACGATATAACTTGCTTCCTGATTTGAGAATTGCACATTGCACATAAATGTGCACTTTGGCAAAGCTTCCTAGTTCACCTTTCCGCTTAACAGACCTCCTGGGGAGCAGAAAAATATGACAATTATGCAAATAGCAGTGTTGAGCCAACTACACAGAAAAGTGGGTGTACTTAAAGGGGAAAAAAAGGTTTGGCAAAACTTAACTCAAAGACATTTTTGGCAAACACGAGGGCATAGGTGGCTCTGGCTTTTTCTCTAGGTGTTATTAGCACCAGAGGGGTCCTCGTCTTTTGTTTTCAGCTTTTAATAAGCCAAGTGCTCTCTAATGGGATTTTAAGTGAATTGCTAAAATGTTCAGGATTCATTTCCCTGTGTTGAACTCCACAGAGATGATTTTCAGTATAAAAATAAGCATTTAAAAGATTTATCCGCTCATCAAATGGTGAGGAAATCTATTCCTTTTAGCCTGCCCCATGCTTGAAAAGGTTAGTGTGGCCTTTGGAAAATACCAGGCTGTGCATTCCGTACACTGTTAATGATTCCTGGGATGCACTGACACTTTCGAGTACATCTTAACCTTTTGAAAATGGGGCCTCCATTGTCTTACCTTAATAAGCAGTTTGTTCACCTTGTGTCTTACAAAAGCCACCACAGTGGAAAATACATATGAGATGTAAAGCTGCACGGATGAGCAGTGTCACAGAAGGAGGAGGACGGAGGACCAATTCCATCCAACAGACCTACAGAGTCCCCTGCCCCCATCTCTGACCGCAACCCAGTAAGGACAGCTGCTCGCTTAAACAATACCCAATGATTACGCCTCATCTCAGCATCTTCCTGGAAGCCCTCAACTAATTGTAGCTGTATGAATTCAATTCTTGCACATTTATATGTCTCCTTGTAGCCACCAAACTCCAGACTCACCAAGTGGCCCCTGTGCTTTAGAGAACCAGACTCATGAGAAATCTGCTATATTCATTTCACTCTCCTATTTCAATGCCTCACCTATTCCGGTAGCAAGCACCCTGACCTGTCCCAAGTCCTTTTTCAAATTTTAGATCTTATTCGTCTCGACACATTCTTCAGCATGGCTCCAGGATCCCCTATGTGGGATCAGCTGTCCCTTCCTCCAGACTCCTGCGGGACTTTTTTTTTCTCGGCAGCTTGAAACATCTATTTTTTTTAATAAATAAATTTATATATTTATTTATTTATGGCTGCGTTGGGTCTTCGTTGCTGCACACCGGCTTTCTCTAGTAGCAGCGAGCGGGGGCTACTCTTCGTTGCGGTGCGTGGGCTCCTCATTGCAGTGGCTTCTCTTGTTGTGGAGCTCGGGCTCTAGGCACGTGGGCTCAGTAGTTGTGGCTCGCGGACTCTAGAGTGCAGGCTCAGTAGTTGTGGTGCAAATAAATACGGGCTTAGTAGCTCCGCGGCTTGTGGGATCTTCCCGGACCAGGGCTTGAATCCGTGTCCCCTGCATTGGCAGGCGGATTCTTAATCACTGCACCACCAGGGAAGCCCCTGAAACATTTATTGAGCATCAACCATTGACAACACTGTCTGCTGGGCTCTGGGGTTACAAACTTTAAGTCACATGGTGCCTGCCCTCAATGAGCTCAAAATCAAGTTGGCTACACTTCTGTGGAGTTTCTGTGATGTGCAGACAATTAATGGAAGGATCATTTTTCACGTGCCACTTGCAATTTGTCGCTAACCATGACTGACTCTCAAGGGTCCTGGCAACGGGGTACCTTGAGGTTGCTGGGGGAGGGGCATGTGTCCACAAGGGAAGGGATGGGAAGAGAATTTATGAAGACAGAAAAGGCCCTTTGGGAGCCTCTCTGGTCTCTCCACCTCTCAGGCAGAGAAATTCTTTCCAGCCTCCCTCGTGACCGCCCCACCCCCTAGCAGTTTGCAAACAGTTCAACATACTTTACAGGAAGTGTCCACTTGCTTATCTGTCCTGCTCAGCAGCCAGTGAGTGGCCTGAAGGAAGGGGCCAGGCTTGTTCTTTTTTCTGTGTCCCCTCTAGCAGTCAGCACATGTTAGGGCACCTCCTCCGCCCTCCCAGATGAACAGATAAATAAAGGCGAGTGAGGGTGGGTTGGTCCATGGCAGGTCTTGATTATAAGACTAAGGAATTTGAAGCACATGAAAAGCTGCTCAACATCACTAATTATTAGAGAAATGCAAATCAAAACTACAATGAGAGGGGCTTCCCTGGTGGCGCAGTGGTTGAGAGTCCGCCTGCCAATGCAGGGAACACGGGTTTGTGCCCCGGTCTGGAAGATCCCACATGCTGCGGAGCGGCTGGGCCCGTCAGCCATGGCCGCTGAGCCTGTGCATCCGGAGCCTGTGCTCCACAACGGGAGAGGCCACAACAGTGAGAAGCCCACGTACCGAAAAAAAAAAAAAAAAAAAAACCTACAATGAGGTATCACCTCACACCAGTTAGAATGGGCATCATCAGAAAATCTACAAACAACAAACGCTGGAGACGGTGTGGAGAAAAGGGAACCCTCTTGCACAATTCAAAAAGACACATGCACCCCAATGTTCATTGCAGCACTCTTTACAATAGCCAGGTCATGGAAGCAACCTAAATGCCCATCGACAGATGAATGGATAAAGAAGATGTGGTACATATATATAATGGAATATTACTCAGCCATAAAAAAGAACGAAATTGGGTCATTTGTAGAAACGTGGATGGACCTAGAGACTGTCATACAGAGTGAAGTAAGTCAGAAAGAGAAAAACAAATATCGTATATTAACGCATATATGTGGAACCTAGAAAAATGGTACAGATGAACTGGTTTGCAGGGCAGAATTTGAGACACTGATGTAGAGAACAAACGTATGGACACCAAGGGGGGAAAGCCGAGACGGGGTGGTGGTGGTGGTGTGATGAATTGGGCGATTGGGATTGACATGTATACACTGATGTGTATAAAATTGATGACTAATAAGAACCTGCTGTATAAAAAAATAAATAAAATTTTAAAAAAGACTACGAAATTTGAACTTGGATGTGCACAGTTTTTTTCATAAGTCAGAAGAAATAAAGCCTCTAAAAGGAAGTGTATATTCATTTATGTTTCCAGGAGAATTAAAAAACTCTAGCTCCCACAGTCTAAAACGAGATATTCAAAACTCTACTGGACAATCTGTTTGTGCTAAACGAGGAGCCATTTAGGATTCATCAGAGCAAAGGGGTTTACTTGAGCCTTGGGGTGGCGAGAAATAGTATTATAAATCCATTTTAAAAAGAAAAGTCGAAAATGCCTAGAAAGCATTTTGCAGTACAAGAGAAAAGCAATTTACTTGTTACTGCTTCAATTTCTTAAATCATCTGGCTTCATAGATCAACACTAACTCTCTTTAAATCTACCAAATGAAATTCCATCCAATGACTCATTACCCAGGGTGAGCCACAAATTGTGATTTGTGATTCTAGGAGTTCCTCCAGGAAAAGCGGGAAAAATGATTGCCCAGGAAAACAGCAAAGCGCCACCTGTGTGTAAACAGATGCCATTCACACGTCTACCTGGGTCTGCTCCGTTATGTCCCGAACAGGGAAAACTAATCAAAAATGACCCCTTGACTTCTTAGACAGATGCTTCTAACTAAATATAGACCCCTCGTCCATGTGGGGCTAAAGCTGCCCCACTGGCCACAGACCACAGGAAAGTTACCAAAAAGCCTGGCGTCACTGTAATTGCCTTGCAGGGAGTGTCACTGATTCCCTAACTCAAACAGGGACCCTTTACAGCAGGCTCCCCTGGAACAGTCCTGTTGTTTTCTTTCATTAGCTCCGCTCTCATAAGTCCAGGCAAACCATCCTTTACGGAGTAGCATTTGGGAAAAGAAAACCCCCAAACAGATATAATGTCTCATTCAAACTGGTCTATACTCTTCTAAACCTGTGACTGCAGGTACCCAGCGGGTGTCCAGAGAGTTCTTGGCTTGACCCTGTTTCCGGAATCATCCTCTCATCTCTCAAACTACTGGCCATACTCTGTGCATTAGTTGATCGAGTCCTATCTTGCAAGAATTTATTGTTTAATTAATGGCTTGACTGTGAACCACTAACACGAGTATGCAAATAGACATAATACCCATGTTTTTCCTCCTTACAAAAGAGCTGGTTTCTTTACAGCAGAGGCACAGTGGTAGTCATCAAGTGGCCCTTTGGTCTAATGCAGCCTATTTTGCAGTAATTATGTTTTTATGGCTGTATTCTTCCTCACTTACACAAAAACATCCTTTTAATTATCATGAATCCTTTACCCATCTTACTCTTTTGTAAACACTGGCTTTCTCCCCCTTCCCCACCCTGCACTTCACCAGATTCTGGCAAGCCTACAGCAAAGCTTCCCACACACTTTCCCCCTCCACACTACCTACCTCTCCTGCCCTCCTACCCTTCTCCTGCCAGGAAGAGTCACCAGTTCTGTTCTCAAAGATGCCACTCATCCAATTAGATCCTAACAACTAGCTTCTGGTCTCTGTGCATCCAAAAGCATGTAGGTCATTAGCAATGTTCTCACTCTCACCAGATGGTGTTTATAGACAAGGGAGCTATGAGATCACCAAGTGATAGGCTTGGATGGAAGGGGTGGTCTAAAGGGGTTTTGGCTCCTAGGACCCAGAATTATACATTTCAATATGTGAATTGAAATTAGACTCCACTTGGCGATACTGTATTTAATATTATATCATTTTAAGGTGGATTTTATTTTTTCCCACTAAGAAAGGACTTACACAGAAATTCCGAAGTCAAACGTATTACTTTCAGAAGAATGCAAGAAGGTTTTTTTTTTCCCTGGGTCACACCTGAACTTGGAAAAAGTGGTTCTGGGTTTCTATACCATTCGCTACAAAATGCAGTTGCAGGTGACAAGTTAAGAGTAAAAGGAGCCTCCCACTTCCCAGCACCATTAAATCTGAAGCAAACAAGAATTGCTCAAGATGATAATGTTCTGGAAGCAGAATTGGAGGATAAAAAATAGATCCCCATGGAACTGGGGATATATCCTCTTTAGAAAAGAGCCTCTGCAAGGCTAATAAGAGCAGCTGAAGAGCTGTGAACGGGGCCTAATCTCTTTCCTCTTGACCATGAAACAAGTCTCTCTCAGTTCTTATCCACATTATACCCACAATGATCCAATTAGTTTAACAATTGGACTTAGTGGGGGGGGGCGGGCTCAGAATATTGAGATAAAAAATGCAGGTTCCCAAAAGTTCAAACATTCTGAAATGAGGCAAGCTTGGTGTCTCTCTCCTCCCCAATACACCTTCCCTCCTTTCTTTTCCCCCTTTCCTTCCTCCCACCCTCCTCCTCTCCCTCTCTCTAAAAAAGTCTTGCCAAATGTTTTATTCATATTATTGGAATTTGAAAAGTGTGTACACTGCGAGGATAGTTCGAGGATTAAATGAAATTGTGTGTGAAAATGCCTAGCACAGTGCCTGACACATTTGGGGTGCTCATTAAATATTTATTTTACTCTCCTTTTCTCTTTCCCTTCCCTCCCCCACCCCGCTCCCACTCCTTCTACTTTGCTCTTTCTATAACCATTATGCCCTTATCTGGCCATGACTGGGAACTGATACCAATTCTAATACATACATAGAGCCACAAACACGCATAAATGTTAGGACTTTTTTTTTTTTTTTTTGCTGTGCCACATGTCTTGTACGGTCCTAGTTCCCCAACCAGGGATCAAACCTGGGCCCTCAGCAGTGAAAGTGCAGAGTCCCAACCACTGGACCTCCAGGGAATTCCCTAGGACTTATTCTTAAATCAAGCTGTAGCCTCCCTGTTTTTAATAATAAAATGGTTATGTTGAACATTTTATATTTCTCTCTCATATATCATGTAAACCGTGTTTGTTTCTGATGAACTTCACTGGGATGGTTCATAAAAATCCCAAAGCAATTTGAAAACTGCAGCAGGTCAGCAGGAAGCAGTAGGCTTACAGAGCTTCATTTTTTTAAGTGCAACAAAGTTGCTCTTAGTTCTAGTTATAAATGGTTTAAAAGCCCATGTGAGAGAAATAAAATTGCATGATCTCACACACTCACTAAATTTTATCCTTTGAAAGAAATTCAGTCTCTAAGTTATTTTTACTAGAAATAATGAACTAGACTCTTAGGTAGAGCCACCTAAGGAGTAAAAACTTGTGACTTACTAGTTTTTGGAGAGTTCCAAAGAAGCCTGTTAGATTTATTGCTCATTTCTCCAAAGGTCTCCAATGGGACTGCTTTTCTTATCTGGAGTTTGACTTTTTCCCAAATCAAGAAATTATCTATAATCAGCATAAATATTGCTCAGTTGCTCCACCCTGGATCCTCCATATATTCCACAAGTACTCCTCCAGCACCTCCTCTGTGGGAGACTCTTTACGTCTTGTGAATATCCTTAGTGGGTATTAAACTGGGCAGCAGAGAGACCACTGACCCTTCCCTAGGGAGCAACCACAGGCACGATACTGATTACGGAGTTCAAGGGCACAGAGGCATTGCTGGCAATGAAGCTCATTTATCAGACTGGACAAGGAAGGAGCCTTCTTGCTGGCAATGAGGCTCTCAATAAAATTAAGAGCAAACTGAAGGGGTTCTGGCTACAACAGTCAACTTAGTGACCTACCATATAAAATGGGAAGCCCCTCTCCTGAAGATTTTCAGAAGTAGCCTTCAGTTTAACTTGATACTCGTATAGCCAATTGAAAAGTAAAAAAATAGGCAAGGAACCATGTGTCAGGTTTTACTAAGACAAAAAGGCAGCTTTACTGATTATTTTCACAAAGCACAGTTTTTTAAAACTAAATCAGCTTGTTATTTTTATAATCCATAGGCCTATGGTAATAGGTTCAACATTTTATCTCGTGTTTTCAGAGAAATAGGTGGATGAAACTGATGGACACAGCTGACACACCCATCAGGTAAAGATCAAAGGAAAGATGAAGTAACTGTATCTCTTAAAGTCTAAGAAGATCGAAGATGAAAGAAACTGAGTAAGTAGGAAACTGGCTATGAAGACATGATATCAAACACAAATGATTAAAGGTTAGAAAAATTCAACCCAATGAATTTAGAGGTTTTGTCTGTATGAAGGGGAAAAATAAAAACACTAGTGAAATTCGGTCACTACATAAACCAGTTTTGACTGAACAGATCAACTCACCCTACAGCTTGCCAGCGGCCAGACTCGGCTCTAAGCCATTCCTTGGAGAGACACAAATGACAGCTCAGGCAGGCAAATGCTCCCTGACAAGGTTTTCCGCCTCTTTGTGGGGACCATATATGTTCAGTTTTGGTTTTGTAGGAATTATATGCAGCTAATTTAAGCATATTCATTTTTCACAGAGTGATTGTATTTGTTTGTTTGCCACTTCAGTAGATTGTTCTCTAATCACCAAATAGCTTGTGGGCAAGTACCCTTAAATATGTTAAGTCTAACTCATCATACAAACGCACTGTGCTTCTGTGATGACTTTTCATTACCACTTCTAATTAAATGTTTTGCTAAACTATCAGAAAAATCTTTTCTTTTTTATTCCCAGAAAATCCCGAGAGAGGAGGACAGAGAGAAAACAGTGCTTCGAGGCTGGCCTGCTCTCTCCCCTCCCCTCGCTCCCCCGTCCCTGGGCTCTGGTTATGATGGCTCTGCGAATGCACACGGAAGCTTTCCAGACACACAGAATCCCCTCACTGGTAATCAGTGCATCCAACAGAAAGAAGCTGCTGCAGGATTCGAATCCTGATGACTGTATTCCCATATGAGGGTCCTGTTCTACCTGCTCGGTCCTTGCCTACAATTCATTGTAGACTTGGGACCAGAGGGAGATCTGCAGCTGCATTACAAGTATCTGGATCTATCGCTAATGATTTAACAGCAAGCCACTTAGAAGAAAATGACATTAAGAAACCATTTGCTTTCTTTCTCTAAGGAGCAGAGCCACTACACATTGACACAAGGACACTTTTGCCTTTTACTTACAGCTCTTTGGACACACATGCCACTCAGTGGGCTTCTTGGCTCTGTTCCACTCCAGATAGCCCTAGCAGTAGTCACTCTTTTTAGTGCGTCAGTAGGGAGGAGGTATCTCCACCTCCTACTTGGCTCTCACTTCCTCATCTTATAAATGACAAGTGACCATTTTCTACTGCAAATAAATTCTTCATAATTATTATATCTATTTAATGTCCCGAATGCTACCTGAACTGATGTTTACCACCATATCCCCAGGACTTCCAAATAAAAATCCTAAAAATTCCTTCACAAACAAATAATTGATCATATGATAAATAAATCACTTACGTATTTTCACGTCTGAACATTCTTACTGAATACTGTACCACTCACATGTGTTTTTGGTGTTTACTCTGAAAAATGTCAGGATTTCTTTAGCAATAAGAATAATAAAGGTAAAGTGAGTGTTTTTTTTTTTAATTCCTGAAGGAAAACGTACTCATCTACATACATGCGCACAATTGCCCCAATTTGGGCACCTGTGCGATGACTTTTTTTTTTTTGATAATGACAGTAACTTTTCATTATCATAATTTGATCTTTCCAGCTAGAATAGTGGATATAAATAGACCCATGAGCCAAACCTACAAACACGTCGAAGGACATGCTGGCAAATCAACAGTCAGATCATCATGAATCAGTAGTAGGGTGAAGTGGCTATCACAAAAATGAATGAATTAGGCATTCATAGAAATATTTTAGCTAGAACAATGGGGTTATAATCGTGTTCTGATTTGTGCTGGTCGGAACACCCAAAGAACACTATCTTCGGGGACTTCCCTGGTGGTACAGTGAGTGGTTAAGACTCTGCTCTCCCAATGCTGGGGGCCCGGATTCGATCCCTGGTCCGGGAACTAGATCCCACATGCATGCTGCAACTAAGAGTTCACATGCCACAGCTAAGACCCAATGCAACCAAATAAATAAATATTAAAAGAAAAGAACACTAATCTTCAGTTCTAGCTGCCATGACCTTATGAGGGACAACGACACACTAGACCCTTCCCACACACAGGGAAGAGTCTGGAAGCCACAGGTATATGAGGTTTGGAAAGGCTCTTTGGCTTGGGGAAGTCACCCTGAGGAAGGCCTAAAAACTGTTCTTATGTTCAAAGGACTGCAGCACGGAAGAGGAGCAGAACTGATTTTCCTTTCCTTTAGAGGACAGAAACCAAACTAATAAGATGAATTTGGGGGAAGTTACACAGAGATAAATTGCCACTCGATATGAGGAAAAACTTCCTAACAATTCCAGCTGTGCAGCCTCACGAAGTCAGACCTTCACCATTACTGAAAGGTTTAAATGAGACCGTCCAACCACTATTCATCAGAGTCCCTGTGGAGAGGTCACACATTTAGAGAGCTGGTTTTGAACCTTTTTTTTGGGGGGGGGGATGGGAGGGTATCCTGGACCTCCTAGAAAATAATGAAAGCTCTGAATCCCCTCTCCAGAAAGATGTCTAGACACCTAGCCTCTTCAGGAAACCTGTGGACCAACCAGGTTAAGAACCACCGCTCTAGAGGGCTGGAAACCTAGGTCTCTAAGGTCTTTTCCATCCTGAACGTTCCATGATCTTTGCATACTCTCCATCTTGATCTGCAGGTGCAAATAATGACGTTTCTTGCCTAACTGGGTATGTAAGTTTTGAACCCTAAGCTCTGGATCTAAGTTTTATTAAGGGTCTTCCTTCTTTAGCTAATTATACCCTTTCTCTTCTTCTCTCATTTCTCTCAGAGCTGCTACTGCGTCTGCCTTCCACTCTGCTCCCAAATGAGGTGCCCAGCCAGGTTGGCTGTCAGCAGAATGAGAAATGACCTCCCAGCCAACCACACTTTACTCCCCTGGTCCCTTCCCGACACCACAGGGACCCCAAAAGTGGGATCAAAACCCACTGCCCAGAGTGAAGTAAGTCAGAAAGAGAAAAATAAATACCGTATGCTAACATATATATATGGAAACTAAAAAAAGAAAAAAAAATGTTCCGAAGAACCTAGAGGCAGGAAAGGAATAAAGACGCAGAAGTAGAGAATGGACTTGAGGACACAGGGAAGGGGAAGGGGAAGCTGGGACGAAGTGAGAGAGTGGCATGGACATATATACACTACCAAATGTCAAATAGATAGCTAGTGGGAAGCAGCCGCATAGCACAGGGAGATCAGCTGGGTGCTTTGTGACCACCTAGAGGGGTGGGATAGGGAGGGTGGGAGGGAGACGCAAGAGGGAAGAGATATGGGAACATATGTATATGTATAGCTGATTCACTTTGTTATAAAGGAGAAACTAACACACCATTGTAAGGCAATTATACTCCAATAAAGATGTTTAAAAAAGAAAAATACCACTGCCCTAATGCAGATCTAGCATAAACACGCCCCTGACAATATTCATGAGATGCCAGAGATATTTAGAGGATAAGTCTCAATCACTGATAAATCCCTAAGGATAAAAATTATATGGATGAAGAAATCTCAAGGATATTGTCTTAATGAAAGTCCATTTCATTCAATTCAATAAACATTTAACAGGTATCTACTATGTGCCGAGCATGGTACTTGAATGCCTGGGATACAAAGGAGAATAAACTATAGTCCTGGCATCCAAAATGAAATACTAAAATATAATGTTCTGGGTGCTGTAATAGTCTCTCTAGAGTTTAAACCCAAGGTTCTGGGGGGAAATAAATATTAATTACATAGAAATATATATACATAATTATAATATTTATAATAAATATATAATTGTGTTTATCTAGAGGTGGGGTTGATTTAGAGGATGAGTCTCAATCACTGATTAACCTTAGAATTAATTCTAAGGATAAAAATTATATAGATGAATAAATTTCAAGGATTTTTTCCCAGTTAAAAGATTTAATTCATATATATGAAACAAGCAGCTGAAATTTCAAAGTTAGTTTCCTATTATCTCTGTGTATATAAAGGAGACAAATGGCCATAAGCAAAAAATAATAATAATAATTTAATAACAGGTTAATTTCAAAGAAATTGAGGTAGAAGTCCCCTAAGATTCCACATCTGGGAAAATCTCAGAGAAACGTCTCCACACTTACTGACTGGCACGTAGGAAATGCACAAGAATTCTGCTGAATGAACGTAACAAACTGAACAACCTTCAGATCTCTTCAGAAGAAGGAGGCACTCCTTTAAAATGCCTATGAACTTTAGAAGTTACTGTACAACCCTAGGTTGAGAGGCTATTAGATGAGTATAAAGAATCCAGAAACACCCAACACAGCAACTTTAGTGAGCTTCTTGAAATATTCCTTCCAGCTCCAAGACTGCAATTTTATATATAGAAATAGATGCCTTATTTAGCAGTCTCAAAACTCTCCACAGTTCCTTGAGTCCACACTCAGATACCAAAAGACTCCCATTAAATATGTTATTCATAAGAAGTTTATTTTCCCAGCTCCCAACAGATTAGAAGTCACAAAATGAAGAGTTATTTTAAAAAATTAGGCTCTAGACCAGGGGTTGGCAAGCTTTTCCTATAAGAGGCTAGATAGTAAATATTGGGTTGGCCAAAAAGTTTGTAAGATGTTACAGAAAAACCCGAGCTACTCAACTCTGCTTTTACTTCAAGAAGGCAGCATAGGCAACGTGTAAACAAATGACTGTGGCTTGTGTTCTAATAATCCTTTATATCTGGGCACCGAAATGCGAATTTCATATAATTTTCACATGTCACAAAATAGTCTTGTTTTGACTTTTTTCAACCATACAAAAATGTAAAACCCATTCTCAGCTTGTGTCTTCTAGAAAGACAGAAAACAGGACAGATGTGGCTTGCCAGCTGTAGTTTGCTGACCTCTGCTCTACAAGTTAGGATCAAAAATTGCACTTTTGGCCCTTGGAAGCAAAACATTTCCGTTAATAGTTAATTTCACTCAAGTGGAATAGCTCATTCTCTATCGATGCCCAATAAATAAGGCATCGGAAATGCCTTAGTAGGGTTCTTATACCAAGCTCATCTCTTGTGATTTGTCTGTGGGATATAATATACTTGAAAGCTGAAATGAGAGTCTGATGATCTTGAGCAACAGTGGAGACAATCTGGTCATTAAGCTAGCAACTGGCACAACTGGCGCCCAGCCTGATGCAGAAATCAGAATAGAGGCAAGAAAGTTTTCCTTCAAACAGATCACAGTAGAGACAGCAGGATACACCCACCATTAGCAGTGATTCTCTCCATCTCTGTCTAGGCAAGTAGAGCTAATAGCCCTGGAATAGCACTTGGAGTGAATGGATTTTGCCAAGCAACAATCTAGTCACCACTGTTTTTTTCCCCCAGCACTACGGAGGTCAATACTTTTCCTTCTGCTGATGTGGCATTTGGAGGTTCCATTTGCAGAGCAGTGGCGCTTAGCTAAACTCTCTCTCTTGCTAATCTGATTGGACAAGAGTGGATACAAATGTCATTCTAGATCACACCAGTTCTCTATTAGGGAAGTCTGAGAGTACCAAAAAAGTAAAAAAGAAAAGGAGATGAAGCCTAGCCCTTCTTAATGATCACCAGCCCATCTGCCACGGAAGTCCATGTCAGTCCAGGAGAACAATCTGCATTAGGTAAGAGGAAAGGTCTCTGAATTTGGTAATAACTGTCCATCAGAAGCAACAGAGGCTCATTCGTGAAGCTGAAAGTACTGAAAATGGGCTGGCTCATGGTGTGTGCCAATCTGGCCAGTCCCAAAGATCTCAATGAGTTATAGTGATGTGATTTCTCACTGGATGACATTAAACAGAAATTAGTGTAAGGTTCTGATACGTGTCAACAAATCTACCTTCACAAGTACAGGCTAGGAATATGGAAGGAATATGGACACGTGTGGCTTAGAGGAATCTCTGGTACAAGAATGCCATTAATGGAACTAACAGGGTTGGGGCTGCATTCTTAAAGCTAGGGAGAGTAGACAGAGAAAGGAGAAAGCAGCACAGGGAGAGCATATCTGAACGTGGTTAAAAGGGGTACAGAAATACAGGTGCCTATTTTTATCAAAGGGACTGAAAGGGAGAGGAAAAATCCAAACTGCTTTATCAGAGGAATGGTTGGGCCACACTTTATCCCAAGCCCTTCTCTTGTTCAAGTGAACCAACCACGCTCTGACTGAGAGAGAAGGGAACACCCTTCCCCTGTTATCTCAAAGTCATCCTTTCATTCCTCTCTGCTTCATCTCTACTGCATTCGAGGCCACTTGAAAGAACCCAAACCAGACTAGAAAGGGTGGAAGTGGGATGGCACACAAAGCTCTGAAAGGCTGGCATAATGCAGAACAATTAGATTTCTGTGTGTTTCCAAGAAGCCCAGCTAGCACCGCTAGATGGGAGCAATTGGGAAGAACATTTCAACTTGATGTATGGAATGCGTTCCGAGGGCCCTGTCTCTGAAAGCATCATGCATAGGCAAGGATGACAACTTGGTTGTAGAAGCAGCTGGTGCATCAGATGGGGGTGAGTGGGTGGAGTAGATGACTTTTAAGAGCTCCTCCAGCCCTGAGATTCTCACAAGTATGCGAACGGAACGCTGCCAACACCGTGCTCTTTTCAGAGCAGGCTAAGAAGGCAGCCCTGTGAAAGCATACATACCCGAAGCTGCCTACCTTACCCAGTACCAGGCTTAACATGGGCTCAAAAAGATCACCTGTTCTCACTACCTTTGGGAGGAATATGGTCCTCCAATCTGCCTCCCTCAGCACTGCCTCGGTGCCTGGAGATGTGCCCCGCTAGGGTAGCTGCCATGGCCGTGAGCCTGTCACAGGATGCCTTCTGGCATCAGCGCATGCCCAACACCTTCTCAAACGGAAACAAAGAAAACCATTTTCCAGATCCTTTCTGTTCAAAGGAAGAGCGCCCTTTAGCACTCCTGGCCCTCTTCCATGGAGTGGGGCCTTCTACTTTCCTGGCACTTGGCTTCTGTGACGCTCAGCATGCATTCACCTGGCGGTCACTGGGCCATTTTCATAGACTTGCGCCATGGACTCTTGGGAACAGCAAATGGGCGGTCTCTTCACTCCTGAAACATAGGTAAGAGGTCTAGGATATACAGCCGGTAATCACTCAACAGGGACCATCAAGAAAATTCTATGCCGACCCCAGGAGCCTCCTTACTGAAACCTATTACTGAAAGCCAACAGCGTTCAGGTAGGAAACCCTAAAGTGGTGGGAGCACAGAGGTTTCCAACTCTAGAAACAGCACCTTCTTAAATACCAACATCCCAATAACTGCAAAGGTCAGTCACAAGCAAACAGATAGAAGGGTCAACTGTGATGAGAAAGATGCATGCTTACAGAGTCCTATGTTCTTTCTAAATAATACAGATGAATGTAGCTGAATTGCACATTCTCAAATGTGCCCAGGTTCCATTACAGCTTATCTTAAAAGGGGAAAAAAAGAAATCTCCTTGTCCTTGAGCTAGTCACGCAAAAAAAAGAAAAAAAAGTGTCCGTGGGAGGGGGAATCTTGGTAACTAGATAAAATTCAAAGGCATTGGTTTCAAGAGGTCTTCTTTTTCCTTCTTCATTAAATACTGATAAAGCTCAGCAAGCCATTGAAATAAAAAGCAAACAAAGATAAAAATCTCCTTTTAGTGTCTGCTTTTCTCTCTGTTATAATTTGTAATAAATTCCTTGTGGTGACTTTTGATTGCAGAAGTAATTTGTGCCTTTATGCCTTCAGGCAACACAGCATATTAACTCTCCAGCCCTCCCACTGACAATGCAAAGACACAGTCAAAAACCTGGATACAAGGAGCAGAAGGTATTCCAACTACACATACTGTACCGCATGGCTTCCAAGGAGCCAAAGAACTTTATATGGAAAAAATCAAGGGGGGAGGTTGCCAGCCAAACACAACTGTCTTTTCAAATCAAAATCATTATAATCACAGAAGCCCACATTAGATCACAGGGGTTATGCTAACATTATCAGACAATCATTCCCACCTATGGGAACCATTGTACTACAAATATTAGCACTGCAAAAACAATACTTTTCTGCATTCACCCTAAGCAGAACCCAAGTATTCAATAAAATAAAAAATCTGGAAAAGGTAGAAATGTTTCAATGGGGCACACTGATTTTATAAATTACTCACTTGGTGACACTGTGAATGTCAACAGCTCTGCTTTACCTAATACACAAATAATAAGGTTTGATCCATATTTATTGTACCTACCTCATATCAACCAAGGATATTTTATTATCTATCAAATGAACTTTGTATACACAACTACAGAAAAAGATATCAAGGTCCAGAGAGGTGATTTCACCTGACCAAGGTCACACAGCATGTCCATGGAAAAACAAGTTAGGACCCAGGACCCAGTCAGCCACCTCCTAGCAGAAGGCTCTCTCCACAGACTAGCAATCACTTGTTCATCTTCTACATTGAGATGGATCGACTTTTGGCTTCCCAAAACCAAAAGTCAAATTTCAGTTGAGTTTTGTGTTTGGGGAACGATATGGTATATGATTTTATAATATTCTCTCAAATTTTTATTTATTTTTTTTTAATTTTTTTTAATTTTTTTTTTTTTTTTTTTTTTTTTGCGGTACGCGGGCCTCTCACTGCCGCAGCCTCCCCCGTTGCAGAGCACAGGCTCTGGACGCACAGGCTCAGCGGCCATGGCTCACGGGCCCAGCCGCTCCGCGGCACGTGGGATCTTCCCGGACCGGGGCACGAACCCGTGTCCCCTGCATCGGCAGGTGGACTCTCAACCACTGCACCACCAGGGAAGCCCTATTTATTTATTTATTTTGCGGTACGTGGGCCTCTCACTGTTGTGGCCTCTCCCGTTGCGGAGCACAGGCTCCGGACGCGCAGGCCCAGCGGCCATGGCTCACGGGCCCAGCCGCTCCACAGCATGTGGGATCCTCCGGGACCGGGTCACAAACCCGTGTCCCTTGCATCGGCAGGCGGACTCTCAACCACTGCGCCACCAGGGAAGCCCTCAAATTTTTACTTTAAAAATATTTTTGCAAGAAAGATCTCCATTTTCTTGAAGTCTATTTTCTAACCAATGTATTATTAAGTTAAAAATGACATGCTCTGGTGAGTCAACTTTCCCCACTTTTTGTTCACTTTAAAGCTTACCTCTGGCCCAGAACTGTTCTCTGGCCACCAGATGAAGCTGCCAACATATTTTTTGCATTCTCTCTTTTTCTAAGAAGCAAAGAGTCAGGAACAATTATGGCAGACAGACAATGCCATATGCCAGTTCAAGTCAGGCAATCTGAATTTCACTTCGTGTGGCATCTGAGGACCTCAATTTCTCCATGTCTAAAATGAGAGGAGCACCTACCAATCAGTTACTAACTACTGTGGGACCCAGTATTTCTAGTTTTGTTTACTTGCACCACTGCCAAGTGGGGAGAAAGAAAGGGTTGGGGGCTGGGTGTGTTAGAGAACATCTGTGAGAGCACAGGTGGGAAATCTGCCCATACCTATGTATGGGCATAATTTACTTTAAATATAAAGGCTAAAAAGTCCAGACAAGAAACGGCTCTCTACATCTACACACACACACTTCCACATCATACACACCCACGTGAAATACAACCTGATGTATTCTCTCCCCAGAGCCAGGTTAAAGTATCCTGGCTCGGTTTTATGTGCAGAGCTAATTCTCAGGCACTGTATGTTGAAAATCAGCTTATTCTGCCCCCCGTCCCCGTTTTGTTTTTGGTTTTTTTGGTTTTGGGGTTCGTTTTTTTTTTTACCAATTCTGTGCAAGTGATCATGGCTCTGCTATTTGTGTAACATTCTTTGTCATCTATTGTCCTCTTCCAACTCCACAACTGGAAGTCAATTTTTGGTAAAATGCAGAACCATGAATCTATGTAGAGGCTAGTATAAGATCTATAAAATCTTTGTTAGATTATTAACCATATCCAATGTATGCAATTCACAGAGGTGCTAGGATCTCCACACAGATCAAGAAACTAAGGTTATTTCCAAATGGTTCCGTAACTATTTCCTAGTCACTTCCATACTAGGAAGCACATTTTAACCCATGGGGATGGGAGGAGAGAGAGACAAAATTTAGTTCTAATCAAATTCCTCACTTCTACCTCTATGCAACTGTACCCAAAAGGCAATCCAGAGATTCCAAAATCAACTTTAGAAATAAACACCCTCCTTTATAGAAAGATCGTCATCTCTGGCATCAGAAAGACCTGGGTTCAAGCCACTGTGTGAATTTGGGAACATCGCTTAACCTCTCAACTTCAGAGTTGTGGTGAGAATTAAATGAAACATCGCCTGGGAAGTATCGAATACACGGTAAGAACCTAAGCAGCGTCACTGCCCTCCTGTTGGAGATAACTAATGTGGGCGGTGGAAACAATATCCACAACTAGGGACAATTAAATATCACTTCACAAATTGTCTGGTTTCACAGATCTATCATGCATTTTCTACAAGGGCAATATCGCCCACGAGGGGAAGAAAATTCATTCTTAGGGAGGGTGAATAAAAATCTCAGCTATTACAGTGGTTTGTGGCCCTTCACAATCCAATCCTACCCTCCTCCCGGCCAAAATCTTACTCCTTAGTATTTAATTGCTATTGTTAGGGATAAGTTAAATTGAATTTAACCTTCTTCCTTACAGGGATGATCATGAAAACAAGGTTGAGAAACACTGATCTATGTCTTTTGCATTATTGAAAAGATACACTCCAAGAAATTTTCATCCTATTTCCCTCCACCAGCAGCCTCCAAAACTGCCGTGGTGTCAGCAAGGGTAGAAGTAACCAAAGAGGGGCTTTAACATTATGTATGATAGCATAAGACATTGTCTGTTATTAATGTAATCATAGTACGCTCCATTTATTCGGGTCCACCTTTATAAATGTTTGTATATCCCTCCTCTCAGCTTCTGATTTCCAGCCCTATTTCTAAGCCATTTCAGAAAGACTATCAATATGTTATTCACTTTCCCCTTCAATTAGGATTTGGGACAGGCAGTACTATAGCAAAACATTCTTGGTGCAGATGCAGATTCAATTTAAAGCATCATTCTTGCCTATCTGCACTGCCATCCACCCACAGAAATTCATCAAGTTTCCAAGGCTGACCTCCTTGACATAAATCTGCCCAGCTCTCTAATGAATCTGTAGGTGTCAAAGTCTTCTCCTATCCTGTCATCAGTTAATGAGCCTGGGGACCCATCCCAGTATAGGATTCAAATTACGGCCCTGTACTTACCTACAGCCATTCTATAAAATGGATAAATGGATGCCACGGCAAGTTAGTCATTTACGTGTCAAGGTTCTGATGAAAGCAGGAAAGGGGTTCCAAATGGGAGGCCAACACACGGCTGAGAGCCCCAGTCTCTGCCGCCTGTTGGAGATCTTCCCTGCCATCCTGGAGACACTAGGTAACTTCAAATCAAGATTTATCTAGTCTTTCATTTAGAGCCAGCTGCCGATAATTTGTAGTCCTGGGCAACAGCATGAGCACAGGTAACTGAAATCCACAATCTCCCAACACACCATACCAAGAGTGTCAGCCCCATCCTCATTTAACTATTTTCACTTGCAAGAGCTGTAGGAAAGTAAAACTGTTTCCATCCATCCTCCCCTCTCCAATCCTACAGACTTTGAATCTGGAGCTTACAAAAGTAAAAGGTAGGCATGCAGACAGCGGGAAGCAAAATGAGGCAGAATATTCTCCAACAAGGATAACCAGACTGTAAATAATCAAGAGTTGGACCCACTGTTTCCCCAAAACACCAAGTCTTCTAAAATGTTACATTGTGATTGTAAATGAATTGTGTCCTGGGGGGTAAGGCATTGTGAGCCTTGGGCTGGGACTGTGGGAGGCTTGAAGCAGGAGCTCAAGAGCCACTTAGGGACAAACAAATACCCACAAGCCACACAACCACACTCCCCATGTGGAAAGAGGACCAGCAGCCTGGTTTAAAAGCAT
This sequence comes from Delphinus delphis, assembly GCF_949987515.2. Taxonomy (NCBI): domain Eukaryota; kingdom Metazoa; phylum Chordata; class Mammalia; order Artiodactyla; family Delphinidae; genus Delphinus; species Delphinus delphis. The sequence goes on along the minus strand of NC_082704.1, from coordinate 15,492,482 downwards.
TTTGGAATCTGTGCAATTCTCACAGCTTTCATTCCATCGCTAGTCACAACACTATTCTTTGCTGAGATTTTTTTTTAAGACTGCCATCTTCATGGTCCTACAACATCCATCTTTTTATAGATGGATATCTTGTTTGAGGAGACTGAAACTTAATTACTCCTCCTGTGTCTTAAAGGATTTTGGTACTAACCTATTAATGTCAATGTGAGTGAAAGAGCAAAACGTAGTTGCAATGGCCGAGTGCTGTGGAAAAAGAAAAACTGTGCTTCTAGTCCCAGTTCCTGTCTCTAACGCACAGTGGACCCTCGAGTAAGTCAATGTCTTCACCTATGAAACAGAGAATCCCTGCCTCACTAGGCAGAATAAAATTGAGGTCAGTGCAAAAGCATTTTAAAGAGCATAAACCATTACATGTGTGTAACATTTCCAGACCCATGAATCTGGAAGTAAAACTGCCACAGACTGAATGTTTTTGTCCCCCCAAGATTCATGTTGAAATCTAATCCCCAATGTGATGGTATTTGGAGGTGGGGCCTTTGGGAGGTGATTAGGTCATGGGGGTGGAGCCCTCATGAATGGGATTAGTGCCCTTATGAAAGAGGCCCCAGAAAGCTCCCTCACCCTTCCACCCTATGAAGACACAGCAAGAAGATTACCTTCTATAGATGTATTGAAATGAAACAACTGATTTGAATAAGAATAAGAGTAAGAATAAGAACAAGAACAAGAATAAGAATAAGCGGTTCCCAGTGATTTACTAAGTAGAAATTTGTGAAGTTGTTGGACTGGAGTCAACTCTCTTCTCCCAGGTGCCTCAAATTTACATGGCCCAAATCTTGAGATGCATCCCAGTTGCCATATGGAATTCATTTGAAACAGTTTAAAGTGACTTTTACTGTTCCTTGCTTAAGAAGAAAAGTGACTTTCTGAAATGAAGTATTTCCTTTTCATGCCAGGCAACTAATATGTGGTTCCCTGAGCTGGTCAGTGCTTTCCTTATCGCTAATTACAATGCTCATGGTATCTTGGAAACCACCACCAAAGACAGGTCATTATTAGAGTTCTCACGTAAATTTAAACTTGACATGTGTGAAATTATGAATCGAAAATAGAAGCTTCATCTCCCTAGACCAAGCTCATTTAATAAATAAACCTGAATTAGTATACATTCCTAAAAGAATACATTTAGTTCCTGACTTAGAAAATATGTAAATATAAATCTACCTTAGCATCTTGAAACTGAAACTTAAATAATATGAAAATGATCACTGGATTGCAAACACTATAAAAATCATATAGGAGTAAATGTATCATATTTCCTTCGAATTTTAAAAATTAATCACATTTTTTAAATTGGAGGTTTTTGTTTTTGTTTTTTTGGCGAAAACCAAATGCTACTGCTAACAAAGAACTTTCTTGAGAGCTAATTACTACTAGTAAACTAATATTACTCCAGGAAAGCTAACCAGAATCCTGCTGGCAGCCTGGCAAAAAGAAGATGTGACAACATTAAACAAAGCTATTGTGGGAAACTCATTATAAAAGAAAAACGATATCCCCAAAATAAACACTCAAGCTGCATCAAATCAGATACCAAATTATTTGGAAATGAAATTATCTCTGAGAGGATATTTACTATAAGCAGTCAAGATTTAAACAAATAAAATTATAGGAGAAAAAAGACCCAATTTTCTCCTGAGGATCGATCATGGTTAAACAAGCAATCTCCTGCAGCTCGAGAATCCAAGGCTATAACTCTGGGAGCTGCTCTCAGTACAGAAGACTACACGAAATAAACAAAAGAAGGTTGATGCTGTAATGGGAGAAAATCCAAAGTAATACATGAAAAACTGAGTAAAAGCACATTGTGAACTGGGCACTCAAGGTGGAAATAAAATAGGCACTGTCTTTGGGCTAAAAAAAAAATCTATAACAGAGAAAGAGAAAAGAATGATCTAGGCAAATAGAGCTATAGAAATACCCAAAGATGAGTCATATGAAAAAGGGCATCCTTGTTATTTTCCTTCTAGTACTCAAGATTTTGAATTGTGGGAAAATAAAGACGTGACCAAGAGAGCAAGTAAAGGTGGAGAAGATGGTTGAAGAAAAAACAATAGGAAGGAAAGATGGAAACATTTAGTGTACACAGGAGGGTACACAGTCCCAGAGACAGAAGTGGTTTGGTTGAGGCCACACACAACTAGTAAAAGGCAGATCGGGACAAGAGGAGAAAGCTCCACGAAGGCAGGGACATTTGTCTGTTTTGTTCCTTAGAACGATGACTGAAACACGGCAGACACTCAGAACATATTTCTTGAAGGAAGGGAGGGAGAGAAGTAAAAAGGAAGAATTAATTCAGTTCAACTCAAAAAGTATGTATTATATGATGTCCTGTTGGGAATTCCAAGAGAGTATATGGCATGGCACCCAGCGCCAGGAGTTTGCAGTCTATTCGGGGAAAACAAAATGTACACACAAAAGGATGACTAAACTACCAAATGCTATACCCTGAGAGCCAGATGATGGTGTGGATGTCAGCCCTGCATGGGGGCTGATGAATAGAAACTCAGCTATGTACTGCAGTGGTCGGGGAATTCCTGATGACAAAACAAGCAGCACTTGTCGCCACTAAAGACATATTAGTGTCTTTAGTGGAGTTCTGAGCCTGTTGAGTACCTAATGTTACAGGGTCTCATTTAATAATACAAGTAATGACATTTCTTAACCGTTTTCAAAGTGCATTCAGTTTGCATTATCCCCTGCAGTCGTTACAAAGCACTAGGGGGTGAGCCAGAATGGGGTGCTGATCTTCTGCAACAAAAAAGAGAGAAGGCACACTCTCCGAAATGAGAATTGAACCCAGCACTGTGCGTAATGGCACCTACCCATCTCCAGGAAGGTGGGAGTCTTAGTGTGGATGTTGTTAGCGTATGTGAGATGAGAAGATGCAAGATGGCCACAGACAAGGTGAGAGAAGGGGATTGTTCGGTAGGGCGGTAGAGTCAAAGCACATCTGGGAAATGAGGTGATGGTGGGGAAAAGTGAACACTTCCTCTAGTGTGTAAGCTAAGCCATTCTCTCCTTGCTAACAATCGAACTGGAGAGAAGGCACTCCCCTCCTGGAGCAGCTGGGGCTACCCCTAGCACATGTGGTGCCTCTATGTGGAAGCCTCAAAGATGCTCTTTCCAGGCACCCCTTCCTCCCGGCTGACATGGCCCCATTCCGAAATCCAGAGCTTAGTGAGCAAAGCACGGGCTGCATCTCATCTCTCATTCATTTCCGTAGCCAGGTACCGTTGTACAATGAACAAATTGTACACCCAGACATGTCAGCCCTGGAAATAACCCATACCATCTTTGACCTGCTATATTAGAAGGTGCTTCCTTTTCCAGAGTTGAAATCCACCTCCCACTGGGATTTATTGTGTTCTTTCTAGCCACATGGGAAATATCCAAGTCCCTCTTCCCAGTGACAGCCTTTCAAACACATCCACTGCTTTTGTGCCCCTCCTCAATCAAGCCATCACATGGAGCTATCTCTTTGGAAAGAAAACCAAACCCACTCCAAAGCCACAGCAGAACCACGGTGTCATTGAAAGCACACTTAACAGCAGAGCTGCCATAAAGAGGTTTGAAATACAGCAAGAACTCTATATGGACAAGGATCGTGACAAATTTATCAACACTCTAATGGAAGCAGTCAAAGCACAGAAGGTGGGAAAAAGCAGAAGTCGCTGAATATGCACTAAAGGGTAGGGACCAGAACTGCTTAGGAAAAGAAGGAAAGAAAAGGCGGGGGTCAGGGGAGAGAAGGAAGGGAGGACGGAAGGGATGCATGGAGGGTAGGAAGGAAACACAGTGCATATCCACATACATGTCTGGTTTGGGTGTTAGAGTTCATCAACGAACACGACTCTCAAATCAAACCCAATGCCTTCCTATTAATTCTGCATTTACCATATTCATTGAAACAGTAGCTCCGTCTAAGGCATCTGTGTGTGTGCGGCGGGGGTGGGGGGGCAGTTTGTTGATTTTTTTCCACATAGAATGTGGTCTGCAAAATCTGGCTTGAATGATGTTCTCCTTGGTAATGGGCATATCTGAGCTTATGAGTGGCATACTGTCAGTCTGTAGTTGATTTGTTTTATAGTGCTTCAGCTGGGCTTTTTCCAAGTCCACTGCATTTGGATTTTCTTCTGGTATTTCATGTTCATAATCTGCAGTTTAATTTGCCACAGCACATTCTACCAGATGGCCTCCTCTTTCATTCCCACTACCTCTGCTGAATCTGCCCACACAGAGTCTTTGTACATCCTTTCTCCTGCCAACCATCACAGAATAAATCTCTTCACATAAAGCAGTACTTTCTTCTACTGATTGTGTTCCAATGAAGGTCGGATAATTCCAGTCACTTGCTGCTCATCTAAACAAGGAGTCTGAGGACAAAGTGGGGAAAGGGGCAGCTTCCAACAGGCAACAGTGCTTTATGAATATAATTCACGTCTGCGACTGCCTGTTCATGTTTTCGTTTCTATATTTTTATTCATTGCTAAATAGGACATTGGTAAGAAAAAGAAATCACCCACAATCCCATGACCCTAATATACCAACTGTTTTCATTTCCCTGAGTTCCTTTGTAGTCTGGGTCCATATGCATGTGTATCTTGGGACATGGTTGAAATATTACTTAGCCCAGATATGAATCTGCATCCTACTGTTTTTCATTTGCCACTATGACCATTTTCCATGTTCCTACATAGTGGCCGTAATGATCATTTTAACAGATGTATAATATTCCTTAGAGTGTACCTATCATAATTTACTTAACCATCTCCACCAATGACTGGATATTTTCTATTGCTTCCCTTTCTTTCCTTATTAGGACTAATGCTATAATTTTTAATCTTCACAAATTCAATCAATATGTACACTTTTTTTCCACTTTCAAGATTTAGTGGTGGAAGGAGGTAAATTTTTCCTTAAGGGTTTTTTCTTCAGATAAATTTTTGGAGGGGATCATTAAGTCAGAGGTAATAAACATTTTTATGATTCTTGATTATTTTATCAAATTTGCTTTCTAAATCAGAATAACTTCACCTGCCACAAGCAACATATAAATACATCAGTTTTACCACCTTCTCTCCAACACAGAGAATTATTATTTTCTTACATTTTTCTAAATTCAAAAGGTATAAGATGCTGTCTTGTCATCACTTAACTTGTACCTCTTTGAAAAGCCCCATTTCAACTGTTCCCCATAAGTTTTATTCACTATTTGCATCCCTTGTTATGTCAATTGTCTGTTCATGTTCTTTTCCATTAACTTACCTGAGTGTCCTAAGGTTTTTCTTACTGAAAATCTAATTAGCACCCTTTTCTGTCTTACTTGTTGCAAATATTCCCCAAATCTGTCATCCTTTTTATTCTAAGTATATTTTTATTGTTCATTAAGTTTTTACTTCTTAATTATTCAAATCCGTAATTTTTTTCCTTCATGATTTCTTCAGAACTTACCACATAACAGATGGTTTCTTAAATGAATTTTCAGCCGTTTTTTCTCTTGTGATCTGATTTTTTTTAATAAGTTTATTCTTTAATAATTGAATCATATGCCTCTTGGAATCTATTTTCCTATAATATATCAGGTTAGGAGCTTATGTTTATTTATTTGATAACCAGTTTTCCCCAAACCAGTTAAGTAGCTCTTCTCTTCCTTAATTCTTTCATAATGTCCAGTTTACCATGTATTCAATTATATACATATATGAATATAAATATAACAAACATCTATTTTCTTTTTCCCTTTTTTAATTTCTTTGAGCTTTATTAAGAGATAATTGACAAAACTGTAAGATATTTAATGTGTACATCATGATGATTTGATATACGAATATATTATGAAAGGATTCCTCTGTCCTAGTTAATTAGCACATCCACCACCTCACATATTTCTCTCTGTTTCTTTTTTTGGTGAGAACATTTAAGTTCTGCTCACTTAGCAAATTTCAATTACACAATACAATGTTATCTATTTTCATATCTATATACCTTTTCCTCTGTTCCATTAGCCATAATACTATTGGGGGACCAGGTTCATGCTGTTTTAATGACTGTTGTCCTTTATTTTGTATTTATCAGCTTTCTTTCTTTGGTTAATTACAAGTGTACTGGATCCAGGTGTTTCTTCACAAACTGGACACAACAGAAGGGGCACCGTCTAAGTGGTGACCACAGAATAGCAATGAAATAAGGACACTGGCTTCAGAATCAAATCCCTGCTCTGCCATTTGCTAGCTCTGTGACCTTGAGAAAATTATTTAGCCTCTTCGATCCATAGCTTCTTTACATGTAAAGTGAGAATAATGAAAGTACTTATACCTCATACCTGCATCGTCCAATACTGCAGCTACTGGTCACACTGGCTGCTTACACTTTAATGAATCACAATCAAACAGAATTAAAACATCAACTTCTTGTTTCCACTAGAAATATTTCAAGTGCTCAGTATTCACATGTGCTAGTGGCTACCAGAGTTGGATAATACTGGTATTGTGGAACATTTCCATCATTGCAGAAATTTCTCTTGGACAGATCTGCATCTGGGTTGATGTGGTGACTAAAGAAGATACTTCATGGAAAGCACTTAGCACACAACCCGGCACACAGTAAACACTTTCTGGTAACTGTTGTTGTAGTAGTAAAAGTGTGACCTACACTTGTTTTCAAATAAATATTAAAGTCTCTACTGGTAAAATGAAAAGGGTCTTAATCAGGAACTCATATTTGTACCTCACAGCAAGAGACCATTTATAAATCAGTGGCTTAGGAAGCAGAAGGAATACATCAGTCTAATCAAGGTGGACAAGCATGTGCTCAGCCCTGGAAAATAACTCCAGAAGGTGCTCTGATTCTTCAGGATTGAGATTTGGCATCTCAGTAGAACAATCTCTACTGGAAAAAAGATCATATTCGTGGAAATATTATCCATGGAGCATTCACGAGTTTAGAACTTGGTGTCCCAAGTGGAATCCCCACTAAAGGGTACCATCTTAAGGGTTTGAGAAATCAGTGTCAGTTGACAATATAATTAGCAAATGAATGAAAAGGCACTTTATAGTTATAGAGCAGTGTCTTATAAATTTGGTTAAAATAATTCCTCCAAAGTGTGATAAACTCTTGGTGAGCTTAATATTCCTTAAGTTACCAACAGTGTGAAGGTACTCCCCCGGCCACTAATTTCCCTTGCCTCCAAACACCTTCCTAGGGGGCACTTCTCACCATGATTAGTTGTATATGCAAAGACATGAACACATTCCAATATCACTCTGAGGCACAAAAGTTAGAACTACTGGAGGTGGGAGTGCAGGTGGGGAAGACCTTCAAGTGATCCACATCAGTTGTCCTTTACTGGTGCAGAGAACTGGGAATTGATCATAGTCTTACTCAAGAAATCAGTTAAAATCCCCCTGTAGGTAAAGTCCTTGTACTAGATTTTAAAGTCAGTCTTTCAACTACCTCTCCATTTGTTTAAACTACCAATGTGGAAAAGATTCCAAAGACTAGGCTGTCTCCTATGGGCTTTTTTTAAACCTTAAAATGTTAAAGCTGGTGAGGGACTTAGAGGGGACTAAGAAACCCCTCATTTTTACAGATCAGGACGCTGACTGGGAAGAGAGGGGAAGTGACTTACCCAAGGTCTCAGCTAATCAGTGGCAGAGTCACAAAACCCATGTGCACTAATTCCCAGTGGAGTGCTTCTGAAACAAATCAAATGCCTCAGTACTATTTTGCAAACATAATAATAAATCTTGTAATTTAACAGAATCCCTTAATATGATCATATGAACTCTGTAGATTTGCTTATTATTTAAAATATTTAATATTCACAACCAGAAAAAGTTCACAAGAAGCTGCTATAGACTGAATGTTTGTACCCCCCACCCCCCACCCAAATTCATATGTGTCATCCTAACTCCCAGTGTGATGGTATTTGGAGGTGGGGCCCTTGGGAGGTGATTAGGTCATAAGGATGGAGCCCTCATGAATGGGATCAGTGCCCTTTTATAGACCTCAGAGAGCTCCTTCGGCCATGTGAGAACACAGCTAGAAGATGGCAGTCTGTGAACCAGGAAGCGAGTTCTCACCACACATCTAATTTGCCAGTGCCCTAACTTAACACTCTCCAGCCTCCAGAACTGTGAGAAATGAATGTATATAGTATTCTGCTATAGCAGCCTGAATGGACTGCTAAGATAGAAGCTGATTCCCTGTTCCTTTGGAATACTAAGAAACTACCAAGATTGCTGTTTTTGAAAGTAAGAAAAATAAATAACTCATTGTGAGATCATTTCAGAATCATATTGTACCAAGACACTTTACAACATAGATACTTTGAACAATAAAAAAAAGATAGCCATGAAACAATCAATAAAATGCCTTCTTTCTGGGCAAGCTGATCAAAGGTCTGGAGAGGTCCAAGCGCTTCCTTCCTCGAGTCCTCAGGAGTAAAGGCAATGCGCTGCTAAGTCCCACGGCTGAGTCAGCAAGCCATTTTCCAACCCAGCGCATCACCTCCTGCAATCTCCCCAAACTGCATTAAGGCCAATTAAACCTCTCAGGGATTTAAAAAAAAAAAAAAAACACTTAGAAAGGAAGGGGAAGCTTTGGCCCTGGTAAGCACCGAAATGTGTAACATGGCCATTTTGTGATCGGGTACTCAGCGACAAGTCTATATAATGTACCAACTCCTCTGTTTTGCTGTCTTGCTGCTACCACAGAACCACAAGGCCAGAGCAGGATGCTCCAGGTCAGGGGTCCCCAACCCCCAGGCCTTGGACAGGTGCCGGTCCATGGCCTGTTAGGAACCAGGCCGCACAGCAGGAGGTGAGCAGCAGGTAAAGAGCCAAACTTCATCTGCCGCTCCCCATCGCTCGCATTACCGCCTGGACCATCCTCCCTGCCCCCATCCATGGAAAAACTGTCTTCCACGAAACTGGTCCTTGGTGTCAAAAAGGCTGGGGACCGCTGCTCCAGATCACTCTTTCTACTGTATCAGTGACATAAGCTTGCTGCTCTTTCTATCGCCACTCATCCTATTAAATTTCCCCCTGGGGAAGACGGGAAACTAAGTTATTCCATGGGTGGACAATAAGAGATTCTGGGCCCTTGCTCATGCATTTAAATACTATGCTATTCCAAAGCTCTCATTCCCAGCAATTTCCCCTTGCCATCAGACCTCTGGTTATGAAAAGATATTAAAATACTTGAGAAACAGAAGCCTCCATGGCAAACTTCATTAAACTGCATTTGCCTGAAGCATCCATTCATACTTATGCAACTATATGCACAGCATAGACTTGATTTTGAAACACACTTTCTGATTGAACAAGAGTGAGAGAATGAATGAATAGCTTTAATGACATGAGCAGCCATCAGTTCAGCAAACACATGAACTGGTTAAGAACAGAAGTGTCAGTCTACTTAATGATCAAGAATAAGAATGTGTTATGGGACTCAGAGCGGAGAGAACTGACCTGGACAGAGGGTAAGGTTGTGAGCAGCCCTCAACTCAGGCTCCTGCAACATGAATCCACAGCTTCACTGAACTAACAGCAGACAAACTGTCCCCCCAAGTGACGAGACATCATCTTTATGCAGTTGACAGCTTTCTACAACTCCCTCCTACTTCCTGAGAGTAGCCCCCGAACACCAGATTTCTCCCCAAGCAGCCAGAGGCTTTGTACGCTGCCCTCTGCCAGGTTTATCAATAACCCTGAAGCTGCAGAATTGCCCTAGATCCAAGAAGGCACTTTCCCACAATTCTCACTCGGGCCTTGGGAATTCTCTGTGTGTGCTTTTAGGCAAACAAGTGATCCATAAAAACTGGCAAGAAGAATTTATCCTAGAGCTGCCCCTGCAAAAAGGAAGAATTTGAATTGATAAGCAGAACCGTCAATACAACTTTGTTTCAATTGTGAAACACCTTCCTTAGAGCACAGAGAAGCCAAAGAGACAGGTCATGGTAAAAAGCCTCCACACACACAGCCCAGGATGCCAGACCCTCCTGGAGGTGCTTATGGGAACTCTCTCAAGGTTCAGACCAAACCCTCCCCCCAGTGCTACCCCACTCAGGGGTCCTCAGAACCCCACCTGTGCTTCCACCCCCTCAAACCGGCTGTGTGAAAATGAAAAACCCAAATCCTAGCTCAGTCTTGGTCCAGCACAATATCCGGGCCAAAGTGACTGCCAAAGGCCTCCCTGGACTTGGCTGTCTGTTCCACCATGTGGGAGAGGCTCTCCCACACCCACCCACCCCCCTTCCAGAAGGGAAACCCACGGCAGAACGTGGGCAGCGGAGAGTCGGGGGTATTGCCCCTGCCACCTCAGGGAGGGCCATGGATCACAAAGCGGAAGTCCAGGAGGAGAGGAAATGAAATCCACTTCCCAGTGACAAGAAAGCCGTTGGCTACCCTCTAACAAGAAGCATGATTCACAAGCAAAGCAATGAAACTGCAGGGAGTGCCAAAGCCTGGGGCAGAGGACAGGTGGCAGGGGGGAGGGGGGGAGTTCAGGTTGTAGAATACGGTCCCAGCTGGTGGCATGTCTTGCCATCTTGTCAGTAATAGCAGGACTACAAGGTGCTAACATTGTCCCTGGGAGGAGTAGAGAGTGGGGAGGAAGTTCAATTGATTTTAAACATGGAGCTTATATTTAATGCTTCCTTCAGTTCAAGGCTCAAGTTCAGGATTTAAAGGGTTCAAGGACCCTGAGTTAGAGTTCAGCTCTCTGGAGATGGAGCCCCAGTGTCTACATGCCCAGCCCTGTTTGAGAGGTAATGAGCAGTCCCAAAGTCCCCCATCTGCATAGGTTAGCAGGCTAGCATGTGAAAAAAGGAAGGAACCCAGCCAGCTGCTTCCTCTCTCTCCCTCCGTCTGTAAGCAGCACCCAAGATGTCTGAGCATTTTGTTATGGGCTAGGTAACTGGTTAGCTTGCAATTAGCACAGATCTTTCTGGAAAGTTCCTAGTGGAGGCCCTTGATGGATGGCAGAGGAGACCTTGAATGAATTCATTTTCTTTAGCTGATAGACATGGCGATGTAATATATCTGTAGAAAAACACACCTAAGGCTGAAGTGTCCAAGGCTGAGATGAGAAGTGGATGTTTTATTTTAAAATTCAGCACACTTTCAAGAACATAAAACTTTGTGGGGGGCGGGGGCAGAGCAGGAAGCAGGAGTGAGGGAACACTTGGTTTTACATCAACCCTCTGTTTTCTGTTAGCCCACAAAAATACTGCCTCAGCTGGAGGGGGGAGCCTGACAACCAGGAGATGTAGAGATGAGGTGACTTTTCCAAACTCTTCCCGACCAGATGGTCCACCATCCTCTGGGTGTCCCAGGCATGTTTTAGCTGTAGGAAGGGTCCCCTGCACCTGGAGATTTGGGACCCATGGAATGGGGACCAGGCAGTATTAACTCCAGTGGGGCTGCACTTGCAGGCACATCCTCACCAAGCCGCTCAGCCCCACGAGTGTCCAGCCGTAGGACCCAGGACAGCTGTGGGTCCAGATGATGTGACTCCAAGTTGCGTCACCACCCCTGAATGAATTTTGTAAGAATTTCTCTCTCACTCTCTCTTTTTTTTTTTTTTGTATTTTATCTATATTTTTATAATGGGGTAGAGCTGATTTTCAATGCTGTGTTTCTTTCTGCTTTATATCCACTTGATTCACTTACAGAGAGACATCGATAAATTCTTTTTCAGATTCTTTAAAAAAAAAATACTGCCTCAGGGTCTCCAAAAGGATGTGAAGTGAAAAATCCAAAGAGAGAGTCATTAAAAGAAAAATCTCAGCTTCTTTGGAAAACATGCTGTAACTGAAAGTTTTACTGGTTAATCATTTCAATGCAGGGGATTTAAAAACCACCACAGTCCCACAATGAGGGGCTTCAATACTGAGAAAATCCTGAAATACCTCTTTTCCAAAATGCAGGTCTATAATCCCGTCCTGTGATAAATATGGGCTTGCTTAGGTAATCCCTCTGAGCACCCCTAGCTCCTTTGTGGTGAAAATGTCAAGGGACAAAGGGGACTGGAGGATGGGTAATTTATGTGAGAATGGAAGGCCTAAACCACAGTCACCTTAGGCAAACTTTATTAACCTTTGAGATACCAGTCCCCGTTTACTAAAGAACTGAGCCCCATCCAGAGTTCCACAGGCATCAGGTGTTATGTTCATTGGAATCTGGATCTCCTGACCTTCCTTTCTCTTTCAATAGTTCTTTTAGTGGTATTCTGGAGACAGAATAACAGCTTATTTTCAGGTAATGGGCATGGAGTGGGGTTACATTTAGGATTGCCTTTTCTTGTGAATTTTAGTTTTTTTTTTAATTGCAGTAGAGTTGATTTACAATGTTGTGTTACTTTCTGCTGTACAGCACAGTGATTCAGTTATACATATATACACATTATTTTTCATATTCTTTTCCATTACGGTTTATCATAGGATATGGAATACAATTCCCTGTGCTATATAGTAGGACCTTGTTTATCCACTGAATTTTAGTTTTCGGGCTTGATTGCCTTTGGTCCCTGGAAAGAAACATCAACCATAGGGTGGAGAGGTTTTTGGAAGTAAGTGTAGGTGGAAAACACAGGGATAGAAGGAGGGAGGTGGTGAATCGTCCTGAAGGAACACCTACTCCTTTATGGTGGGAGGGAGGTGAGAGACAGCTTGAGGGGGCAGAACATTGAGTGACTGCAAGGAATCAGCTCACGTTCCAGCCCAACAGCAGGGGCCTGATTACTTCACTCTGTGATTTTAACCTTTGGTTTACCTTGGCAAAGGAAAATCACGCTCCTGTGCTGGCAGCTGCCATAGCTGTTTCAATACAAATAACATCTTCAAGAGGGAGATTCAGAGGGGAAAACATTTTTCTTCGTTTTCTACTCAAAATCCGAGGTGAGAATATGTGCAAGTAAATATGATATTTCCTCCACATCAAGGACATGAATTCTAAAAGAATAATATTTAGCCTTTTTTACTGGCTGCCATTCAAAGACCTGGAAACATGTACTAGGAAATTTAATTACTTTGCATTTTGTAAAATGCATCAATTTCAAGTAAGAAGCTGGAGCTAGCAAAGCTGAAAAAAAAAAAAGAAAAAAGCTGTGTCCAATCCAAGACACAAGCAGCCTGACTTCCACACACATTCTTCAGGACCTGGGAAAGCCCCACATCAGGACAGTCCACAGAAGAGAATTTACATCCAGGCAACAGTGATTAAACACCTACTGTTTGCTAAGCACTTCCACGTATGTCATCTTATGCTACCTTACTTAATCTTCACCATAACCCAATAAGGAAAGTACGTATTATCATCTCTCTTTTACAGATCAAGAAATATGAGGCTCTCAAAATGGAAATTTACTACATGTGTATACACTTGCAGTTTCTAAAAGGTTTATACATATACTCCCTCTTTTAATCCTCACAGCAACTTTTCAAATTAGCTACATCAAGTATTATTAATATGTACAATAGATAAAATGAGGAAACTGGCTCCGAAAAGTGAAGTAACTGAAGGTCACAGTACTAATCAGTAGCAGGTCTGGGGCTTAAATTAAGTCTTCCAACTCTAACCCTTCAGCTCTGTCAACTTATGGTCAGATCCGGTTTCACACACTCCATTTGATTCAACCAGTGCTCTCCAAAAGGATCAGCTCAATATAATAAGGAAGGTTGTTCATGCAACAAACATGCATGCGTCAGGCACTATGCAAGTCACTGTAGGGATCAGATCCAATCTGCATACTTGCTTTTCTCAAGTACCTGCCAACCTAATGGCAACAGTAGCCAAGAGTTCACTGGCGCCTTGGCAAGGAGGGTAAGAGAGGCCTTGAGGAAGCCCCACTGTACCAATATGTAGTGACAAAGCCATCCATTTCAAATATGGAGGGAGGGAAGTGTGCAGAGTCTTCTTAGAGGGGGTAGCCTTGAAGATCAAGTAGAAGATGGAATTGAATAACATTCCAAGAGAATGGAACCACAAGAGTAAGAATATTTTTTAAAGATGCGGGGAAAGGAGTCATTTGGAAGGATAGGATTTTTAAGAAAACCTGCTAGCAAGATGTATTATTCCAAGCAATAAGCAGTTGTAAACTAACTGCTGCTACCAAGGCTATGGTAATTGGTTCAGCTCATGTTCAATGTGAATTTTAAAATGAAGAGAGATTCTAGGCTACAAAGAATGTATTTGCTTTGTTTTTAATGCTCAAAGGTGGTGAATGATAGCAAATGCCAATGAAATGCATGGAAATGACACTAGAAAGCAAAATAGAATCTCAAAAACTGCACAAAATATTAATCAAAAGAAAATAAGATCATTTGGAATATAAATCAAGGATAATAAACCCATCATACAGTCAAAATATGGAACATTTTCAATAAGGTACCACATCCTAGACACCACATACAATCAGAAAATTTTCTTGGATGGTACAACTTTAATACAGAGCACCACAACATGCTTCCCTGGCACCCCAAACCAGTCCCATTCCTGAATAAAACCCAGAAAATCAGTAATGATGCCTGGGAAAGCAATATGTGAAAACCCCATTTCCAAGATGAAGAATTTCATAAAAAGAAATAAACTTCACCAAAGCCAGCAATGCCCCAGTTGCTTCCAGTTCCCCAGACTGCCTGACAAAAACCAATACAAATCACAAGAATTACTAATTACAAGCATTTAAGGAATTAACATCTATGTTTAATTAGCAAATTGGAATGCAAAACCCAGTTTCGAGGGCTTTCAACCTCTTTCTCCCTAAGCAGAAGAACAGTGAGTTCTATGGTCCAGTCTTAAACCACATGCAAAGTAGCTGATAGTGCAAAGGCTAACCTCTTGAGGAATTCCACCTTGTAACTAGAGTCCTGCTAAGCCCAAGCTGAGGTGTGAAATGCCCCTTCCCAATGCCTAACAGCCACTCCGTGAAGAAATCCTGTGCATCAAAAAGAAGAATGCTTATTCTAAAGAGTAACACGCTTTCAGACCATGGTATGTATAGAAAGTGTGGCTATATCTCAACTCCTGGAAACATACTGTTTGGAGCTTATTTGAAATCCTGTAACATCCTGGTAAGTACAACAGGAAACTGACAACCTCCCGGGACTTGACTGAAAACCTATACTATCCAACCACAAAGAGGTGGTTAAAAACAAAAGGAGCACAGGGTTTTCCCTCCAGGAGACTTAGCCACACCTGTCATGGTTGAAAGCAGAGGAATCCACGGTTTCAGGCTAGAAGGAACCTTAGCTTTTGAGTTCAGTTCAATCTTCAATTCAATTTATTTTTATCCATTACACATCAATTGAACACATCCTGGGTACAAGCCTCTGTTCTGGGCACTGGAAATACAAATAGGAGACTCACACTTGCTGTGGTGATCATTTTGCAATATATACAAATATTGAATCATCATAGTGTATCCTTGAAACGAATAGAATGTCAAATGTCAATTATATCTCAATTTAAAAAAAAAGATTTAAAGAAAGACTCACTTTCTGTGCTGTAGCAGCTCATTGACTAATGGGGAAACAGTCAACATAGCAGCCAAAGGACCTGTGGGGACATGAAACTCTTTTCCCATCACTATTGCTCTTGGCACGTCTCCTCCATTTCTTATTCTTGCCTATTAGAACACAACACTCCCAATGGTACACTGAGCTAGACTTCAGGGGACACTTTAATCCAACCTTGTACCTAACATAGGAGCCCCTCTTCAAAATGAGTGCCAGGTAGTCGGTGTCCAGCTTCTGTAGGGACGCTCCAGGTCTCCAGATGCAAGTCAAAACTTCTCCAGGACTTGCCGCTACATCACAAATGCTAACAAGACGCTTGTTCACTGATATATTCCTTTCTCTCAAGCACACCTTCATGTCTTCCTGGCTCCTTCCGTATTTTCCCACCTCCCTCTACCTCAAAATTAAAATAAAGGCAGTAAAGAAGTTTAGAGAGAAGAATCTCATCTGAGAAGATGTGTTATAAATTTAGTAGAGTCTATTTCATCAACTTTTTGAGTGCTTAACCCATGGTGGGGGGGCAATTGAAACTGGGGAGCAACTTCCGTACTGAGTCAAAAAGGAAAGGCATGAAGACCACCAAGTCCTGAGGGTACCAAGAGCAGGTTCAGGAGGGGAGAAAGGAAGAGATGGATGTAGTCAGGAACGAATGTGTCACAGGTTGAGGTCTTCGGAGTGGAGCCACATACAAAAAGTATACGATCAAATGTGTGTTCAGCATGGTGACCATAGTTAACGACACCGTATCGTGTACAGCTGACCCTTGAACAACTCGAGGATTAGGGGCACCGACCTTCTGCACAGTTGAAAATCCACGTATGGCTTTACAGTCAGCCCTACGTGTCCGTGGTTCCTCCATATGTGTGCTCTGAATCCACGGATTCAACCAATCACGGATCCTGTAGTACAGTACTACATACTTAGTGGGAAAAAAAAGACCTATAAGTGGACCCCTGCAATTCAAACCCGTGTTGCTCAAGGGTCAACTGTCCTTGAAAGTTGCTTAGAGAGTAGATCTTAAATGTTCTCACCACACACACAAAAAGAAAACTATGTGAGGTGATGGACGTGTCAACTAACCTTACTGTGGTATATATGTATATCAATATATACGTATATCAAAGCATCACGTTATACACCTTAAATTTACGCAGTTTTATATGTCGATTATATCTCAATACAGCCGGAAAAATAAAAATAAAAAAGATCAACTGTGTGACTGTGCTACTGGGTACATGAGTGGAGGAAAATGGAGCAGAAATGCATATCGTGAAAGCTAGAAGAGCAGAGAAGCAGTGATGCATTAGACCAGTCATCAATGCGGAAGTAAGTAGGTGATGGGTAGAAAGACTACGATAGATAACACAAAGGTTTCTAATTTCTCCCCCACTAACTTCAAGAGTTCAACTTTATAAGCAACACTAACTCCTCATACCCAATGCTCCTGTAAAAAAAGACACATGATTTTTGGCTTAGAGAATAATAATAACTATGAATACTTACTGTGTGCCAGGCATTGGGCTGTGTGCTTTACAGAAATTATTTCATTTAATCTTCAAAACAACCCTATGAGGTCAGCATATCATTATTACAATCATTATGCTCATGATGCAGGAAGAAGAAACAGAGAGGACAAGTACCATGTCCAATGTCACACAGCTATTAAGTGGAAGAATTCGAATTTTAATCCATGCAGTCTGACTCCAGGGCCATAGCTCCCAAGCACTCAGCTCTATGAAAAATATGGAAATGTATACATGAATGGATATTGGTTTAAAGTGTGGGCTTTGATGGCCATTATCAGGATAAGACCTGTTTCCAGATTGAATCATCAGAATGGCTTGGTGTGCTTAGAGTACCACAAGCCCGTGTGCATATATTGTTTTTTTATTTTTAATTCTGTAATTACTTCTTGGTGACTAATGATCCAATATTGATCAAACCCATTTTGTGGTTACAGATGTTGAAAGTGAAGAAACCTGGATAAGTACAGATGGACCTCACTCCCACCATGCTGCTGGTTGAGGCTGTCACATAGGTACAGCTCTAATGACAATCACAAGGGTGGGGGAGGGAAGCTGAAGGTCACTGGCTTTCAACTCTAGGGAACTCGGGGAGTACTTCTGCCTGGGCTTTGGCTGACAGTCATTAGGAAAGTTATCTAAAGGGTCTAGTACATTTATTTTTACCTAATTATAGCTATCAACTGGCATCTTCAAAGGGCTTCAATTATGTAGTCAGCAGCCTGGGAACTCACAGCATCTGATATAAATAAATTGTATATATTACTATGTACCCTTCTTGATCAAGGCTTTGGTAACAGGGAAGTTCCAGAACCATTTGAAGGAGTGCACATTTCTGCTGTAGCAGTGGTTCTTCCTTTTTTTTTTTTTAACTCTTTATATTCAACACCTCCTTTTATTTTTTTAATGTTTTTTTCATTGTGGTAAAAGTCACATAATATAAAACATACTATTTTAACCCTATTTAACTGTACAGTTCAGTGGCACTAAGTACACTCACGCTGTTGTGCAACTCTCACCACCATCCAGCTCCCGAATTTTTCACCTTCCTAAACTGAAACTCTGTACCCTTTAAACATTAATTCCCCATTCCCCCTCCCCACTCCCCACCCCCTGGCCCCTGGCATCTACCAGTGTACTTTCTGACTCTATGAATTTGACTATTCTAGGCACCTCGTATAAGTGGAATCAAACAGCACAGGGGAAAGAAAAAAAGAAGGTACAATCTGTTTGCAGGGCATATATTAAGTTAACCTTAAAAATGCAGTGGTTCTTAACTTACTTTAGTTCACAGGTCCAAGGAGAGTGTGATGAACAATTCCAGATCCTTTGCTCAGAAAATGCACATATACACATACATGAATGAGTCTGTCTATAATCTTGGGCAGGGGAAGTGTAGAAACTTCCTGAAGCACATTCAAAGGCCCCTGCTTAGAATGTCACCAATGTCATGCTGAAGTCACAAGTAGAGTAAAAGTGTTATAACATGGTGCATTCCGTCCCCTAAATTTTTACGAAGATTTTGTTAATTGAAGGAACAAAACGTTTTGTCAATAGAACTGAGCATCACATTCAATACGGTCTTTAAAAGCAAAAGAACACTTTATCCTGTAATATCACTTCAACGATACTTTTGTTTAACACGCCCAGCCACGTTATAATATTCTTGAGTCCCCTTGTATTCCTGATAGTGGATGCTCTTGCTAATCAAAATGTGGTCCACGGATCAGCAGCTTTGGCATCACCTGGAAACTTGGTAGAAACACAGAATCCCAGGTCTCATCCCAGAGGTATGGCTCAAGATCTGCATTTTACAAGATTCCCAGTTGATGCATATACACGTGACATTTGAGAAACATTGATGGGTATGGTAGAGACATCAGGGCCTAAAGAAGAAGTGAGATGTGGGAGAATGAGGACCTAGGCTCTGAGACCAAGCTCTATTATTTGCTAGCACGTGACTGTGGGCAAATCCCTCAACTTCTGTGAGGATGCTTCCTCAACTCTATCTATATGTCAAAGGGTTTTTGTGCCTGACTCATAGTAATCACTTGACAAATGGTACTTAATGTTCTTACTGTTAAGATTTTTATTACATCTTAACAACTGTCATATGTCAGTGCTTAGTAAACTAAAAAACCTCTCTGTAGATGTAAATGGAAGGAAATGAGAGCAGTGTGCAATCGCTCTAAGTGGGATGAGAGGACCAGATGGCTCACGGGGCTTATGCATGCAAAATTAGGGGTCTGAGGCTCTATTGACCATTTCTCAGATGTGTGCCTCTGGGCATAACGGGGAAGATTGAAGCAAAGGCTCAGGATATAAGTTCGAATGCCACACAGATAGCATTGTTCATGAAATCCAACAGAGCTCCCAGACTGGGAGACACCCAGGGCCTGAGTGGTAGTGGGGAAGGTGGAGGGGCCATCGCACCAAGATGGTCTGACTGAAGCCGAGGAAGACAAGAGTGAAGAAGAATGAAGACGGTGTTGGGGTCTATCTAATGTCACCAAAGAGGATGTCCATTTCCTAGAGGTATACGGGTTGCTGTGTTTCCTAACTACACACTGTGAGACTAATTTCCAAATGGTCAGGGACAGAGCCAGGTCCAGAATCCAGGCCTTTAGACTGCAAATTCAGTGCTCCTTCCACCTCATCGCAGGAGCTTCATCCACAACTCGCCTAGCTTCTCTGTTTGATGTGCTTGGGGCTTTGCATAACGTGGAGATGTCCCGATTCACCTCTGGCACCCAGCAGGTCAGCACTGGGGTGCTTGTGATGGAATTACAGATGGCATCACAACACAGCCACAATAGCTTTCAAATTACTAAGAAAAAATAGACCTATTTTTTTGTAATGGAAAAGATGACTAGGAAAGTCACCTATTACATTTTAAAAGATGATACAGTTTCCAAAGGGAGAACATGGGCTGAAGGGCAGGAAGTCCAGTTTAATGTGAGAAACAGAAGATTACCAAGAAAACTAAGTGAATATATATTTTCAAATTTCACTTCAAGTGCAGCCAATTTTATTTTACCTATAAAACCAAAACCTCTTCCTTCTTCTTGTCACTCAGGTCAAATTCTATCACTGATCCTTTGAGTTTCACTACTCCAGTAAACTAAGAAATTAAACTTGTCCTCCTCTAACCCATTACCTTTCACTGGCACTTAAATTTAGCACAGAGAGCATGCCACCAAGAAGAACGTAGCAATTACATAATTTTATTTTAAAGTGTGTTCATTAATCTGACCGTGTAGAGAGAAGAAATTCTTCTTTTGTGAAATACAAGGGCTCCTCATTTTTTCAGCCGCATTGGAGAAAGCAGTGTTCCATTGTGATAACTGAAGGTACTTCTCAATGAACTACAATCATTTTTAAATTCTAACTACTTCCATGGAAATTATTCTAAGATGTGTCTTTTATACTTCTCTGACTTTAAAGAAGTCAGAGTATAATGTATATAGTATACATATAGTATACTGTATATGATGATATATATAAAGTATAATGATTATAATAACTTTTTCATTCAAATATGTGTGTGTGAGCTTTATTCAGTGCTTTACATGTGTCAGGCATTTGATGAGGACTTTATATACATTTGTCTCAGGGTCTTTAGGAATATCTGTCACTGTATCAAGTTATAACATGATGCTCAATGATGATATTGACATGGAAACAACTATCTAGCAGCTGGTTGTACTTGTTAGATTAACCTGTTTCCTCTTTCTGCTATCAACTGTCCCTTCTACCTAGGGACACTGGCCTGTGGTTTCTAATCCGTTGCTTTAGGTCTTATCAATGGACTGAGTGATTCTGCATGCCTACAGTGTATAGTGCACAAGCTTGACGAAAACTATTTACACAACTCAGGTGCCTCTTTTGCTTCTATAGGAGCATCATTCTAATCTTGTCACCTGGCAGATCCCCATACTAAATAACTGGAGGACTAACAAACATTAAGAGTGGAAAGACTGCCTCTCTTATTAAAGGTAATATTAAATTCATTGTTTGCTCATATTAAGAACTCAGTGAATACTTTATGATTGGGAATTTGGAGCAGGTTATAATATAAATATAGGGGTGATATGTCATAAACAACTAGAGAGTCAGTGTACCACATGAGAAAGTCAGAAAGACCATGTAACCAAATCCAAAGCAAGTGCTGATAAGTGTCAGAAGGATTTCTGCAGGACGTGGTCCACCAAGAAAGACAACATGAAAGAGCCAAGTCTTGGGCTTTGAAGGAATCTGAGATTTAAAGGCAGAAATGAGGACTTCCCTGGTGGTGCAGTGGTTAAGAAACCGCCTGCCAATGCAGGGGACATGGGTTCGAGCCCTGGTCCAGGAAGATCCCACATGCCACGGAGCAGCTAAGCCCATGTGCCACAACTACTGAGCCTGCGCTCTAGAGCCCACGAGCCACAACTACTGAGCCCACGCGCCACAACTACTGAAGCCCGCATGCCTAGAGACCATGCTCCGTAATAAGAGAAGCCACCACAATGAGAAGCCCGCGCACCTCAACGAAGAGTAGCCCCTGCTCGCCACAACTAGAGAAAGCCCGTGCACAGCAATGAAGACCCAATGCAGCCAAAAATAAATAAATAAATTTATAAAAATAAATAAATAAAGGCAGAAATGAGCAGGGTCTGAGCAGGAGACAATAAGGAAGTCCACCACCTAGAACTGTAAGATGGAACTCAATCAGAATGTGGAACATTTTAGAGATTGAGAGATACCTGTTATTGAGTAACATCCATGCTCTTCCTGGGCCAGGGGTAGCCTAAAATAGATATGGGGGGTGGGTAGAAAGATGCCAGATGATGTAGAAATTAATATGGAAAAACAGGAGAGCCTAGCTTTCTTAACAATTCAGATGGAGAGATGAAGGCAGAAATACAGATTATGGCACCCAAAAGGTGTGGGCTCTGGTCCTAGCTCAGCCAATTACTAGCTGTATGGCCTTTAAGTACATAATTAAACCTCTCTGTATCCGAGTTGCTTCACCTCTAAAATGGTAATAATAGTAGCACAATGTGAGGATTCAGTGAAAGAGAATATATAAAGTACTTATTACAGTGCAAGGAGCATAGTAAGTGCTGGATAAATGGCAGCTCTTATTGTACAGTGATCATTGATACGACCTGGGTCTCTAAACATGCAGAAAGAAAAAGGGAAGGCAGCCCCAGGAGTAGGGAACATACAAGAAAATGGAGATGTGAAGCCTCTCAACCTATGCGCTACCCTCTTCTATCTACAACCCTAGTAACAGATGAGTTTCAATTCTTACCATTTGGGACCTGGAGTAATTGGATTCGTCGTATAGTCTCAGATGAGTCATTTCTGCTGCTAAATATCACCTTAACCAGTATGTTGTTAGAGTGAGTCAGTGCTTTAAATGGCTTTGCATCTTCCCAGTAGTTCAGAAAACAAAATGTTTTATCTTCTAGATACTTCTACTAACTACTAGGTTCAAAAAAGGTATCCTTTTATACACGCTCTCTTTACTGACTTCAGGTAAATATATATAAGCTACTCTGGATTTTAATAAGCTGAAAAATCAGCACTTGAGGGGCCACTGTAAATTCAATCTGACATCTCAAATATGTATTAACAACTGCTTCCAACCATGATGGAGTAAAAGGAATCAAATTAAACCACTAGAGAACTGGACAAAATATATGAAAACAAATAGTTTACAGACACTGGACAACAGGCCGTGCAGGACTGTGATCGCTGAGAGAAGGGGAACAAATAAGGCAAACACGACAACTGCCCTAGATTACTGCCTGGAGAGGATTTCTGTGCTACAGTGCAAGGACGGGGAATAGAAACAGAGCCCAGTGACTTCTGTGTGTTGAAGAGACAGAGATCATAGTGTGGGGAGACCGAAGCAGTTAAAACTTATGGAGAAAAAATACCAGAGAGCTGCACAGGAGAGAGATCCAGAGGTCTTCAGAAGGGTCCCCTCGTGTCTTCAGCTGGGTATTCATCTGCTCATATATGGGGAAGAAACTACCCAAGACCAAGGAAAGAATCACTGAAAAATAAAGTAGGAAGAACTATCCCCAGAAGCACACAAACGGACAGCAGCAGAGTGGAAAGATCTTGTAATACATGGGGCATTAATTAGCGCCCTCATAAGTGTATTGCCTCAGTAGTGGGACAAAATTTGCCCTAGGCTAAAGGCTGCACGGATACCATCCTAATAAAGCATAAAGCAAGCTTCAAAAGGACCAAACTGATTCCAGTTGACTGCACCCCAGTTCAAAGTTCAATAATATTTAAAGGAATACAATAAAATCCAGCACCCAACAACATAAAATTTATAATATCCAACATCCAATAAAAATTATCAGACATGCAAAGAATCAGTAAGATAGAACTCTTAAGCAAGGAGAAAAAATCAACAGAAACAGACTCAGAAATGACAGAAATCATAAAATTAGCATACAAGGACATTAAAACCGCCATTATAAATATACTTCATTTGATGAGAAAGCTACAAGAAAGATTGAACATGCTAAGTATAAACATGGAAGATACAGAAAAGGATCCAAGGCTCAGTTTAGAAAGCTAGAGGGATATGTTGAGAGAAGAGTCAGAGGAGGGAAGGGAAGAGAGTTTATAGGAGACATGGAATACTGCTTTGTAACAGAGAACCAGGGAAGAGAAGGCTGTATAAAGGAGTATGGGGCCACAAGACCAAATTATGCAGAAGCAGCAAGGCGGACAAAGACTTAAAACAAAGAGACACTGGAATTGACTGTGGCACAGGCAGAGCCTACTCCAGGGGTTGCATCTATTTGCACACTTCCATACTACCAGACCAGTGGCAGACATCACTAATTAATGACAGCACTGAGGCTATACACAGCCTCAGATCCCTTGGCTTCAGGAAGCTACTACCAAAATATCAGAATTATCACAGGAAATGAAATGTGTCTGTCACCCACAGCCTAATAACTTAAGAAGTCTGGTCTGTAGGGAATAAAGGATCCAAAGAGCTTATTTTGCGATGGAGGCTCATTATATGTGGAGTGAAGAACAAGGAGGATCCTCTTCGAACTAAGAAGTTTGTAGTCTTTGCAAAATCGTGCATCTCTTAGAGGGATAAAATGGAGTAAGATTTAAGAAAAAGTCTGCACTTTCCAAAGTAGCAGGGCCGCCTAAATCCACTCTGGTAATCAATGGGTTAAAGGGGGGGCATTAATTTCCTCCAACTAAGAAAGAGCACCCAGGAAAAATCCACAGTTAAAGTTATACTAAATGGTGAAAGACTGAATGCTTTCTCCTTGAGATCAGAAACAAGACAAGGATGTCTATTTTAGCCACTTTTATTCAACGTTGTACTGGAAGTTTTAGGCAGGGTAATTAAGCAAGACAATGAAATAAAAGGCATCCTGACTGAAAAGGAAGAAGTAAAACTATCTCTATTTGCAGATAACATGATCTTATATATAGAAAATCCTATGGAATGCACTAAAATTATAGCAGAACTAACAAACAAGTTCAGGATGGTTTCAGGATACACAGTCAACATTTAAAAATCAATTATCTTTCTATACAGTAGCAACGAACAAACTGAAAATGAAATTAAGAAAACCATTACACTTGTAATAGCATCCTAAAAATAAAGTACATAGGAATAAATTTAATAAGTGCAAAATATATGCTCTGAAAACTAAAATACATTGTAGAAAGAAATTAAGAGCACCAAAAGAAATGAGAAGACACCCCATGTTCATGAATCAGAAGACTTGATACAGTTAGGATAGCAATACTCTCCAAATTGACCTACAGATTCAATGCAATGCCTATTAAAATCCCAGCTTTCTTTGCAAAATAGACAAGCTGAGGGCTTCCCTGGTGGCGCAGCGGTTGAGAGTCCGCCTGCTGATGCAGGGGACACGGGTTCGTGCCCCGGTCCGGGATGATCCCACATGCCGCGGAACGGCTGGACCCGTGAGCCATGGCCGCTGAGCCTGCGCGTCCGGAGCCTGTACTCCGCAACGGGAGAGGCCACAGCAGTGAGAGGTCCGCGTACCGCAAAAAAAAAAAAAAGACAAGCTGATCTTAAAATTCACACAGAAATAGAAAAGAGCTAGAATTTCTTTCCAAAACATTCATGAAAAAGAACAAAGTTGGAGAACTTACATTTCCCTATTTCAAAACATTAATCAAGACTGTGTGATACTGGCATAAGAATAGACCTATAGGTCAATAGAACAGAATTGAGAATAGAGAGATAAACTCTAATATTTATGGTCAACTGATTTTCAACAAGGGTGCTAAGCCAATGGGGAAACAATTCAGTGGGAAAACAATCGCCTTTTTTATGCCATAATATCAATTTTTATTACATAGGATTTATGACAATTATTTTGCAGTACAAAAAGATGACATTGTTTGCATGCTAATATTTCAAAACCTACATGTTTTCTTAAAAAACAAGCTCAAAAAAAGCATTTTTGTACCACAATTCTGCTTCTTGGCTTAAAAACATTACTGTGTATTTTATGTCATAGTAATTGACATGTTCATTTTACAAATTAATCATAGCATACAATGTTTTCACCCATATGTAAAAATGAAAGATTATGAAGCAAAGGCTTCATGTGGCCATGACCTAAGTTTAGCTATAGGACACTGATCACAGCCCTGAAGCCCTCAGATCTCTCCAGCAAGTAACATCCCTTGCACACCCAGAGGTCTCCACATCCTGACTCTTGTGGTCATTACCTCTTTACTTCTTGCTTGTTCATTATCACTGTTGTTTCATATTTCACATTGTATGAATATACCACAAGTTGTCAACGGTCCTATTGATCAACATTTCTGGTTTTCACTATTACAAACTATGCCGCTATGAATATTTTTGTTGTATCTCTCATGGTGGAATATCTAAGGTCTATAGTTAGGAACGTCATTGCTGAGTCATAGGGGTATGCATACAGGATTTTGGATTTTAGTAGATACTGTCAAATTGTTTTCCAACCTACTTGTATCACCTTACACTCCCACAGAAGTGGGTCAGACTCCAATTGCCATAGTACCAATGCTTGGTGTATCAGACACTTTAATTTTTGCTAATTTCATGGTGTAATGGTGTCTCAGTGTGATTTTAATTTGCATATCTAATTACTAACAAGGCTGAATAAATGTTTGTTTATTGGCCATTTAGTTTTTCTCCTTTTGTACAGTACTTATTGGTCTTTCACTTATTTTTTTATTTTTCTTTTTTTCCCAGCTGTAGTTCTTTGTGTATTCTAGATATTCAACCATGTGTAATGTTTTTGCAAATATCTTTTTCCAATTTGTGACTTGTTATTATCCTTATGGTATCTTTTGATGAAGAAAGTTACTCCACTTCAATGAACTTGAACGTAAAACCTTTCCTTTACAGTTCTCACTTTTTAATGACTTGTTTAATAAGGTCTTTTCTACCCTGAGGTCATAGAGACACTCTCTTATGTTATCTTCAAAAGGCTTTTTAGCTTTGCTTTTCACATCTAGGTTTTTAATAAATCTAGAATTGATTTTTTTTGTTTGTATGATAAGGCAGTAATCTGGGAAACTTTTCTTCCTATATGGATATCCAAATGTCCCACTCCCTTTATGAAAAGTCTATCCATTCACCACTGATTTGCAATGCCTCCTCTAAGGTATGTCAAAGTCCATGTACTCCTGGATCTGTTTCTCAAATTCTGTTCCACGGTTTACACAACTGCTCCAGCATTAATACACCGTCTGATTTATCGCAGTTTGACGTCTGGAGGGGCAGGTTAGCCCATTTTGTGGTGGTTCAAGAATATCCCGTCTCTTTTTGGCTCTTTCCATTCCCTTGTGTTTAAAAATCAGCTTAACAAGTCCCACAAAAATAATTGGGATTTTGATTGCAATTACATTGGATCTGTGGATCAATTTGGGGAGAATTAACAGTTTCATAATATCTAATTATCTAATCCATCTATGCAGTTTATCTCTCCACTTGGGCAGGCCATCTTTACTATTTCTCAATAAATTTCTATAAACTTCAGAGAAGTCTTGTACCACTTTTGTTACTTTTCCTAAGTATTTAATGTGTTTATATGTAGAAATGCAACTGATTTTTATGCTAACTTTATATGAAGCAACTTTGCTTAACTTTCATTAAGTTTAAACACTTATTTGAAGAGTCTTGTGGATTTTCTATTTGTACAGTCATATCTGGGCAAAATAACAGTTTTGTTTCGTCTCAATTCTCATATGTTTTTATTTTTCATGCTTTACTATGCTGTCTAGGATTTCCAGTGAAATACTGAAGAAGAATGTAGACATCCTTGTCTTGTCACTTTCTGAAATCTCCTGTAATAACTCCATAAGTTTAGTAGCCAAACCAAGGCATCAAAATTGTGGGGCAACAGACAGAGCTGTGACATGCCCACACCATTCTTCACTAGATAAAAAAAAGCTTTACCCATAATGTGACCCATTAACTCTCCACTACCTCTCTGCAACAATGAAATGCTACTCTAGCTAAGGAATCCCATAAGTTTCTGTAAGTGGATCCAAATTAATGTCACTGAGACCGAACAGATCATCACAAGTAATAACTTGGAGTGTGGTTATGGTGCCACTGCCACCAAAGACAGCTCACCTCAACTCCATGTCTGCTCTGCTAGAAGTTGCCAGAGTGAGACCACTGTGGCAGGGGTAGGGTAAGAAACTGCCAACAATAGCCTTTTCAGCAAATGGTTTTGGGTCAAGTCAATATCCACATGAGAAAGAATGAACCTGGACTCCCACCTCACACCATATACAAAAATTAGCTCAAAATGCCTCAAAGACAGAAATGTAACTGCTAAGACTATAAAACTCTTAGAAGAAAAGGTAGCTGTAAATCTTTGTGACCTTGGATAGGCAATGAATTCTTAGATATGACATCAGAAACACAAACAACAAAAGAAAAAACAAAGTGAACATCATCAAAATTAAAAAACTTTTGTACTGCAAAGAACACCATCAAGAAAGTGAAAACAC
The DNA here is from genome assembly GCF_949987515.2 of Delphinus delphis. Lineage (NCBI taxonomy): Eukaryota > Metazoa > Chordata > Mammalia > Artiodactyla > Delphinidae > Delphinus > Delphinus delphis. The sequence continues at coordinate 15,464,351 of NC_082704.1, read as the reverse complement.
AACTAATAGAATGGCAGAAAAGTTTTGCAAATTCCATAACGGATACGAGATGTATATCTAGAATATATAAAGAAGTATTACAATTCACTACCAAAATGTCATATAATCCAAGGTTTAAATGAGCAAAGATTCTGAATAGACATTTATCCAAGGAAAATATACAAATGGCCAATAAGCAGATGAAAAGGTGATCAACAGAATTAGTCATTAGGAAATTCAAGTCAAAATTACTACAAGGGACTTCCCTGGTGGCACAGTGGTTAAGAATCCTCCTGCCAATGCAGGGGACACAGGTTTGAGCCCTGGTCCGAGAAGATTCAACATGTCATGGAGCAACTAAGCCCATGTGCCACAATCAATGAGCCTGCGCTCTAGAGCCTGCAAGCCACAACTACTCAACACACATGCCACAACTACTGAAGCCCGCATGTCTAGAGCCCATGCTCTGCAACAAGAGAAGCCACTGCAATGAGAAGCCTGTGCACTGCAAGGAAGAGTAGCCCCTGCTCTCCACAACTAGAGAAAGTCTGCGGGCAGCAATGAAGACCCAAAACAGCCAAAAATAAATCAATAAATAAATATCCTTCTTAAAAAAATTAGAAAACAAAATTGCTATGAAATACCACTTCACGCCCACTAGAATGGTTATGAAAAGGATTGACAGTAACAAGTGTTGGCAAGAATGTTGAGAAATTGGAGCCCTCATACATTGCTGGTGGGTGCAGCCACTTTGAAAAACAGCCTGGCAGTTCTGCAAAGGATTAAACATAGAGTTATCATATGACCCAACAGTTCCACTCCAAGGTATATACCCAAGAGAAATGATGGCATAGGCCCACAGAAATAGTTGCACAGGTAATTCCCTGGCATCCCAGTGGTTAGGACTCTGTGCTTTCACTGCCGAGGGCCCGGGGTTCGATCCCTGGTCAGGGAACTAAGATCCCACAAGCCACGAGGCACGGCCAAAAAAAAAAGAAAAAAAAATAGTTGCACACAAATGTTCATGGCAGCATTATTCACAATAGTCACAAAGTGGAAACAATCCAAATGTCCGTCAACTGATGAATGGGTAAATAATATGTGGTACATCCATTCAATGGAATATTATTCAGCAATAAAATGAAAGGAGGTACTGATTGATGCTACAACATAGATGAACCAAGAAACCAGTCACAAAGAACCACATATTACATTTTTGCATTTATATTAAAACTGTAGAGATAGAAAGTAGATTGATTAGTGGTTGTCAGGGCTGTGAGAAAACGGAAGACTGGGAGTGAAGGCTAAGGAGTATGGGGTTCCTTTTGGGGGTAATAAAAATATTCTAAAATTGATTGTGGTTTTGGATGCACAATTTTGTGAATACACTTAAAACCACTGAATTGTACCCTTTAAATGGGTGAATTGTATGGTATGTGAATTATGTATCCCAAAAAGTTAAAAAAAAAAGAAAAAAAAAACTAGGAGCGGGCTTGAGAGTCCCATCAAAGCAGCTGAGTTATACATGAGTTGTTTGTGCCATTGCTTTCCTAAATTAGAAAGAATGGAAATGTTTCAAAGCCAGACCCATAGAATAACTCCACTGGAATCCCCAGTTTGGAATTAGGTACTTCCAAAGCCTGCAGTGTGCTGGACCCCAACCAGCATGAAGCCAATCACCAGGCTGTCTTTTCTGATTAGAGACAATGGGTAGCTATGAGGTGTTAAAGCCAGGTTAACATATAAATATGATTTTCTGCCTGAGCAAACCTGCTCTAAGTGAAATACTTTTAAACAATTATCAGAACAGGGCTACTATTCAGTGGTCTCAAAATATGAAAATGCCAGGATTTCCAAAGTGAGTTGAACAGGCTTTTGTTTCCTGAATCCAGGCAGAGAGATTTTTCAACTGTCAACACGGCATTGATTTGATTTCTCTCATGGCCCAGTGGCTACACACTGGTGTATTTCCCACGGCTAAGATGGAATTAGCAATGCAAGACCATACAGTAAGGCTAAATGTAAAGGGGTAAGTAAACACAGGGTCTTTACTAAAAACTACTGATTTGAACTTTAAAAAAAAAAAACACGACTGAAGTTAAGGCAAAATTTCTGCTAACTACATTTATGAAAATAAAACCCTTTCCTGAGACTGAGGAAGGGGAAGGGGCGCACACTGTGAAGTCATTCCTCAAACCATAACAAATTGAGAGCTGTGGTTTAATATGTAACCCAGATGGTCAGTTTTGTCATAATTTTACGTTTACAGTATCTTCTCTTTTTTTTCTGTGGCATTATATTTCACTTGGCAATAGTTCATATCCTGGTTTCCCTCCAAACACTTCTCAAAGGCAAAAATGTACATGACTTCATTTTGTGGTTTAGTCTTCGCATAATGGAGCATTACAGCAGCAGCAATGATTTCTTGTGACCACCTCTGGCCCGTAGTGAGATCCTTCGGGTGGTAGGATTGCACAAAGCATAATTTCACGACCAGTGAGAATGGTCATTACTTAAATAGCTACAGAGGTGTTAGTAAATGAGGACCTGAGAAACACCCACCCATCCCGCCTAAACTCCACTCTTAAGTGGCCAGAAGATGATGATGTGAACAGGAGTTCCTAATATATTCACGTTCACTCCACCATTTGCCATCCCAAGATCCAGAAAGCCTTCAAATTTGGACCTGAGCCTTATGAGAATTGTATTCTTTTCTTTCTAACTCTTGTGAAAACAGGTTGCTATGAATCTTGACTGTCACCAACAGTTCTTGGAATTTCTGTTAGGAATGAACAGCAGATCCAAACAAATCTAAGGATCCTATTTTAGTAAAATACTTTCTGCTTTGGAGCTGGGGCAAATAATCTCAGAACTAATTCTCCTTCAACAACACTGAATATCAAAGAACGTAACCTTGAAAAGCATTATCACGAAGCGGGGAGAAAAAAAGGAGGGGGGGAAATAAGGAGGCCACATTTGGGTTCCATTATCTTTTCTCTGTAGGCAATGTACAAGGCAACTTATACACACTCTTTCAAAGAACACACTTTTCTTTATATCACAACCAAGAACACCCTGATGATCCATACTACGGAGGGTTTGGATTTTATTAATGCTTTCATGAATCCCATCGATGAAATTACAATTGTGGTAAAAAGGAAAAGAGGAGACATTTTATGCATATCACACAGAAAGCAGAAAATTAAAACTTGCAGGGTCAAAGACAAGTCAGTTCCAGAGCCGGAAGTAACATCCTGGCCTTGTATTGCTTCATTCCAGGGCCCAGCCCACACAGGGATGGTTTCATGTTTCTAGCAGCTAGGAGTCCCTTGCCTTTGATCCATTTGCCTCTGTAAATATGAGCCTCTGACAGACAGCGGAAAAAATATTTCTAGGAATCCTGCAGCATGACGTATACTAAAAGTCTTAGAGGTGAAATACTTGTCAGTATTTTACCAGTAACCTGGTCCTACAGACTTTTTTTTTAACATCTTTATTGGAGTATAATTGCTTTACAATGGTGTGTTAGTTTCTGCTTTATAACAAAGTGAATCAGCTATACATATACATATGTTCCCATATCTCCTCCCTCTTGCGTCTCCCTCCCACCCTCCCTATCCCACCCCTCTATGTGGACACAAAGCATGGAGCTGATCTCCCTGTGCTATGTGGCTGCTTCCCACTAGCTATCTATTTTACATTTGGTAGTGTAGATATGTCCATGCCACTCTCTCGCTTTGTCACAGCTTACCCTTCCCCCTCCCCATATCCTCAAGTCCATTCTCTACGTCTGCGTCTTTATTCCTGTCCTGCCCCTAGGTTCTTCAGAACCATTTTTTTTTAGATTCCATATATATGTGTTAGCATATGGTATTTGCTTTTCTCTTTCTGACTTACTTCACTCTGTATGACAGTCTCTAGGTCCATCCACCTCACTACAAATAACTCAATTTTGTTTCTTTTTATGGCTGAGTAATATTCCATGGTATATATGTGCCACATCTTCTTTATCCATTCACCTGTCAATGGACACTTAGGTTGCTTCCATGTCCTGGCTATTGTAAATAGGGCTGCAATGAACATTGTGGTACATGACTCTTTGAATTATGGTTTTCTCAGGGTATATGCCCAGTAGTGGGATTGCTGGGTCATATGGTAGTTTTATTTGTAGTTTTGTAAGGAACCTCCATACTGTTCTCCATAGTGGCTGTATCAATTAACATTCCCACCAACAGTGCAAGAGGGTTCCTTTTTCTCCACACCCTCTCCAGCATTTATTGTTTGTAGATGTTTTGATGATGGCCATTCTGCTGGTCCTACAGACTCTTAATAGGCCATTCCTAACTAATTTCCTTCCCACTGTTCCTGGTCCCCATTATACTCCATTGATCCATCCTGCTCTTACCAAAAACTCAGCAGGTAACAGACAAGTTTTAAGGGGCATTTTGCAACATGAGCTTCTGAGGCCAACTCTTGAGTTATATACACCAGCAAAGTAACAGTTGACCAGTGGGTCTGTCAAAGAATAACCTCCACAAAGGGCTCAAGCCAAGATCTCATCAATGGTTCTTAGAGCGTATCAACCACAGGGTCTTTGCAACTGCTATTCCCTTAGCCTGGACTTCTCCCATCTTTTCCATGGCTAGTTCCTCCCTATATTCTCTATGCTTTCAGCTCACATGTAACCTCCTCAGAGTAGCCTTTCCTGAGAATCCCTCTTAAGGAGTTCTAACCTCCTCCCACCACAAAACCGTCTATCGTGACATATGCCTCTCATGACATCCATAGACTCTACAATCAGACAGTCACTAGTGTCACCATGGGCAAGTCACTTAATTCTCTGAGTCTCCGGACCCTCATCTGGGTGATCTCCATTGCAAAGTCATGATGAAGTGTAAAGGGGAACAAGTTCTAGATGGAGAATTAGAGGGCCTCCATTTTAGTGCTGACTGTGCAACTAACATGGTGGGTGACCTGGGTCAGTCATTTCCCCTCATGGGTCCTCAGTTTCCTCGCCTGTTCGTTGAAGGGATTGGTCTCAATGAAATCTACAGGTCCTCCCTGCTCTGGGAGTCGCCTGTTCTACATCTAGACAGCCTACATGTTCACGTGCCTATCCCAAATTCCCAGCTGCCCGGGTGTCAGGCCCAGGTTAGCATTTCTAGAGGCACTTGAGCACTTCCCTTCCCTCTCCCAGACAGCACTCAATTCAACTCAATATAATACATAGTTTAATCAATGTAGGCTGTGGCACCCCACTGTGTATGGGGCTGGAAAGGTGTTTACAACCAACAAAGACGTCAGGGTCATCTGTGGTTTGTGGCTCAGAATTTAATTCCCTAAAATTGCACTATTATTTCTCTTGGAACCTTCTTGTCAAATCCAAATGTTCATCTTTGTGCTCTTCCAGTTGGTAGACTTTGTCCCTTCCATTGACCCATTATGGAAACTCCCAGCCCATGGCTTCTCTTCTTGCCTCTGTGTCCTGCTCACCTTTGTGAATCACTAGACCCCATGACCCTTAGGCGGCATCGTCCAAAACTCAGTCCTCCACACTTAGTCAACTTATGAGCCCTAACCCGATGCCAGGCCCTGTATGAGGGTATAGCAATTGAAATGACCTAGCATTCCCTGATTTGGGATTCAGAAATATATTAACCATAAAAAGTCTGTTCCACCAAGTCAAATATTGTACTGTATTGATTGTATACTGTACTGGCAAATGGTGGCTGATTCACCACCCCCTTTCTGCCTCTCCCCCTCTCTCAGGCTTTACATTGCCTGCTCTGAAATGCTGTCCTTTTACCCATCCTTTTAGACTTTGGCTTATTAAGTCATCATGGAATTATTTCAATTGAATTAAATAAAACTCATTGACTAAACATCTTATCTTAGAATGTGAAATTTTTGCTTCAATAATAAAAAAAAAGACCCTTGTGCTTACCCCCATTCTGCTCTTGCAAAGGGAGGAAAAGATTATTAAGGTGCCATCATGTTGCTAACGTTTATGCCCCTGACAGTGCGCTTTCCGTGTGATATCATCGCTTTAACAACCCACAAACAGATGCTTAAACTTACCGGGGAGTTACTGAATCCACTGACAGTTACTACCCTGATAATCTACCCAAGCAAGGCGAAAAGGGGCCCTTGTCTGACAAGTACCAAGTCAACGTAACTCACTTCCGGCTCTGAAGCCTGTCCGTGTTCAGAACTGAGGAAAACCACAGACTGTAAAATTTCAGCCTAACTGCCAAATGTTACTTAGGGTGGTTTACTTATAATTGCCTGTTTGGCTTTTTTTTCCCCTTGAATTAAGTGAAATTAACATCATAAAGCTTTGTAAATGGAAACTTTCTATTCATTCACAAAAGAGAAACTCAAAGGAATGGCAGGACCATTTTCCAGGCGGCCAACTCGCCAACACGGGCCCTGACCTGAAGGGCCCAGGGCCAGCACCGAGAAGATTCAGTTTCTTGGTGTGACCAAATCTTTGTCTTCTGAACCTCAGCGGACATCCAATAGGCCTGCTGAGTTGGGCTTGCACCCCTAAACGCGGAACTGGTACCGACTCTACTCTCAAAAGGGACCAAACAAGTGGGCGGGGCTTTTCTTCTTTTCCCTTACAATTTTTTTAAGTATTAACATTTAGAAACAATTCTATGCCAGCTTAAAAATGATCAACTTTCCAAAAATGCCAATGTCTCATTGAATTTTTAAAAGGAAAGACGTGCAGAAAAGGGGGAAATTGCAGCAGACCAAGAAGGAGCCAAGTGAAACAAGCCTTTGAGGATCCCCTGTAGCCAGCCTGAACTGGACACAGATTACCCAGAGCAACAGCTAATCCCCACATGAGCCACTGGACCGTTGGCAGACTTGCCCTTTGGGACCAGTCTCAGCTACTGCTTGGCTAGGCCCTCTCACTGGTGGTGTAAGAAGCACTGCCATTGGCCATAAGCCCATTGTTGAACCTTAGCTACCTCTGTTACTATAAACACCGAGATTCAATATAACATAGTCCTCGGGGCTCAGGCTATGGCGACGACTTGTAGGTAAAATCACCCAGTGACTTGGGGTTTCTGGGATACTGGTGACTCAATCTCTCTCATGTAGAGGAGCGGCATTCAGCAGTGAAATGATGTTCCTGCAAGCATCTAGTCAATATCGCGTTTCTCAAGATCTACCTTTAGATTTACATTTTGCTTTGATGTGTAACAACAGGGCATTGAGGAAGTCAGAACCCAGGCACAGTCATCTCAGTTCTGTCACTGTCTGCATGGCCTTGAACCATTTGCTTATCCTCCCTGAGCCCCGGTTTCCTCATCCATGGAATGAAGATGACAGTATTATTAATAATAATAATGATAATGATAATGGATGATATCCCTCCTTGCCCCCATCTCACAAGCTTTGGTAAAGACAGAAGGAAAGGGTTTATATAAAACAGCTCAGTAAAATGCAAAGGGCTATAGTAACATAAAACATCGTGATTATTGCTAACTTCTAATAAGAAGAATTTACAACACCTGCGTGCAAAGGAAATTTCGCTGGAGATGCAATACAACCATAGAGGAGAGGCATTATGACATGGTGCAGAGCATCTGACGGCAGCCGAGAGGCCCAAGCTCTAGTCCCAGCCCGCCCAGTAACTAACTGCATGACCTTCTCTCTGAACCCCTGCAGAACAAACAGGCTGCATTAGGTCAATTTTCAAACATTGTAGGAGCAGAACCCTTCTGTCCCATGAAACTGTAGGTGTGAGCCCATATAAAATAAAACACATGGACAGCCATCATTTTCGAGATAGGAGGCATTTCTCCCACCCCTTCCCCTCAAGAAAGCCTTCAGAAGTGGATTTCCACTGAAGCCCATTTGCTTCCTCCTTGGAATGTGGGCAGGTACGGCATGGTCTCTCTTACTGGGTGGTCGTCAGTGAAGCCTTGCTCCCTGCTCTGTTTACTCTGCAAAAAACCCCACGTCCTGCTGGCAGCCAGCCAGTCACCCTCAGCTTAACCGGCCCAGTTCTGGAAGCAGATGACGGCCATACCTCAGAACAAATGACCTGCAGAAGGCAAGAAAGCCTTGTTAACTCTTCTGATCACACCTTCAGGCTGACCCTAAGCCCATGCTGCTTCTTTAGGGAAGTCAGTCCTGAATTTTCCTGCTAACAGAGGGGAACAGGGCCTGTCTAGAAAAGCATGTAATGAAGGGATAATTCATACTGGATGGTGGGCTATGTTGGGTGATGTTTGACAAAATCATCTGCCTAATTATGTTTCCTATAAGGGCTCATGGGAATAACTTGCTTTTCCTGGTGTGGCAGTGGCAGGGACTCATTAAGATGTGTGTAATAGGCGGAGGGGATCCTCCGATCAAGCCCCCATAGTTAACAGCTAGCAGACTAGACCCCTGCAAGGACACGTCACCAAAGGTCACTATGTAAAGACAGGCTAATCTCTTAAGGCAAGTGGCTACAATATTCATTTCATCCCGTAGGTACAACCAGACTTTAATGTAGCAAAAGAGGATAAAAGATGAGACGTGGTTTTCAAATTTCCTACAAGGTGGTCACAAACCTTCTGCTCAGAATCAGGCAACTTCAATGATAAAAATTTTCATTTGGGACACCTATGAGTACACAAGACTGCAGCACTGAGTTCTAAAGCCTAAACAACAAGCTCTGCATTTTTTTCCTGCAATACAATGTTCATTTCAAATGAGGTATTTCTTGAGTCTTCTTGAACAACTAAAGAAAACGTGAAATGATTGAAAAAAGGTATTCTGGGCAGCTTCCTTTTCCCACCCTCCCCTCACAACCCTCCAGTAACGCATGTGAAGGTACACTTTTTACAACTTTGATCTTCCATTAGCAAATTCCTTCATGTCAAATGCACTTCATTTCCCCCCTCACGCTCGAGTTTGAAATGGTCATTTGAAATCTAAGCAGAGCTGGAAGCTCAGGCTGCAAAACAGCCATCCGAGGCATGACTGCTGAATTTGGGAAGCATTTCACTGGGCAAATTTCTGTCCTTGGAAGCACTTCTTCTCAATGAAGTGAATAGAAGCTGCCTGAACACATTTGAAAACCTGATTTACCCTTTAAGATCTCATTTGATTGATCTTCCCAGTACATCTCTCTCGAGAAAGCCAGCTGTAAGCATTAGTCAGTGTACAAAAAACCAGGAAAGATGAACAAAGAACAACCCCTGTGATGAGTTTTTACATTAAAGGGGGAAGAAAACAAACGCTACCAAATGTCAACAGAGCTCAGCATTCTCCCATAAATGCAACCACACTCCAGAGGTGGGAGCCAGGGTGGGGACACAGTGGGTGCTGGCTAAAGACTGGAAAGCAGGGAGCTAAGAATTCCTGAGATAGATTCCTCCCACCCATCCGCCCACTAAAAGAATAGCATTCCTTCCTCTTCTCCCCATCCCCTAAAATCTGGTCATCCCAGATAGAGTAGGTCTCAGCAAACACAGGTGGGCTCCTTTGCTAAAGCCAAAACAACAACAAAAAAACGTGATCGTGGAAATGTGACATTCTACCGTAGCTGCAGCCACCGTCGGCACTGTGGCGGGACGAGCTACATCCCATGCCCTGGATGGGTTCAGTATCAGCAAAGCTCACACCTCACTCAGAATCTGCACACACTCACCATCTACCAAACCCTGGATAAAAGCACAAGAGAAATATGAAAGAAAAAGGAAATGGCAAATCATCTTTTTGGTATGGGACTTGTAACAAATTGTTACTCAGTGTACACTAAAATTCTCAGTAATTCAAATGAAAAAAGAATGTGAGCAAGGGAGTTTGGATTGACTGGGCCCAGAACAGCAAATATTTTGACTAGAAAACTTTGAGATATCTCATCTGTCAGAGAATCTGAAACAATGGATATCAAGTTATTGAGGTTTTATCGTAAATGACATGAAAAGGCTTTTTTGACTGTCTGGTCCAAGAGCCAACAGTCCTAGCATGTTGGGTTCCTGGCCAGCTGGCTAACTGACTGAATGGACAAATGGACGGATAGATAGGTGGATGGGTGGATGGATGGATGGATGGATGGATGGTCAGTCAATTGGGTGGCTGGATAACTGGCTGGCTGGATGGTCAGTCAATTGGGTGGCTGGATAACTGGCTTGCTGGATAAATGGATGGCTAAAGGGATGGATGGATGGATGGTCCACTGGGTGGCTGGATAACTGGCTGGCTGGCTATATGGGTAAGTGGATGGCTAAAGGGATGGATGGATGGATGGATAAATGGATGATGGCTGGAAGGATGGACGGATGAATGGAGAGATGGATGGAACAGTATGTGTAGGCAGCCCTTATGCATGAATTGGCCCCTAATTGGTCCACCACCACCCTAAACCCTTGGTTCCTCAAGTCTCACATTGTTTTGCCCCTGCCCCTGCTCCCATCTAATATAAAGGCAACGTAGCAACAGAGGAGTTACTATTTTACCCTGCATAGAAGGCTACAAAGGTAAACATGATCAGAAATGTATCTGAGAAATATCACTTTGGTTGCAGTGTAGAGAATGGTGTGCAGGGGAAAGAGCCAGGGAGATTAGATGAAAGCTATTACACTAATCCCTGCAAAATAATATGAAGGCTTCAGATAAAGTTGTGGCAACAGAAACAGAGACACATGGTCAGAATTGGGACAGAAGCGATAGCATGAACAAGACTTGATGATGTATTAAGTTTTGGAAATGAGGCAGAGACCCAGGTCTAGACACTTGATACTCAAAGTGTCGTATACAGACCAACAGCATCTGCATCACCTGGGAGCTTGTTAAAAGTGAAGACTCTTAGGCTCCATCCCAGATCTACCGATTCAGAATCTGCATTTTAACAAGATCCCCAGGTGATTCGTGTGCACAGAATAAAGTTGAGAAGTGCTGGTTCAGAAAGCACTCTGGTTCCTTTGAAAGCTGGCCATCCACTAAAAGACAAAATGGTTTGGTTTTAACAGGTTGGAGTTATGGTGCTTGAAAGTTATCCTGCTTATTCAACAAACATTAATTGACTGCTATGGACAAAGGCTCTAGAAGACAGACAAGAAAGACAGTCCCTGGCCTTAGAGAGCTCACATCTGGTAATACAAAATTTTTTTAAAAGGCAATAGCATGGTGAATGCCATGTTTGAGGTATTCACAGGCTACAAGTTCACCTTCCTACTTTCATACTGCGGGTCAAGAGCCAGCCAGGACCCTGCAGGCTCAGGCTGAAGCAGAAGACCTCTCTTCAAGCTGCTCAGCCAGTGAGATGCCCACGTCATCCTTCAACTAGACACACCGATGACTTAGTCAGGGCCCCGGGACTTCTTTCTTTCAATTTTTGTGGTTGGATGGACGACGTAGGAGAATATTTGACAGGGTAGATCATTGGCTCATTAGATGCTGATAAGCTATCATTTCTATCTGCTGCCTTACAGGTCACATCCTTGAAAGGAGTAAAGTCTAAAAGCTATAGACATTAAAGCAGCAGTAGCATTTGAACAATTAAACACTCTTTCAAAAACTTACGAGGTGAAGGGGGAGGGATAAACAGGGAGATTGGGATTGCCATATACACACTACTATATATAAAACAGATAACTAATAAGGACCTATGGTATAGCACAGGGAACTCTACTCAATACTCTGTGATGGCCTATATGGGAAAAGAATCTAAAAAAGAGTGGGTACATGTGTATGTATAACTGACTCACTTTGCTGTACACCAGAAAGTAACACAATATTGTAAATCAAGTACACTCTAATAAAAATTTAAAACAAAACTTACTAGGCAGATACGGAGAGTATCACCTTGGCTCAACCACTGGTTGCCTCCATTTACCCTACCCCTTCAAATTCAGTTCATTACCAACAAGAGAGCAAAAGCCATTCAAGCCACCAGGCTATGGTCCTTATCTAAATCTGACCAGCATTTCAGTGGTTCCCTCCTGCTTGGAGAGTAACACTTTCCTCTTTGCTTTCTTCAATGCCATCCTTTCCATCTCTGTTTACTGATGTCACTAACCCCTGTTATTTGGTCTATGTGTTTTGCTCCCCCAGTGGTTTCTTGACAATATATTTATACTTACAAAACCACAGACTCAATTTGAGAACAACGCATTTCTCAATAGAACTCAAAGTGGTTTTAAGGCATGATCTGATTATCAATCTAGCATCTTCATGAGTTCAGTGATAGCAAGTATTAATTTCCACTTTGCCATTAAAGAGACAGAAGCAGAGAAAACTAGGGGCTTTGTCCAGAGTTACTGTGCAGAGCTGGGAATGGAACCCAGGAACCCGTGCCCCAAGGGACAGTACCATCTACCACAGCCCTTCGCCATATGTAACAGCATTTGCAAATACATCACTCAGAGGTACAATTAGAAAAACAAATCTCTAGGCATCAGGAAATGTCCACAGAGCTCCATACAACTTTTGCAGTGTCTGGATTTCTGCAAGAATGTAATTTTCCCCTCTAGCATCCAACACTAGATTAAATATCTGGCAAAGATGACACGACTCCTTACAATAACTATTCCCCAGTTAAAATTCATCATTGGGTAAAGTCTTTTGCTCTTCACCTGTTCCACGTCATCAAAGGTAAGCTAAAATATCTTAAAATCCTTTGGATATGCACATGAGCTGAAATTCATCTCTTCTTAATATATCCAGCTCAGTCTGGAAACCAGGAATATTTATAGAACACATTGAAAACACTAATAATTCCAAGCTTCACCTAACATATGCAAAAATCAGATAATATAAATGTTTTGGGGCCATTAAAACACTTCAGGCTAAAGGGGAGAGTAACGATAGCTATGAAGCCATGGAAGTTGATACATTTTAGGTTTTTACATAAGTATGTTTGAAATAGTAAATGAGTCATCAATAGATACCCTCATATGTGTTCCTCTAAGACTGGACAAAAACTGGATAGAATCAATCCTTGGTTAGCCTGAGATTTGGAACATAGATACATAGATACTAATAACTACTTAATGATATTCTTTGTTATTAGAGGAAAATGGACTAAACGGGTAGCTTTTAAATAAAGCAACACATTCTGATATTAACAACACTCTCACAGTTTTTCTTTTTCTTTTTCTTTTTTTTTTTTTTTTGGCTGTGTTGGGTCTTTGTTGCTGCGCACGGGCTTTCTCTAGTTGTGGCGAGCGGGGGCTACTCTTTGTTGCGGTACGCGGGCTTCTCATTCAGTGGCTTCTCTTGTTACGGAGCACAGGCTCTAGGCGCATAGGTTTCAGTAGTTGTGGCTCTCAGGTTCAGTAGTTGTGGCACATGGGCTTAGTAGTTGTGGCTCATGGGCTCTAGAGCTCAGGCTCAGTAGTTGTGGTGCATGGGCTTAGTTGCTCCACAGCATCTGGGATCTTCCTGAACGAGGGCTCAAACCCACGTCCCCTGCCCTGACAGGTGGATTCCTAACCACTGTGCCACCAGGGAAGTCTCTCTCACAGTTTTTCTAATAACACTTTGACATTTTACAATGAAATCAGAAGCTAAATGATTAAATAATACTTAAACAGCAATTTATACTTTATAAAGCCCTTTCACTTACCTTATAGCATCTGTGCCTCAGAACAATCCCGTGAAGTTTTTACAAATTTTACAAATGAGGGAATCGAGGATCAGAACGAGGTGAAGTGATTTGCCCAAAGTCTCACAAGTGGTAAGTGAAAGAGCCATCACTTAACCCAGGTCTTTATGACTCCAAATCCTAGGATGAAGATGACAGAGCTGAACTCACGTGAATAGTCCTTACCACACCACACATCTAAAAAGGAGGACACAAGGAAACTTTCGGAGTTGATGAATTTGCCTATTACCTTGATTGTGGTGATGATGTCGTCATTGAAACAAGAACCATAAGCCTATGTCCAAACTCATCAAATTGTATACATTAAATATATGCAGTTTCTTGTACATCAATTATACCTCAATAAAACCCCTTTTTCCAAAAGATGGAATAGCTGATTCTAGATTCCTGAGAATAAATATCTCCATTAGTAATTTGATCACTTATAGATAATGCCCATAATGTTACTTATCTTACCCTAAAACTCTTACTTCTCCTTGAACTACTGTGATCTAGAGAAATCTAAGCTTTTGGATAGTAGTAGAGAAAGGGAAGAAAAAATAAATATAGGTATTTATCCTTCAGTGTACACACTTCATGGCACAAATGCACGTTTGTTCACCAGGGCTCTTGGGCTTGGCACATGCAATGGGAAACAATGGGCATCCAAACACCAAAGCTGAGAGGTGCTCTGGCTCTCCCTCACTTAGAGCCCTGATGTTGGGCTGACGCCAGTAAGGCCTTCACACCATTCTGCATGGCTTCCTCTTGTCAATCCATTCCAAACAGTCTCTTCTCATTCTTTCTACTATTATTTAGGTCCAGTTTCCCTGATTTTACCCTCACCAACTAGTGAGGACAATCTATCTATATATTGCAAATAATATTTATTTCTTACATATTTAGAAATTACTTTAAATTTAACAATGAGGTAAGCACCTCGTGACTCCGAGCCTGTATCTGCAGCCCTGATCTCTCAACGCACAGATCTACTGCCTCTGGGCGTCCCAACATGGTGACTCCATAGTCTCCTCAAATTCCCTGTGTAAAAAACTGGCCTCGGGGCTTCCCTGGTGGCACAATGGTTAAGAATCCGCCTGCCAATGCAGGGGACACAGGTTCAAGCCCTGGTCCGGGAAGATCCCACATGCTGCAGAGAAACTAAGCCCATGTGCCACAACTACTGAGCCTGAGCTCTGGAGCCCACAAGCCACAACTACTGAGCCCGTGAGCCACAACTACTGAAGCCCGCACACCTAGAGCCTGTGCTCTGCAACAAGAGAAGCCACTGCAGTGAGAAGCCTGCACACCACAACCAAGATTAGCCCCCGCTCACCGCAACTAGAGAAAAGCCGCATGCAGCAATGAAGACCCAATGCAGCCAAAAATAAATAAATAAAAATAAATTTAAAACAAAACAAAACATAACTAGTCTCATCCCCCATCCCCCTGCCCATCACAGCTCCTCCTCCAGTCTTCCCAAGCCAGAAACCTTAGAGGAAATTCCTTGCCCCCAACTCTCATCCCCACTATCCATACCCTTCAGTCACCACATTCTTTCCAGTCTTCCTCCTAAATACCTCCTGAATCCATTCACCTTTCTGCAGGCCCACAGCCACTCTCCCAAGCCAAGCTACCAATCCCTCTTCCCAGCACTACTCCACAGCCTTCCAACTGGGCTCCCTGTTGTGTGTTCTTACCCCTCTCCAGTCCCTTCTCCACACAGCAGCCAAAGCGATTTAGTTAAAACACGAACCAAAGCACATTACTCCCCTGCTTAAAATGTCCCAATGGTTTCTCTCTGCTCTCAGGATAAAGTCCAAATATGCCTTGTACCCTGCATGGCTCTGTGTGCCCTGGCTTCTGTCTAATTCTGAGATCACAGATCTCATCCCAGCCCCTAAGTACAAGCCCTACTTCTTCTTGTAGGTATGCCTTTACTCATGCTGCTTCCTGAGATTCTACCCTGTTACTTGTCTGGTGATGGATCACTGGGGACTCAGCTCAGGTGTCACCTCCCTCAGCAGAGTCTTTCCTCCTTTGAGACGCCCTTCTCTCCATCATCACAGCAACCTGTGCTCCCCTTTATTATAGCACTGATCACCCTATTTGTTTATTTACCTCCCCACAGTAGTCTGAGAACTTTCCAAAGTCGATGCCTATGGCACTGCCAGCTCTGTAATCCCAAGACCTGACACAGTGTCTGGCACATAGTAGGTACTCAGTACATACTGAATGCATTATTTAATGGGAAAGATTCCAACTTAGTCAAAATAGGTCATGTTGGGCTTCCCTGGTGGTGCAGTGGTTAAGAATCCACCTGCCAATGCAGGGGACATGGGTTCGAGCCCTGGTCTGGGAAGATCCCACCTGCTGCAGAGCAACTAAGCCCATGCGCCACAACTACAGAGCCCACATGCCACAGCTACTGAAGCCCACGTGCCTAGAGTCTGTGTTCTGCAACAAGAGAAGCCACCGCAGTGACAAGCCAGAGCACCACAACGAACAGTAGCCCCCGCTCGCCACAACTGGAGAAAGCCCATGTGCAGCAGCAAAGACCCAATGCAGCCAAAAATAAAATAAATAAATTTTAAAAAAATAAATCATGTTACAGACTTGAGTCAAGCTATCAATAATATGAATGGGTGAAACATTCCAACCAAAACGCATAGACTGTCAGATGGATTTTTTAAAAAACAAGATCCAACTATAGTTATCCACAAGAAACACATATTACACGCAAGAGGGAAGAGATATGGGAACATGTGTATATGTATGGCTGATTCGCTTTGTTATGGAGCAGAAACTAACACACCATTGTGGAGCAATTATACTCCAATAAAGATGTAAAAAAAAAAAAGAAAGAATCTAAGTAAAAAGGGAGGAGAAAAGATATATCATGGAAACAAAACCCATAAGAAATATGGAATGCCTATGCCAACATCAGAGAAAACAGACTTTAATAAACGTTACTAGAGATAAAAAGGGAACTTTTATAGTGACGAAAGGAATAATGCATTACGAAAATATAACAATCACAAATATACATGCAGCTAACAACAGAGCCCCAAAACACATGAAGCAGAAACTGCCAGAATTTAAGGGAGCAATAGAAAATTCAATAATAATAGTTGGAGACGTCAGTATCCCAATTTCAGTAATGGATAGAACAACCAGAAAAGGATCAACAAGGAAATAGAAGACTTAAACAGTACAATAAACCAACAAGATTTAGCAGATATCTATAGAACACTTCACCACCAACAGCAGAATACAGTCTTCTCAAATGCACACAGAACATTCTCCAGGACAGACCATATGTTAGGATATGGAATACTCCTCAATATATTTAAAAGGAATGAATCATACAACATATGTTCGCTGACTACAATGGAATAAAATTATAAATAATGTAAAGAAGGAAATTCAGAAATTCACAAATATGTGGAAATCAAACAATGAACTCTTGAATAATCAATGGTTAAGAGAAGAAAGAACAAGGGAAATTAGCAAATCTTTGAGATAAATTTAAACGAAACAAAACATACCAGGGACTTCCCTGGTGGCGCAGTGGTTAAGAATCCGCCTGCCAATGCAGGGGACACAGGTTCGTGCCCCGGTCCGGGAAGATCCCACATGCCGTGGAGCAACTAAGCCCTTGTGCACCACAACTACTGAGCCTGCGCTCAAGAGCCCGAGAGCCACAACTACTGAAGCCCACGTGCCTAGAGACCGTGCTCCGCAACAAGAGAAGCCACTGCAATGAGAAGCCCGCCCACCGCAGTGAACCTGCTTGCTACAACTAGAGAAAGCCCGTGCAGCAACAAAGACTTAATGCATCCATAAATAAATAAATAAATAAAAACATACCAAAACTTATAGGATGCAGCTAAAGCAGTGCTTAGAGGAAATTATAGACAAAGTAAATGCTGTATTTTTTTACAGTGTTTACAAAGTAAACGCTTATATTTTTTTTAAAAAAAGAAAGATCTTAATTCAATAACCTAACTTTCTACTACAAAACACTTGAAAATAAAGAACACATAAAACCTCAAGCAAGCGAAGAAAAGAAATATTATAGACTACAGTGGGAATTGAGAGTTAAGAAGAAAGAAAATCAATGAAACCAAAAGTTGGTTCTCTATAAAGATCAACCAAAATTGACAAATATTAACCCAGACTGATCAAGAAAATAAGAGAAAAGACTCAATTACTAAAATCAAAACAGAAAGAGGGGACACTGATACCATCCTTTTTTTTTAATTTATTTACTTATTTTTTTATTATTTCTTTGGCTGCGTTGGGCCTTCGTTGCTGTGTGCAGGCTTTCTCTAGTTGCAGTGAGTGGGGGCTACTCTTCATTGTGGTGCATGGGCTTCTCATGGCGGTAACTTCTCTTGTTGCAGAGCACGAGCCCTAGGTACACAGGCTTCAGTAGCTGTGGCACACGGGCTCAGTAGTTGTGGCTCAGGGGCTCTAGAGTGCAGGCTCAGCAGTTGTGGCACACGGGCTTAGTTGCTCCGCAGCAGGTGGGATCTTCTCGGACGAGGGCTCAAACCCGTGTCCCCTGCATTGGCAGGCGGATTCTTAACCACTGCACCACCAGGGAAGCCCACTAATACCATCCTTTAAAACTAAAATAGATTACCAGGGAATACTATGAATAACTGTATTCCAACAAACCAGATAATTTAGACAAAATGGACAAATTCCTAGAAAGACACAAACTATTGAAATTAACTCAAAAAGAAAAAGAATATCTGAATCAAACTATTAAAAAATTAAATTCATTGAATAAATAATTTTAAAACTTACCACAAAGAAAATCCCAGGCCCAAAGTGTTTCTCTAGTGAATTCTACCAAAATATTAATACCAAGTTTCACATACTATTCCAAAGAACAGAAGAGGCAAGAACACTTCTCAACGCATGCTATGAGGTCAGTATTACCTGAATACTAAAACCAGAAAAACACATCACAAGAAAAGAAAACTACAGACCAATATCCCTAATGAATACAGATACATAAATCCTCAAGAAAACACTAGAAAACCCAATCCAGCAACATATAAAAAGGACACTTCACCATGACAAAGTGGGATTTATCCCCAGAATGCAAGGTTGGCTTAATATCAAAGAGTTAGTTAATATAAAACACCATATCAAAAGAATAAAGGGGGAAAAATACTATGATTATCTCAATAGAGAAAAATCATTTGACTAAATCTTACACCCATTCATTGATAAAAAATAATAATAATAAACCCTTACCAAGCTAGGAATGAAGAAGAACTTCCTCAATCTGATAAAAGGCATCTAGGAAAAATCCCAGACATAACATCATGTTTAATGATGAAAGGCTGAATATTGTTCAGATGGTAATATTACCCCAAACTGATCTACAGATTCAACACAATCCCTAACAAAATCCTAGTTGGTTTCTTTGCAGATATTGATAAGCTGATTTTAAAATTCACACTGAAAGTCACGGTACCCAGAATAGCCAAAACATTCTAGAGAAAGAAGAAAAAACACTGGAAGAGTCACACTTCCTGATTTTAAAACTAACTACAAAGCAATAGTAGTCAAAGACTATGTGGTGTTTCATAAAGACAGACATATAGATTAATAAAATAGAATTAAGAATCCAAAAATAGGGCTTCCCTGGTGGCGCAGTGGTTGAGAGTCCGCCTGCCGACGCAGGGGACATGGGTTCATGCCCCGGTCCGGGAAGATCCCACATGCCGCGGAGCGGCTGGGCCCATGAGCCATGGCCGCTGAGCCTGTGCGTCCGGAGCCTGTGCTCCGCAATGGGAGAGGCCACAACAGTGAGAGGCCCGCGTACCGCAAAAAAAAAAGAATCCAAAAATAAGTGCATATATTTATGGTCAACTGATTTTCAACAAAGGTACCAATTTAATAAAGGGAAAAGTATTTTCAACAAATGATTCTGGGACAACTGATATCTACATAGAAAAGAATGGTGTTGGACCCCCTTCTTACAATACGCACAAAAAATAACTCAAAATAGATCATGAACTTTAATGTAAGAGATAAAACTATGAAACTCTTAGAGGAAGATACAGGAGTAAATCTTTGTGATCTTAGGTTAGGCAAAGCATTTATGAGAGACAAAAGAAAAGACAGTTAAATTGGATTTCATGAAAATTTAAAATTTTTGTGCTTCAATGAACATCATGAAGAAAGTGAAGAAGCAACCCACTGAATGGGAGAAAAGTATTTGCAAAGTATAAATACAATAAAGGACTTGTATCTAGAATGTACACAGAACACTTAATACTAAAAAGAAAAAATAACAATTAAAAATGGCAAGGATCTGAATCAAAGAAGACATTCAAATGGGCAATAAGCACATGAAAAGATGCTCAACACCATTACTCCTCAGGAAAATGCAAAGGAAAACCACAGTAAGGTACCACTTCACACCCATAAGATAGCTGGGTGTGAATGGGCAGTGACTGGTAATGGTTTTGGATTTCTTTTTAGAGTCATGAAAACTTTTTTGGAATTTGACAGTGGCGATGATTGCACAACTTTGTGAATATATTAAAAGCCACTGTACTGTACACTTTAAAAGGGTGAATATTATAGTGTGGAGTGTGTCTAAATAAGAAAATAACATAAAAAGTACCATAGACATAATAAAAGTTAAAACTGTAAAACTTTTAGATAAAACATAGAAGAAAATTTCCAAGATCTAGGGCTAGGCAATTAATTCTTTTAATTAATTAATTAATTAATTAATTAATTTATGGCTGCATTGGGTCTTCATTGCTGCGCACGGGCTTTCTCTGGTTGTGGCAAGCAGGGGTTAGTCTTCATTGCGGTGCGTGGGCTTCTCCTTGCGGTGGCTTCTCTTGTTGCAGGGCACGGGATCTAGGCACGTGGGCTTCAGTAGCTGTGGCACATGGGCTCAGTACTTGTGGCTCACAGTCTCTAGAGCACAGGCTCAGTAGTTGTGGTGCATGGGCTTAGTTGCTCTGGAGCTTGTGGGATCTTCCCGGACCAGTGCTTGAACCCGTGTCCCCTGCATTTGCAGGCAGATTCTTCAGCACTGCCCCACGAGGGAAGTCCCAATTCTTTTGTTAAATTGAAGTATAGTTGATTTATACTATTGTGCTAATTTCTGGTATACAGCAAAGTGATTCAGTTACATATATATATATATTCTTTTTCATATTCTTTTCCATTATGGTTTATTATAGGATATTGAATATAGTTCCCTGTGCTATACAGTAGGACCCTGTTATTTATCTGTTTTGCATATAGTAGTTTGTATCTGCTAATCCCAAACTCCTAATTTATCCCTCCCCTGCACCCTTTCCCCTTTGGTAAACATAAGTTTGTTTTCTACATCTGTGAGTTTGTTTCTGTTTTGTAAATAATTTCATTTTTATCGTATTTTAGATTCTACATATAAATTATATCATATGATATTTGTCTTTCTCTTTTTGGCTTACTTCACTTAGTATGATAATCTCTAGGTCCATCCATGTTGCTGCAAATGGCATTTTTTCATTCTTTTTGATGGCTGAGTAATATTCCATTGTGTGTGTATATGTATGTATAGGTGTGTATATATATATATATATATATATCTCACATCTTCTTTATCCATTCATCTGTAGATGGAAATTTAGATGCTTCCATGTCTTGGCAACTGTAAATAATGCTGCTGTGAACATAGGAGTTGCGTGTATCTTTTCGAATTAAGAGTTTTCTCCAGATATATGCCCCAGAGTGGGACTGCTGGATCATATGGTAGCTCTATTTTTGGTTTTTTAAGGAACCTCCATAATGTTCTCCATAGTGGCTGCACCAGTTTACATTCCCACCAACAGTGTAGGAGGGTTCCCTTTTCTCCACACCCTCTCCAGCATTTATTATTTGTAGACTATTTGATGATGGCCATTCTGACCAGTGTGATGTGATACCTCATTGTAGCTCTGATTTGCATTTCTCTAATAATTAGCAATGTGGAGCATCTTTTCATGTTAGCCAATTAATTCTTGACACTAAATCATGATCCATGAGAGGAAAAACTGATAGACTGGGACTTCCCTGGTGGCGCAGTGGTTAAGCATCCGCCTGCTAATGCAGGGGACATGGGTTCGAGTCCTGGTCCAGGAAGATCCCACATGCCACGGAGCAACTAAGCCTGTGCGCCACAACTACTGAGTCTGCGCTCTAGAGCCCACGAGCCACAACTACTGAAGCCCGCATGCCTAGAGCCCATGCTCCGCAACAAGAGAAACCACCCCAATGAGAAGCCCGCGCACCACAATGAAGAGTAGCCCCCACTCGCCACAACTAGGGAAAGCCTGCACACAGCAACGAAGACCTAACACAGCCAAAAATAAATAAATAAATAAATTTTAAAAAACTGAAAGAATGGTGGAGCTCTTCAAAATTAGAAATTTTGGTCTTCCCTGGTGGTGCAGTGGTTAAAAATCCGCCTGCCAATGCAGGGGACATGGATTCGAGCCCTGGTCCGGGAAGATCCCACGTGATGCAGAGCAGCTAAGCCTGTGTACCACAACTACCAAGCCTGCACTCTAGAGCCCACGAGCCACAACTAGTGAAGCCCGTGCGCCTAGAGCCCGTGCTCCACAACAAGAGAAGCCACCGCAATGAGAAGCCCGCGCACAACAGAGTAGCATCTGCTCGCTGCAACTAGAGAAAGCTGGCGCACAGCAACGGAGACCCGACACAGCCAAAAATAATAAATAAATAAATTTAAATTTAAAAAAACATTAGAAATTTTGCTCTGTCAAATACCATGGGAAAATGTTGAAAAGGCAAGCAATGAGCCAGGAGGAAATACAGAATATGTAAGTAACACTCAAACTCAACAGTTCAAAAAAAAACAAAAAACAAAGAATCCCATCAGAAAATGGGCAAATGACCTACTACCACAGAGGACCTACAGATGGCTAATAAGCATGTGAAAGGATGTTGAACATCATTAGCCATCAGGGAAAGGGAAATTAAAACCACGATGAGATATTACTACACCTCTATCAGAATGGCTACAATAAAAAAACAATGACAACACCAAATGCTGGAAAGGATGAGGAGAAATGGGATCACTCATACATTGCTGGTGGGAATGCGAAATGATACACTGTCACTCTGGAAAACAGCTTGGCAGTTCCTTATAAAACTAAACATGTGATCACCAAACGTCCCAGCAACCGCATTCTTGAGCATTTATCCTCGAGAAATGAACACTTAGCGTCCCACAAAAGCCTATACAGGAATGTTCATAGCAGCTTTATTCTTAACAGCCAAAAACTAGAATCAGTCCAGATGTCCCTCAACAGCTGAATGGTTAAACAAACTGTGGTACATACTTACCATGGATTACTCTGTAGCAATAAAAAAGAATGAACTATTGCTATAAGCAACAGCTTGGATGAATCTCTGAATTATGCGAATCATAGGAGGAACCCCAAACTAGCTCTCACTCCTAATCCAGCAGGACCATGGTGCCCCAGAATTCCAAACTGAAAGCCAGTAGTGGCCCAGAGACCTAAGGTGCTCACTATTAAAGCTGACAGTTTGCAGGAGACCACTGCCTCCCTCTAGGGCCCTGAAGCAGATGTGGATACGCTGTCCCCAAAGCTCTACCTGGGAGGGCAAGGTCAGAGTCACTAAGAAGCAATCTGTCATTTAATTATGGCAGGAGTTTACCTTTTTTCCCAGTGGTATTTCTCTTTCTCAGACCCAACTTTAGCTTCTGACATTTCAATCGAAACTCCTATTTCTTCACTATTTCTACCTGCTTGAAGTTCTGGGAGAACAGCTGTTTTTTTCCTTCAGGTTTCTTGTACTAAGCTAAATTCAGAGACCACCAAGGTGTGTAACCAAAAGCCAGGTGATACAGCTGTGCAGACCTCAGGCTTTCTGGCACTTGGATATCTCCATCTTAGCAGGCTCCTTGCAGACAAGAGCTCCTCTCTATTAACCAGAAAGAGTTGCATCCTGGACTCAGACCTCAGCAAACCACAAGAGCTGGATGTTTGTGGTCCCTTCTTTGCTGTAGGAATGGAAATCTGACCTCTGTGACATTCTCTAGAGATGTTCCCAGCCAAAGGTCACAATCTGAGACCCCACACCCAGTCCCTTGATCCTGGAACCAGAATCTTCCTACTATGAATAATGGTTTCATCACTATGGTTCAAAAGCAAAACAAACATGACGTTCAATGGGGAGCATCACAATCTTGCTCATTCCAATCCAACCGTATTTTTTCAAAGAGCAGAGGTCATCAGTGTAACTGCTAACTTCCATGCATACAAATCCTGTATGCAGCCTTTAACTGAGCATTCTTCTGAACTCTAAAAACGATGAGCCACTTTCCTACAACAGGGGTAGGCAAGGTGCCTGCAAACACAGGACTCCCTCATTGAGGGATGAGCTGAGCTAATCTGGCTGCATTCAACAGCCTAGGCAAGCCACATACCTTCAGCTCCCCCCAAGTCAAAAGTATACCCCCTCCTGAACAGGAGAAACTGTTGGAAACGAAAAAGTGTGATTTTAGTCTCATCCTAATGGATCTTGTGACTTCCAGGTCTCTAAGCTCCTCAATAATAATTTTTCAAGGCCATCTGGAATAAATAGAAGTCCCACTCCAAGCTGCATGTATGCTAATTGCAGCGCTTTAAATGGATTTTGTCCTTAAGTGCATAAACCAAAAAGCATGCAAACAACTGGATTAGAAAAGCAAGGTTTTTTTTTTAAACCTCTCTAATTGGCATTAAGTCACCAAACATTGTCAAACACATATCACTTGCTTAATTATTTTGTGTGCACATGTGTATATCTTTATAACTTCATAAACATATAAATGAGAGGGAGATGCAGATTTAACGTACACCCATATGGCGATAAATACAAAAGCTGCCAGAAGATTGTAAAATGCTATACTAATGCTAAAATGATACTTTTTTTTTCTTTTGCTTTGCTTCCAAGTCTCAAAGAACAAATTGAGAGTAGAGACACTAAGCCTGGATCCTTATGTAAAAGGAGACATACACACAGACCTTTTTGTCCAGCAATGCAAAATGTTTTTTAAATACTGTTCTTCGGCTCCATATTCTCCTATTAGTCTAATTATCTTTCATTAATCTCATAGTGTGTTTATGCATAAAATCATTTCTGCATGTCCATTAAAATTTTTATTGAAGTAATTTTTCATAAATAACCTACTACGCATCATTCACACCTATATGCCTCATTTCAACACTGCTTTAGGGCTTCCCTGGTGGTGCAGTGATTAAGAATCCACCTGCCAATGCAGGCGACACAGGTTCGAGCCCTGGTCCGGGAAGACCCCACATGCCGTGGAGCAACTAAGCCCGTGCGCCACAACTACTGAGCCTGTGCTCTAGAGCCCGCGAGCCACAAATACTGAAGCCCACACGCCTAGAGCCCGTGCTCCGCAACAAGAGAAGCCACCACAGTGAGAAGCCCACGCACCACAACAAAGAGTAGCCCCCTCTCGCTGCAACTAGAGAAAGCCTGCGCACAGCAGCGAAGACCCAACACAGCCCAAAATAAATAAATTAAATAAATAAATTTATTTTTTTAAAAAGACACTGCTTTAATAAGTTTTAGTTGGCCTATTACAGTCATAGAATGTACTGAAACACTTTCAGCAGAACCAATCACAAAAATAATAAATATGTTTGCCTCTAGTGTATATGGCAAATAGGCTCAAACGGTTTTTCAACCTTCAAGATGTTGTGGAAGTTAATCTTCTACGTAGCAAAGTCTCAGCCGTGAGGCATCTGCTGAGGTGACCATCATCCCCAGGTCAAACTCCTCTGGTTGTATTGGGCATCTTTTTACCATCCTTCCATGCCTTCAACCTAATTTCTTTGCTGCCCGCACTACGTCTGCCAGCCTGGTAGGCCCATGCTAATTTCCACATTCTCTCAAATGGCTCTTTTCTTTTTTAATTTTTATTTTGTAATTTTAAAAAATTTTTCATTGGCGTATAGTTGATTTACAATGTGTTAATTTCTGCTATACAGCAAATTGAATCAGTTATGCATATACATATATCCATATATGTATATACATCTTTTTTAGATTTAAATGGCTCTTTTCTAAAGCTGCCTCTTCCAAAGGAGAGAGAATAGTCACTCCTATGGGAATTTGCTACTCTCACTTGGTTATTTCAGTAATAAGGCACTTCTATTATCTTCATGATAAGCCCCTGGCATAAGAGCAGGCTTCAAGATTCATTTTCTCTGGGACGCCTCACTTGAATTTGAGAGAAAGCTTTATTTCACTGGCTCCTCATAACGCGAGATTATGTGAGATGCCCTGGCTGAACTCATTCACAATGCCCTCCAAAGGCTGTGTCTACACAGACCAAAGGGAGCAAAAAAAGCAATGGTCATTTATAGAAACAGGCCAGGTCATAGCAGTGCAACTGACATTGCTAATAAGGCAACTGCCAACATTCCAGAAGGAGTAAGATGCTTCGGCCTCTTACAAATCTTGTGAAGTGGGTGCACCACATTTTAGGCCCACATGGGGCATAAATTAAAATACAGTTGAGGTCTTCATTTTCCTTATCTGGAAAAAAAACCCCAAATCTTTCCTCTAACGTAACTCCTTTCTTTTCTTCCCCCTAAAACATAATTCTTCTGTGTAAATCATTGTTGAAAGCATTTACAGTATCTTGGATATCTAAATCCTTGTTTAAGAGGGGAAAAGAAGAGCTGCAGAATTTACCTTTAGAGAGTGATTTTTTTTTAATTTTTTGGCCATGCCACACAGCATATGGGATCTTAGTTCCCTGACCAGGGATCGAACCCATGGCCCCTGCATTGGAAGCATGGAGTCTTAACCACTGGACCACCAGGGAAGTCCCTAGAGAGTAATTTTTATTAAACATTTTAAAACGTGCTTTAAAAAAATCAGTTAACATGTTGGATCCTGATATTTCCAGATAGTCACTGCAGGTCTCCATTCCACTTAGTTTGTACAGACACATAGCCAAAAGAGAGGGTAAAGGCTTTTACTATGGAGACCAGTATGGAGGCTCTTTAACAACCTAAAAATAGAGTTACCATATGATTCAGCAATCCCACTCCTGGGCATATATCCAGAGAAAAGCCTAATTTGAAAAGACACATGCAGGCTTCCCTGGTGGTGCAGTGGTTGGGAGTCCGCCTGCCAGTGCAGGGGACATGGGTTCGAGCCCTGGTCCAGGAGGATCCCACATGCCATAGAGCAACTGGGCCCCTGCGTCACAACTGCTGAGCCTGTGCTCTAGAGCCCGCGAGCCACAATTACTGAGCCCGTGCACCACAACTACTGAAGCCCATGTGCCTGGAGCCCATGCTCTGCAACAAGAGAGGCCACTGCAACAAGAAGCCTGTGCGCCACAGCGAAGAGTGGCCCCCGCTCGCCGCAACTAGAGAAAGCCCATGAACAGCAACAAAAGACCCGATGCAGCTAAAAATAAATAAATAAAATTATTTTAAAATTTTTTTTAAATTAAGAAAAGAAAAGACACATGCACTCCTATGTTCACAGCAGCACTATTTACAATAGCCAAGACATGGAAGCAACCTAAATGTCCATCAACAAATGAATGGACAAAGATGTGGTACAATGGAATATTAGCCACAAAAAAATGAAATAATGCCATTTGCAGCAACATGGATGGACCTAGAGATTACCATACTAAGTGAAATAAGTCAGACAAAGACAAAAATTATATGATATCCCTTATATGTGGAACCTAAAAAAATGATACAAATGAGCTTATTTACGAAACAGAAACAGACTCACAGACACAGAAAACAAACTTATGGTTACCAACAGGGAAAGGGGTGGGGGGAGGGATAAATTAAGAGTTTAGGCTTAGCAGATACACACTACTATATATAAAATAGATAAACAACAAGGACCTACTGTATAGCACGGGGAAGCAGATTCAATATTTTGTAATAAACTGTAACGGAAAAGAATCTGAAAAAGAATATTTATATGTGTATGTGTGTGTGTGTGTGTGTGTGTGTATGAAACTGAATCACTTTGCTATACACCAGAAACTAACACATTGTAAATCAACTATACGTCAATAAAAACAATAAATTAACAAAGGATGGATGGTAAGGGCTTTTGGAGATTTGTCTGAGAATTTAGTAGACATTATAACATATCAGACACGCCATGTGGCCCAGTTGGTTTTAAATGCCAACTCCAATACTGACTGGCTGTGTCTATTTGGGCAGGTTATATATCTCATCCAATTATCTGTTTTCTCCTCTTTAAATGGGTTTTTTACACATCTACCTCAGACAGTTATTTCGAGGATTAAATGAGAAAAATATATGCTATGCCCTTGGCATAGCACCTGGCTCAGTAGGTATCCCAAAACACTAATATGTCTTCATGGAAAGTCAGGCCAAGCTACATGGGTCAAACCATCACTTTACAGCACTTCTCTTTGCCTAAGTCTTGGAGTTCTTCACTTTTTCTTTGGTTGTGTTCCAATAAAACTTTATTTACAAAAATAGGTGGAGACAAGATTTGATTGGAAGTTTGCAAACCCCCGTACAGATAATATGTGTAGTGTAGATGTTACAAACACTGTGTGTGTGTGTGCATATATATACCTTAGATGTGATTTTTCTAAAGTTCGATTTGGTGTATTTTTATGAGTTTGCTGGATATCTGTATGTTTGTGTGAAAGAGCCTTGTGAATGTTCACCCAAACGAACCTTGGAGAACTGTCTGAGTATTTTACATGTGACAGAGATTTTTTTCACAAAGGACAAGTTCTTCCATTACTGCTACATAATTTGCCAAATGCAAATATCTTTATAGTTCTCTGAAGATGCAAAGGTTCCCCAAATGGGTAATGATAGCAAAATTTGAGTAATAATCATAGCCATAATTTTTTTTAGCACATATTATATGCTAGGTGCTGAATCGTTGATGTACGTTATATAGATACTAACATGGAGTTCTTCACTCTTGCGTGTGAATTAACAAGCTTGATGTGGTCGGTGAAGGATTCACAATACTTCCAAATATATCAGACTACTAATGATCCTTCTCGTGCACTCAGGTATGGCTTGATCCCTTGTTCTTTCTTAAGCACTGCATAGTCAGAATGGTCTATATTTTCTCACTGAAGTTTTTCCAGACCAACTTTATGGCTTAGTATATGGTCTATTTTCAAAAATGTTCCATATGTGCTTGGGAAGAATGTGTATTCTTCTAAATGGATGCTGGTCTCCTATATTGAGTTTGTTAACCATGTTGCTCAAATCCTCTGTACCCTTACTCATTTTTTGTTCATTTCATCTATAAATTTCTGAAATCAGTTGGTAGATTTTACAATTTCTCCTTATAGCTCTGTCAATTTTTGCTTTATATATTTCAAAACTATGGTATTAAGTGCATACAGGCTTAGAATTGTTACCTGAAGAATTGAACATTTTATCATTATTCAGTGATCCTCTTTATCCCCCAAAAAGGCTTTGCCTTAGTTAATTTAGCTACATCAGCTTTCTTCTGGTTAGTATTTGCATAGTATATCTATTCCAATCCTATCCGTGTCCTAATGTTTTAGCTTTGTCTCTCATACACAGCATATAGCTAGATTTTGTATTTTCATCGGTTGTGATAATCTATGTCTTTCAACTGGTGAGTTTAGTCAACTTCTATTCATTGTAATAACTGAGGAGTTGGTTGCCAAGATCAATGGGCCTTTTAAAAGTACCTCCATGTTTCCTGGCTGTAACCTGGTCACTCTAGTCAATTTTGAAACACTCTTTGCTTGCATTTACTCTCCTGTAGGAAGTTAGCAAAAGTCCAATGATCTCCATGAATGAATCTGAGTTGATACTATACAGTTATGGGAAAAAGTCAATTAATGCAAGGAATAGCACACACAAGCCTAATCCATTTGATGTAAACCAATGCATTGCACACGTTTCAATTGCTCTGTATTCCTTCAGAAAAGTGCATGGAAGTGATTCATTAGAACTACCTCTTCACTGGCACTTCCCTGGTGGCGCAGTGGTTAAGTATCTGCCTGCCGATGCAGGGGACACAGGTTCAAGCCTTGGTCTGGGAAGATCCCACATGCTGCAGAGCAACTAAGCCCGTGCACCACAGCTACTTAGCCTGTGCTCTAAAGCCCGCGAGACGCAACTACTGAGCCCGCGTGCCACAACTACTGAAGCCCACACACCTAGAGCCTATGCTCCGCAGCAAGAGAAGCCACAGCAATGAGAAACCCGCGCACTGCAATGAAGAGTAGCCCCCACTCGCTGCAACTAGAGAAAGCCCGTGCGCAGCAACGAAGACCCAACACAGCCAAAAATACATTCATAAATAAATAAATTTATTAAAAAAAGAACTATACTCTTCACAAGAAAAATACCAATTCTCTAAGGCTCACAGGGCATCCCTGCTGGTAAAATTCAAAAAGCAGGCACAGTGAATAAGAAGTCCTTTTTGCAGACATTTACATCGGGAAAGAACATGATTCTTGACAATTCAGAGTAAATGAAGTGCAAATTATTCTCTTATAATATATCCCAGAATTGAAGCTTAAATTGTGACTAAAAAAGAACCCACAGTTTAATCAGAAAAATATATTTATTGGTAATTCCCATGAGCTCATATTTGATACATTTATATCATAGGATAACAAGTTCAAAACTATCGCTAAGTTATAAATATGGAATTTATGCCGAATTTGCATGTATTGAATTTTATTTTGAATTTGCATGTGTGACTATATTTGAATATTTATAATATTCCAGAAAAAGCACAGTGGAATGTGCAAGACAGATTTATTTAGTGTAATGCTCTGAAATGTGTCAAAGTCTTCAACACTGTTCTTAGAGGCAAAATAGCAGAAATAACAAATGGGACGCAATAAGACCAACTGAATAATCTGCGAAGTCCAATACCTAGCAAAGCTAGGAAAGCTCTTCTGCCAATAAATATTTTACTAAAGTTTAGACAAATATTTCTCTAAGCTTACAATGACTTTGTATTAGAAGACATATACCATTAATTGGATTCTTCAGTACACTTTAATGGAAGAAGGAACATTCCCATGCATATCCTTATTTTCTCTAAACTCAGTGACTAAATATCTCATCTTGGGACTTCTCCGGTGGTCCAGTGGCTAAGACTCTGCGCTCCCAATGCAGGGGGCTCAGGTTCAATCCCTGACCAGGGAACTAGATCCCGCATGCATGCCGCAACTAAGGCCTGGTGCAGTCAAATAAATAAATAAATAAAAATTTAAAATATATAGGGGGAAAATAAATAAATATCTCATCTTATTTGGCGCAGAATGTTGGTATTAGCTTTCCAAGTGTGAAGCACATTCTTTACGCTGTCAAAGTAACTTGTACCTAGAATGGAGTCTCAACAATAAGATTCTGAACCTTACTGTATTTAGTGGCCCCTCAGATACCCAGAGCAGTTGAGGAATGAAGTGTTCTAGTCAATTTACAGTTAACCAGGGGCAATGTTATTATGAAGTGAAACTGCTCTGGGGGGAGGCTGCTCCAGCAGAATACACTCCCCTTCTCTCCTGGATGAGGGCAACACATGCACTAACTGATCTAAGCTCTCGGCTGTGGACGTTTAGAACTACAGCCCTTCTCCAACCCCAAGACTTTGCTCTTCCAGCCAGACCATTAGCTCTGGTGTCAGTTCATTTGAAAAGAGGCTCACGAAGATTCAAAATCCAGGCTATCTTGGGTGGCTCTGGCTGAGCAGAGTAAGCCTTTTATTTCCCACTGTGTGCCATTATTAATTTCCAGTTTCATTTAATTTTTAAACAGAGCACAAGCAATAGAAATCCACTCAAATATCTCTGTACTGTACTGGTGTAAGAGTTTCATGGATTCCTCGGAATATGATAACAGCCAATCATCAGAAAAATCAACAGCTGATGCCTGACTTATCACCTCTGCCTTTCAGTCTGTGAGTTTATTTAGCTGAGGCTGCTTTCCTCATTAAGGACTCCCAGAATATCAAGAGGCTAATGAAATAACCAGCCACAGTTTTAGAAACCAAGAAGCAGACTGTGTAATTTATCACAGCCATTATAAAGCATCATTTTTAAAACTGTTAATATTTACTTTTACTATGAAAGTAACGCATACTCATATAGGAAATTCAAATCCTTCAGAGAAACAGGAAAAGAAAATAAGTCACTAATTGATCTATTGATATCTCGGTATTTTTCTTCCATTCTTTGCCTTTTATGCTTAGATTTGAGAGGGATGGAAAGATGATTTGCCTCTCTCCCTCCTCAACCCCTCTCTCACATAATTGTAGTCATACTGGGCCCATAACTGTCTATCTCTTTTTCCCTTAGCATTAAATCACTACCAATTTTCTATAAAAAGGACATTTAAATGGTTTTGAAATAATCCCTCAAGTGGATGTACTGAGATTTCCTGAACCATTCTCCTATATGTGGACGCAGATTTTTCCGATTTGTTGCACTCGTGAATAGTTCCAAATAACTTAACAAATAATGGTAGTCTCCTAAGATACCATTCTCATATCACCCTATGCTTTTCCCCCATGGCGCTTCTCACAATTTTAAGTAATGAATTATTTGTTTCACGTCTACCTTTCCCACTCTATGAAGCCAGGGACCACATCTACCTGCTTCCTGGTTCCTGGAAGCACCGTGATAAGAGATATTCAATAAATATCTGTAAATAAATAAATGAGTGAGTCATAGAAAAACATGTACAGGATTGTTTTTCAGTAAAATCCCAGCAAACAAATCATGGGTCAAAGAAGTAAGTATTTTCAATGTTCTCTGCTGATATTATCTATTTTATTTCGGGAAGAATTATTCCAACATAGTTCCACCAACAACATATGAGAATCATGGTATGTACCACACCCTTGTCAGCACTGGCTACTATATTTTTTTTTAATAATAATGATTATTATAACAGCCACTACTTCATTTATTTTTTTAAATTTATTTTATTTTATTTTATTTTTGGCTGCATTGGGTCTTTGTTGCTGCGCACGGGCTTTCTCTGGTTGTGGCGAGCAGGGGCTACTCTTCATTGCGGTGCCCGGGCTTCTTACTGCGGTGGCTTCTCTTGTTGCAGAGCACGGGCTCTAGGCGTATGGGCTTCAGTAGTTGTGGCTCGCGGGCTCTAGAGCGCAGGCTCAGTAGTTGTGGTGCATGGGCTTAGTTGCTCCGCAGCATGTGGGATCTTCCCGGCCCAGGGCTCGAACCCGTGTCCCCTGCATTGGCAGGCGGATTCTTAACCACTGCACCACCAGGGAAGCCCCGCTACTATCTTTTTTTGTTCGGTGGTGGTGGTGATGTATACCGAGTTTTTTTTGTTTGTTTGTTTTAATCCAGGTTAATTAGACAGGCAAAAAGGTTTTCCTATATATAATTATTTGAATTTGCATTTCTTTAGTACCAGTGAGGCTAAAGAGCTTTTCTGTGTCTGTAAACTAGTTGTGGTTCCCCTGTTGCAAATTGTCTGGTCATATCCTTTGTTTTTCTAATCAATTTGTACAAGTTCTTTATCCAGGAACGATGTCAGCCTTTTGTCTGTTTTATTTGTTGTGCATATTTTCATCAGTTTGCCATATGCCTTTTCATTTTGGCTATTTTTGGACAGATGAACACTTCTCATTTTTATGTAATCATAACTGTCGATCTTTTCCTCTCTTCAAACAGCCTTTTACCTGGCTGAGAGTCCCACATGTGAATTGCAGCTATCATTTAAATAATAATGCCAATTGTGAATTCAGACTAACTGGATTCAGAGACTCCTACATATACAAGGAAGTCCTAACCTGTCCAGAGCCCCCATTCTCACTTCCTTACAAGTCTTGGCCACTAGAAGCCTAGGCAACTTAGACCGGTCACAGTTCTTGGTATCCTCGCAGCCCCTAGCAGATCGCCTTCTCAACCTCTCCATTTTGTCAATGGTACCACCTCAACTCCAGACTGGAAATCAGGGTGGTACCTTTAACTGGACTACAGCCTTCATTTACTTTTATGTTTTTTACATCCCTGCCATGCAAGAGCTTCTCATACTCACTGGGGTTCAACCTCCTTGTTGCCATTCCAGGATCTCTACAATGAGGCTCCCTAACCCTCCCCCAGGCATGAAACTTCTCAGGTCTGGCCAGCCCTGGCTAGGTGAGGTGACTTGACCTCACAATGCCATGAGGATGCCACGCCCACCCACAATGCCTCCTTTCTTCTAAATACAACACACCTATTCCTAGAAGCCTTTCCAAACAGATGTCTCCTTTTTCTGGCCTGCTCCTCATACTTTAGAGAGGAAAGGGCCTTAGAAAGCATCTCCTTTAAATCTCCCATTTTTACAGAGGGGGATGGACCTGCCCCAAGTCACATGTTCCTTCCCACTCCCCCACCCCTGCCTATACATGACACAGTTCTGCATTTTACTACCTAATCTTAATGACCTTGAGGCTAAAGATGGTGACCTTGGCTTTTTTGGATTTGTCTAGGCTCTAATCTCCCCCAACTGCTAGCACTGGGCAGAGGTCATAATACTTACTCCACAAAGTTTGCTGATTAGACCTAAACTGTTATATAAACAGATGGACTTTTCTCTTTTTTTTCTTTTTTTTTTTTTTTGCGGTACGCGGGCCTCCCACTGTCGTGGCCTCTCCCATTGCGGAGCACAGGCTCCGGACGCGCAGGCTCAGCGGTCATGGCTCACGGGCCCAGCCGCTCCGCAGCACGTGGGATCTTCCCGGACCGGGGCACGAACCCGTGTCCCCTGCATCGGCAGGCAGACTCTTAACCACTGCGCCACCAGGGAAGGCCCTATTTTTAAAACATATTCTGGTAAAGATATGACATCTTAAAGACATTATTGATATTCAAATCATTTTCAAACAAAATCCATCTTCTTTATTAAATATCTAAAACACCAAATTATTCTGTTCTACTGTAAGCTCTGTGAGAGCAAAGATGACACGTCTTCCCTGGAATATAATGGGCAGTTTTGCAGAATTTTGTTTAACGAATGACAGAGGGAAGAGGTGACTATTCTTTAGTGTCATTTCATGCTACTTAAGTTGATGACTGATATCTAGAAAAGACAAGCTCTAACATTCTTATTGCCATGTAACAGCACTAATCTAAAATTACTATTAAGAATATCTAATTCTGAGTAGCTTTTTATACCACCTTGAGAACTTCGAGCTTTGTTGGGTTGCCAGCAACACGTTTGCCATCTGGGCAAAGATGCTAACTACTACGGCTGAAGTTCTACAGATGTTATCATGGTGAATTTCTCGCCTTCTCCTGAGAAATACGTGGTAGGGGACTAATAACAGCTCTTAGCATCCTCTTAGCATCCCCAGCTAAGTGAAGCTACCCCTATGAGAATCCAGTGGCCTACAGCCTGAGGGACCAGAAGGACGGCATCGCTGCCTGGATCAGTCCATTCACTCGCTGCCTCGCCCTGTACCAAAGCCTGTCATGTTGTCCTGCTTCGCTGGAGGAGGGAAGGAGTGGAGTGTGGGCATGTGAGCCATGAGCAGGCTTGTGCACTATGGACTTCTTGCTAAGACACAGCTCTATCAAAATGGAGCCACCTTGGGAATTCCCTGGGGGTCCAGCGGTTAGGACTTGGCGCTTTCACTGCTGGGGTCCGGGTTCGATCCCTGGTCAGGGAACTAAGATCCCACAAGCCGCACACGGCCAAAAAAAAAAAAGAAAAGAAAAGAAAAGAAAAGAGCCACCTTTAAACAAGAAAGGGAAAGAAAAGGAAGCCTTTACCACAGGTATTAAAAAGGAGTGACCACAAAGAAGACAAAAGAAAGAAAGAGAAAAGGCTATGCTCCATGTAAATGCCTTGTAATCCTTTCCTGTCAGTGATAGCCTAGTGGTTTCTAGGTGACGATTAATTACTCTTCCGTAAGACTGCTGCAAAAGGTAGAGATACTAAACGTCTAGGATGCAACGTGAATATGATGATCAGATTCTTTGACTTGGGTAGCCATGGAACCTGACCTTCCCCTGCCGCCAGCCACCACCCTAGTGTGCCAGTCAGCCCAGTGCTTGGGGAAGAAGAATGAGGCTCGTTCAGTTTCTTGGTGCCCAATTCTGAGTTCCTCCCACAGACCCAGTGATGCACTAGAGCTGGCTATAAACGGAGGGAATTTGGCCTGAGAAAAGCCTGCAGAATTCGGGAGTTTGAAGAGCTGGTCAGCAACCATGTTTTGATACATTTTCAAAACCAGTCTTGGTAATTCTAGATTGAGCAGGACCTTTCTCTGGCCCCTAAACAATAGATGCATGAAATTCAATTGCTAGGTTTTTTGAAAAGAAATATGATTCTTAATAAACAATTTGTGCCTTTTGCCAGCCAAGCACTCTCTCTCTTTGTCCTCTCCAGGCAACATGATGGCAGCCGTTTCCACTCAGCCGTTACATATCACTCGAGCACTTCACCATCCGCTGAGGCAGGGAAGCATCTCGAATGTAGCAGTGGGAGCAGAATTCAGGTCTTGGCTTGCAGCCACGGTGGCCTCTCGTGTGCCCCCCACCAATGTGGATGGATGGCTGTGAGTCAAAAGGTGGCCCTTGTCGCCACTGAGGCCTCTTCCTGACGCTTAGTCACCAGGTCCCCAGCGTCCTCCCATCCTTCTCAGCTTTGCAGTGATTTCTGACTAGGCAATGAGAGGCCCCTTTGCCACCCAGCCACGAGACCTTCTGCTGGTGAGCATAAAACCTCAGGGAGGTAGAAATGTGTTTTTCTCCCAATGGCTGCGGCAACCCTGGTCCAATCACTTGTTCAAACACATGTGTAAAAATGCCTGGAAACGGTGATGATGTAGTTGATAACAATACCAGTTAACATGCACTGAGTGTTCATTTTGTGGTAATGGCTCACATGAAATACCTCACTGTGCTTTCACAAAATAAATAAATAAAATTTTAAAAACCTTGTTCATGGAGTCACAGTCAACAGAGCAAGGGCTGTGGAAGCAGCCACAGCTGGAGTAAGGTCCCTGCTGTGTCACTAAAGAGCCCAATGACCTTGAGAAAGTCCTTCAACTCCCTTGGGCTTCTGTCTCATGGGACAAATGGGGAGACTTTTGCCCACTCTGCCTTACTCCTACACACAGTGCAAGTTTACAGAGACATACCAGAGACAAGGGATGGAAAAGCTCATCAGAAACTGGAATGCACTCTCCACAAGACAAGGCTGGGACAGACTCTGGTCCAAGGTCATACAGCTGGTTCATGGCTGGCCTGGAATGAAGGCCCAGGTGTCAGAACTCCCAGGCCAAACAGACTGAGCTGCTGTTCTGCTCAGCTCAGTGGCGCATAGAACCACCAGCAGCTGGCATGGAAGCCTGCTCCACACAGGAACTCCTCGTGGCTGACCTTCGCATCTCCTCGGCCTCACGCATCACCACCAGCACAACTGCCTCTGTCTAAATTTTTAACACACACTCGCTCACTGTCACACACTTGTGCATACCTTCTCTCACACAGATTATCAGAATTCACAGAACTGGTCCTGTAAGCAGGGATTTGTCAACATCCTGGGAAATTCTGGAACCCTCCGGCTATGACTACTCTTCAGGATGAAGATTTCTGGAGGTGGGTAGGAATTAACGAAATAAAAGAAATGCCCTTGGGATAACCATGTGTTTCTCTAGCAATTTTTTTTTCTTTTTTCGGTACGCGGGCCTCTCACTGCTGTGGCCTCTCCCGTTGCGGAGCACAGGCTCCGGACGTGCAGGCTCAGTGGCCATGGCTCACGGGCCCAGCCGCTCCGCGGCATGTGGGATCTTCCCGGACCGGGGCACGAACCCGTGTCCCCTGCATCGGCAGGCGGACTCTCAACCACTGCGCCACCAGGGAAGCCCCTCTCTAGCAAATTTTATTTCATTTTGGTGAATACCATAAGATCCAGTAATTCTGACTCTTTAAAAAGTGGGTTTTCTTCTGGGCTTCCCTGGTGGCGCAGTGGTTAAGAATCCGCCTGCCAATGCAGGGGACACAGGTTCGAGCCCTGGGCCGGGAAGATCCCACATGCCGCGGAGCAACTAAGCCCATGCACCACAGCTACTCAGCCTGCGCTCTAAAGCCTGCGAGCCACAACTACTGAGCCCGTGTGCCACAACTACTGAGTCCACGTGCCACAACTACTGAGCCCGTGCGCCTAGAGCCCGTGCTCCACGATGAGAAGCCACCGCAATGAGAAGCCCGTGCACCGCAACAAAGAGTAGCCCCCACTCGCCGCAACTAGAGAAAGCCCGCACACAGCAACAAAGACCCAACACAGCCAAAAATAAATAAATAAAATAAATATTTTTTTTAAAAAAGTGGTTCTTCTTTTACTAGACTAGATGGCACTGTGGTATCACCTTTTTGATGATCAAGAAAATCTTATTTCATTTCAAATAATTTTGCTTCCATTGGGGGCCGTCCAAGAGGCTGAACCCTCCCCTTGAGGGGGCCTGGTTATCTTATGGTAAATTTCTGAAGTAATCTGCCAGAAGACCAGATACACAATCAAGACCACAATAATAATGTGTGTCTACAGATCCTGTCACACCCTGACCTACATGTCCAAAAGGATTCTAAAAGGCACATGTGCCCTGAGGAATTCCAAACAGGGCCAGGGAGTCCACAGTGGCCAAGACTTCATTTTTATTCCTGTGCCACAGCCATGGCTGTGGAATTCAATTTTTGCCCTCAAGAGCTTTTTACATCGCCACCCCTCACAAAACCTACAGGCTCTATCAGCAGGAGGGATTGTTTTCAATATTGCCAAACTGTTTAGGAACGTCTTAAACACCAGAGTCTTGTGGTGACAATGGCTTACACAATTCTCGCAACAGATGGAGGCAGCAACCTTCCTAGGGTCAAGGTTCTCTTAGGTCGGGGGAAAAAAAAAAAAACGGTTAGTGCTGGAAGGGAAATGAAAGTTCAACAGATTCTCCCAGAATTCCAGCATTCAAAAAGGACACTGTAAACTGAGGGAAGGGAAAGTGAGTAGGGGGTGAGGTTTCCTCTAAATCTCAATGGTGACCAGGAAGTCGGAGCGCTCCATTCGTCTGGGGCTGGACAGAAGAAACTGCCCGGCTCTTGCATTCCAAGAGGCATCAACAAAATATGGCCGTAGCCCTCACCATGAGGGGTTGGGGAGGCAGAGGAGGGAGTGGGGAGCCTGCCCAGGGAAGCAGCCTCTGTAGCAGCAGCAGCCTCCAGGACCCTTGTGGTCACCTCGCTGGGGAGACAGAGAGCATGGCCACGTCAACGAGACTCTCCTTGTCCATTCCCCGGACTGCCTGCCGCAGCCCACATCTGTTTTAGGGAGAGTCGCAGAATGGGAGCCCTGACTGGGGGCAACTGCACCCCAAAGAGTCCTTCCTACTCCTCCCCCCTTTATGGCATCCATGACCTCCAGCAACTGGGCATTGCAGCTGGCTGGAGGAAAATGCCCTAGCTTCAAAAGCAAGTGGCTTTTCATAAAACAGCTCTTTCCGATTCAGCCCCGGGTTCATAAAGTTGGCTGGCGGCGCCCTGCTCCGGGGCTCAGAGTTTGTAAATCAGGAGAGGTTTCTCAAGACTGAGCCCCACATGGGATCCGGGGCAGCGTTCCACCTGCCCTTCGACCCGCGGGGTGCCCCTCGCACTCGCAAAGCGCCGCTGATGCCCGGCGTGCAGCCAGTAGTGCGGGGCGCAAGCTGGGTACCACGAGCTCTCTCTGGGTGTCCGCAAACAGCCGCAGAGGGACATTCATTCGCCCAGGGAGAGCAGAGCCAGTGGAGAGAAAGGAGGAGGGAGGCGACAAAAGTCAGGAAAGAAGAGAAAGAACAAAAAGGGTTAAAGAAAGAACGAGAAACAAAGTGAGAGAGGAAAACGGAGGGAAAAGGAAAGAGCGAGCAGCCAGGAGTTGACCAAGATCCCAAGCACGAGAAAGCGAAAAGAGAAAAAGGCAAATAGAGGAAGCGAGGGGAAAGGCGGGGGGAGGGGAAATGCGGGAGCGGGAAAGAAGAGAGAGCGAAACGAGGCTTGGGAACCTGGGTGCGGAGAAAAGAAGCGAAAGGCTGGAGGAGCTCAGGGACGCTGCACTCAGAACATAGTTCTTTCGGGCCCTCCAGTGCGGAGTCTGCGTGCTGTACCCTGTCCCGGCGGCGGCCGGGGGGCGCTCGTCCCGGGCCTCCTGGCCGCTTCCCCAGTGCGCACTCCCAGCCGCCAAGCAGGCCAACCCGCGGGCAGAGAGAGGAGCCGTCCCAGGTCGGAACGGACGAGCTTCCTGCAGCCGCCACAGCGCCACGAGCGCGCGCGCCGGGGCGCCACCGCAGGGGCGCCGAGGTGCTCCCTGGGTCGCCGGCAGCGGCTAGCCGCGCCTCCCGGCCCTCCGTCCGCCGCGGCCCGGGTCCGCTCCCGCGCCCCAGGGCCCCGCTCCGCCGCGGGCGCGCACTCACCTGGACGGTCTCAGCCTGGCGTCGCGCTTGCTGTCCACCACGGCGGGCACGCAGCTGGTGAGCTCGGTCCAGTCGGCGTGCAGTCCGCAGCTCCAACCCGTGGAGAACCTGGAGAAGAGCCAGGTCTCCCGCTTACCCGGCCGGTGGCAAGTGCATTTCTTCTGACCCACGCGACATTCGCACGGTTGCTCCAGCTGGATGTTGCGCACCAGGTGGCGGCCGAAAGTGGTGCCTCCAGTCTTCTGGATGTGCAGGAACACGATCAGGTCATCACCCTTGATGTCGAAGTCTACCTTGCGCAGGAGGTCGCCGCGGCTGAAATTGTAACGGGGCACGAACCTCGCGGAGCTCTCATCCTCCGAGCGGTACGGGTCCGGCATCGGGGAGCTGAACGCCTGCAGGCGGAGGAGCTGGCATTCTGTGCCGGGGCACACGTATTGGAGGACGATCACGGCAAATAGGAAGAGCATCACCAAAGCCAGCAGCAGCTTGTTGGATTTCTCATCCATGTTCCCGACGCTGGGGGAAACCCAAGCTCCTTACGTCAATCCCGCAGCTCTGCCCGCGCTCGCCGTGCGCCCGTACCGCCTCCCTCCCCCTGGCGCCGCCGTAGCGCCCCTTTCCCCCTCCCCTCGGCACCGAGTACTCCACCGCGGCGGCGGCGGCGGCGGCGGCGGCGCCCTTCCCCGCTTCCTTCCTTCCCGGCAGGCTCAGCGCTGTGGCTTCTGCCGCACACACCCCCCTCCCCCCGACTCCTTCCCGCTGGCCGCCTGCCCTCTCCCAGCGCCAGAGCTCTCCGGAGCCTCTTCGCGGGGTTTCGTACCCGTGGGACCCCGCCTGACCCGGTTGCCCCACTCCTCAACTCATACCACGGGTCCGAGCCCCCGCGCGTCTTGTTCCACTCTCGGTGGCTCCGTGACTCCCATCCCCATCCTGCTTCGCCCGCCGGACTCTCCCTGGCGCTTCTGCCCCCAGTCCCCTTGGCGCGCACGCCGCCGCCTCCTCGCCTAGCCCGACTCTCGGGCTCCTTCCCCGTGCGCCCCGAAGCCCTGCTCTTGCCCGCAACGGGTTGCCCACCTTGGGGGACGCCTCAAGGGAGCTCGGAGCCAGGCGTTCGGAGTTACCCTGGGGGAAGGGGGTCCGCCGGCAGCCCGACTTGCTAGCGGAGACGCTGCGCTACGGGTGCCCGCGGAAGCGCGGGGAGGGAGCCACAGCGTAGCCAAACGCGCGCCGCGCCCCTCCGGAGCCCCGGAGCCCCGGAGCCCGGCCGCCGCGGGCCAGCCGGAACTTTGCGCCTTTCTCTCCCCTCGAGGCTGCCTTCCCTTCCCGCACGGCTCCCGCGCGCCCTGGCCCGGGAGCGCGAGTCCCGCTTTCGCCTAAAACGTACCTGGCCAGGGGACCGAAAATCTTGGAGAAGATCGCGCCGAGCACGTGCTTCAGCGAGTGGCCCAGGGCGGCCAGGCCCCGGGTGAGCAGGGCCCGGCAGAGGGAGCCCAGGTCCCAGCGTCTCCTGAGGTCGTGCATCCGCCTGCGGCGGCCTCGGGCCAGCAGCGCGAAGAGAGGGGCGCGCGCGGCTCCCGCCAGAGAGGAAGAAGCCTTTAGGGGCTCGTCCAGGAGCGGCTGGGAGTTGAATCCGCGAGACACACCCCTAGGAGGGCCCGCGCGGACTGAGGCGGCGACTGATCCGGGCCGGCTTGCTGCCAATTCGGCCTCTACTCTGGAATGCCGGCGGGGACAGGTGGTGCGGGCGGGCGCTTCTCGCTCCGGTTGCAACGGCGGCCCGAGCGCCCGGGCTGCACACGCAGGCAGTGCCATTACCCCCTTGAGGCAACTCAGGGTACTAAGGATCTGGAGCGAGCTTGAATTTATGTAATAATGCCTCACGCCTGAGAGCTCAAACCACTTAACAAGCAGAGGACCTGGGTCTTCTCCTGTCTTGGAGGACGGAGGTCACTCCAGTGAGCACATCAGTACACTCTGGCCTGTAATTTCAACCTCCCCTAAAATAGCAAAGGCGCAAATTGGACCTTTTCCCTCTCTCCTTGCCAATTTCCATTCTCCAACGGAAGCGGGAGCATTTTCTGAAAAGGTAAGTCAGCATGAAGGAAAAGCATGACCAAAAAACGTGTCAGAATGGGAATTTGAGCTTTTTTACAGCAGGGACTGGCCTTTACTCCCCCTCCTCTTGCTCAATCCTCAGCACCAAGCCCCGTGCTTACAGGAAGCCTTCACTCATATAAGGTGTATTAAAAGGAACGTACATGACTAAATACTACATCCTAGGGGGGCCATCTAATCCAAGGTGATGTGACAAATGAGGAAACTGAGGCCCAGAGAGGGAAAGGGATGTGCCCCAGGTCACACAGCAGAGCCTCAGCGTTTGAACCCAGGAAGCCATCCATTTCCTAACAGCACCTTTTCTAATAAATAGGTGCAGACCATCCTCAAGCCAAGTGTCCAAAAGGCTCTTTTCAGATGCAGGACCAGCAATGTAAGCATTAGCAAGAAAAGTAGGAATGTCCATTTAGAACAAGGTCCCCAGGACTCGGGGACGGTTCCCATCCGATTGTTCGGGTGGAGCTTGCTGCATACCGGGAACTGGTATTTCCGTGAATGAGTGCCCACCGCTGTCTAGTCCCACCACTGCAGAAGGAGCACGGGGTGGCAGCAGTGTCTCAGAGCAGCGCCGTCTGGGAGGTGGGGGCCGGTGAGATGAGTCCCTCCAGAGACAGCCTCTCCCACGATCTCCCTCAGAACATTTGGGCCCTCACTGAACCCTGCTCCGTCCCTCTTCTATTCTCTCTGCGTAGTGAAGCAGCAAGTGCTGGTCTGGGGATCCTGAGTTTCTGTCATTTCCTTGCTGGGCAGCCCTGGGATAATGACCTGCCCCTCCTGAGCCTCAGGTTCCTCTTCCGTAAAATAGGACCAATTCCTCCTTTTTGGCCATCTGGGTCACTGTGAGGATGGCCTTTGGGCAATTCCAAATATGAGGCAGTGTTTACCTGCTGCTCTAAGCTCAGAGGTGCTGACTGAGTCACGGGCCAGTGAAGGCAGGGGCTCTTCTCAGGCGATTTCACAGCTGTGCCCCCTGCCCTTACCTCCCCCACCCCCGCCCCAGATGTCCCCAGTCCTGGCTGGACTTCCATGTGGCCCCCAACCTACCGGGGACAGTGAGAGACCCTTTGTCTGGCTACAGGCATGAGGGATTCTTGAGAAACCTGCATTTCAGGCATTTTACCTGTCCGGAGCATCCTGGGGGGAACACTCTGACTTATACCAAGGAGCCAGATGCAGCAACTTACAAGGTAGACCTCCTGGCTTCCCTGAGAGCTCCCCTGATGCCCCCAGGCTTGTAGGACATGTCTGCGAGGGCAGGTGACGGGAGCCACGAGGGTCCCTCAGGAGCTCAGCCTGCCAGCTGTCCGTACCTTCTCCCAGGCCACCCATTCAACCTCTTTGTTCTCTCCAGTATGTGGCTCTCCTCATGGTGCCATCTGAGGACCCCCCCCAACCATTACACCATCATAATGACATTCAGTGGATCCCCAGAGAAACACTTCTGGAACAGTGGGTCACACGTTCATGCCCCCAGCAACTAAGTCTGGAGTTTCTACTCTAAGAGATATCGGTGGGACTGGAACATGGGGAAGTGCCTTGGGTGGGGGTGGGAGAGTGGTAACCAGTACAGGGAACAATCAGGACTTAGTCATTTGGGTCACGAAGAGGAACACATTCACATACAGTCCGACGCTCAGAGCAAAGGGCAGCAAGGTTGGTGGTTTTGCTCTGTGCAAAGAAGGAACAGGAAGGGGCTGTAAAGTCTGGTTTCTGAGATCAGATATGTCACTAACAATCTAGTGTGAATATATACACCAGCTCACTGGAGGATATTTGCATGTACAAGTCTTTCCTCCACCCTCATGCTATAAGAAAAAGAAAGAAGTGAATCTCTCATGGTGGATTTCATATATCAGGGCTCCTAAAAGTGGGAAGAAACTTTGGGGGGCAGTAGGGGAGCCCACAAGTCTCAGAGGACCCTTCCTGGGGTGAGGAGGCTCCCTGCTAAGAAGAGGGAACTCTTCCTGTGTGTGTCCCAAAGCGCCACGTTCTCCTGAGGCCAGGCCTGGACCTTGGCAGGACGTTCCGAGACCTCTTGCAGCGCTGGGCTAGGCCCACCTCCCAGGAACCGGTTCCCCTCAGGAACTGAATAACAGAGATCCTGATACTCTAGAAATCAGCCCTATTTT
Organism: Delphinus delphis; assembly: GCF_949987515.2. Classification (NCBI taxonomy): domain Eukaryota; kingdom Metazoa; phylum Chordata; class Mammalia; order Artiodactyla; family Delphinidae; genus Delphinus; species Delphinus delphis. Next base: position 15,420,023 of record NC_082704.1, on the reverse strand, counting down.
GGAGATTGGGGAGGGGGGCAGGAAAGGAAGCAAACTGGCTGAATTGTCAGGTCTGTGGTTTTGCATCTCCTTTCTTAGGGCAGCCTGAGTTGCTGCGTGTCTCTGTGTGTGCGTGTGTGTGTGCGTGTGTGTGTGTGTGTGTGTATACTCGGGATTCAGGACTTGGAAGGTGACGACTCCACAGTCTGATCAGGGCTTCTGGTTGTCTCCACAGTGTGGTGTGCTTTTCATTATTTTTCCGGAACCTTGTCCTTCCATGGTTTCCACAAAACGTTGCCGATTCTGGGAACATAAAGGTCAGGCTGGCTTGCATACTAAGCACTGCGCTCCCAAATATGCATTTGGTTTTGCTGGAGTCTGAGAGGAGAGCAGGAGATGGCTGAGAACGCGCTGGCCTGGGAGTCCAGTGACCTGGCTTCTTGTGTTGACTGCTGCGAATGAGACCCTGTATTGACCCCGAGGAAGATACTTGTTCGCTCTTGGGCTCAGCTTCCCTATTTGTAAGAAGGCAAAGTCGGTGTTGTGCCTTGAAGGGCATTTTCCTGCTCTCACATGGTAAGTCACACACTTTTCTTGTCTTTCTCAGGGCCAAAGTGCTGCCAAACCCTCAGCGCCTTGTTGCAGGTGAGAGCATGGTCCTCCCTGCTTTCTGTGACACTCACATGGCGGGGGGGGGGGGGGGGGGCGCACCGGGCCATCAGCAGCTGGACATGTTCTGAGCCTATGTGGCAGGGGTAACAGCAGGGTCCCCTGTTCAAATTGAAACAGAAACTGAAAACTCACTGTGGAAGAAAGTGCTGCCATTCTTTATACAGAGCATAAAACACTAAAAAAAAATATGCTTTCCCCTTAGCCTGAGCATTCGCCGCAATGCTGTCTTTCCAGCTGTCGCTAATTTAAAACAAAAAAACGCTCATACTCTCAATTATAGGCGATTTTTGTCACAAAGATTGAAGGCATGCAAAGTATTGAGTCACTTCGTTGCTGGTTTTATGCGTCTCTCCAAACTGAATGAGCAGCAGTGCTTCACGGAAAGCGCTGCTCTGAAATTCGAGCTTTAATATTCTAAACAGGTTGAGTGTGTTATAGACAGCACTCTCAACCACTGTCTATTTTTCCCCCACGAAGCATTGACTTTTATTTGTTTAGCTTTAAAAAAAAAAAAGCCATGGGGCTGAAGGAATTAAAAGAGGAGGAGGATGCCGGGGTGAAGTGTATGCTGAATGAACGTGTGGTGCAAAGGCAAGAGAAAGAAGCACTGGACCAGGGTTCACGGTCGACTCTGAACATGCAGACCCGTGGCTGCCCTTCTCCTGATGGGAGCTGCCCACCATTTCCCTGACAGTGACACCACCACTTCTCACTGACAGCCAATGGAAGAGTCAGTTCAGGCAGGGCCTTGAAAGCCATGGTGACCCAAGGCCTGGAAACCACCATAGGCAGCAGGTCAGACTCTGCTCCTGTGACAGTCACATCACTTCTTTGGGCCTCAGTCTCCAATCTTAGAAAACAGCCTGACCAGGTACCTTCCAAAAGCTGGCTTAGGGGTATAGTAAAGAGGAAGCCAATCTGAAATGAGTTTTTTTTAAAAAAGGAGAGCGCACAGGCTTGGAGAGCTCATCAGCCTGGGGTTTCATCAGGGTTCTCTGAGCTCCTCCCTCAGAGCCTCAGCTTTCTTATCCGTGAAAATGGGGCTATAACAAGCTCCCTGGGTTGTTGTATGAGTTAACAAAAATAATCTCTGGGGCGCACTCAGTCTAGTTCCTAGAAGGAGTAGACTTGAGGAAATGTTCCTTCTTCTTCCCTTTTGACTCTATCTTTGGTTTGAGCTCTTGGCTGCATTTCCCACAACAGTAACATACACACATTTAATGACAGGTGGCTGGCTTTGCCCCCACCGTCTTCTTTACCTGCTGTCTTTTCTCACCCTCCCTCCACACCTCTCCAGTGCTCTCCTGGCTGGTGTCCCCTGGAGGAGGAAAGCCTCTGATCCGTTTAATTGCGCCGAGGGGTGGGACATGTCCACATGACCCCTGGCAGGAGACATCTACAAAAGAGGGGAAAGAGGGCAGTGCTTCTACCAAATGTAAAAATCACTAACTCAAAAAGATATCTATGGAATATTACTCAGCCATAAAAAGGAATGAAACTGAGTTATTTGTAATGAGGTGGATGGACCTAGAGTCTGTCATACAGAATGAAGTAAGTCAGAAAGAGAAAGACAAATACCGTATGCTAACACATATATATGGAATCTAAAAACAATGGTTCTGAAGAAATTAGGGGCAGGACAAGAATAAAGATGGAGATGTAGAGAATGGACTTCAGGACACAGGGAGGGGAAGGGTAAGCTGGGAAGAAGTGAGAGAGTGGCATGGACATATATACACTACCAAACGTAAGGTAGATGGCTAGTGGGAAGCAGCCGCATAGCACAGGGAGATCAGCTTGGTGCTTTCTGACCGTCTGGAGGGGTGGGATAGGGAGGGTGGGAGGGAGGGAGACGCAAGAGGGAAGAGATATGGGAACATATGTATAACTGATTCACTTTGTTATAAAGCAGAAACTAACACACCATTGTAAAGCAATTATATGCCAATAAAGATGTTAAAATAAATAATAAAATTTTTTTAAAAAGAGGGCAGTGCATGACCCCAATGAATGATCCCCACCATAAGACACGATGAAAGATGCATAACAGGCCAGTGGAGGAGATGCTTGGGGAGCTGAGGTGGAGTAGAGTCAAGGGTTACAAGAATGTGCAGAACTTACAGGGCCAGCCCCACTGTCAATTATTGACACTAATTTTCAACTCCGTTCACTTCAAAAGTTAATGGTCGATCTGGCCAGAGCAGTTTCAACTTGTTCAGCTGAGCAAACCACAGCGGTCAGACTGAAAAACACAGTCAGTTTTGTGTTCGATCTGTATGAGCCAGAGCTGGGCCGCCAACACCCGTTCACCGTGGCCGAGTAAAAAGAGCGCCAAGCCGGAGCCCAAGAAAACAATGTTAGAGTCTCAGTTCTGCCGCCAGCTTACTGTGTGACCCTGGGCTAGTCTCTTGACGTCTCTGGGATTTAGCTGCTGACCTTGGTAAACCGAGGGCCTGCATTAGATGACGCTGAAGGCCCATCCCAGCAGGCACTTGCTGTGATCTAAGCTACGCCAGCTACTAAAAGAGCTGAGGAGGGGCCCCACTTTGTGTGGGCAAAAATGCACTACCGAAGATGACCCTCCAGCTAGTGGCTGAGTCTGAAAAGCAAAAGAAGAACTTTCATAAGGAGCAAACTTTCTTAGAGCAGTGGGTAAGAAAGAAACTTGAAAATAAGCCTTCCGGGCTTCTACCGACTTGGAAGGTGAAGTCAAAACTGAAGGACTGGAGTTACCGCCTTTCTGTCTTCAGCTTCACGATGCTTCCCTTGGCCAAAAACGCACTAAATCGTCTCGGAGTTCGAAGCATTCAGCAAACAGTGGCAAGGCAGAACCACCAGAAGCGGGCACCTGATTTCCATGACGAATATGGTAATGCTGTATTAGCCAGTGGAGCCACTTTCCACGTTGCTGTATGGGCGTGCACAGCAACACAAATTGGAATAGAATGGAACCTGTCCCCTGTTTGCAGAGTCACCCCAAAGGAGTGGAGAGAACACTAATCATCCCAGCTGGTTTCATACTGAATTGTTTCAAAATCAACTCATGATTGATGCCAAGTAAAAAGCATTATGTACCCATTAACATATGGCGTGATTGTAGCAACAAAGTACACTTGAAAACTTAAAAAAAAGAACTGAAGGACTGGGACTTCCCTGGTGGTGCAGTGGTTAAGAATCCTCCTGCCAATGCAGGGGACACTGGTTCGAGCCCTGGTCCGGGAAGATCCCACATGCCGCGGAGCAACTAAGCCCGTGCGCCACAACTACTGAGCCTGCGCTCCAGAGCCCGCGAGCCACCACTACTGAGCCCCCATGCTGCAACTACTGAAGCCCACGCACCTAGAGCCCGTGCTCCGCAACAAGAGAAGCCACTGCAGTGAGAAGCCCGCGCACTGCAACTAGAGAAAGCTCGCGCACAGCAACAAAGCCCCAATGCAGCCAAAAATAAATAAATAAAATAAGTAAATTTATATTTTAAAAAAACTGAAGGACTGGGGAAAAGTGTTGAGAAGTGACCTCCAGCTGACACAAAAGCCCTAGGTGGTTTTAACAATGCTAATAACTAAACCAAGAATGGCCTTGCCTGGTCCACAGCGTCCCACTTGTTCGCCTACTCTGGGGTCTTTGCAAGACAGAAGCACACCCATTGCTGATCTCCTGACTGGTCTCCATGGGAGTTCCAGTTTTGAATAATAAAATACAAAAGCTGAAAATTATATCTCAGAGCAACGCAAAGGATTTGGAGGAAGCTAGCCTTGAGGCCAAAGTGGCTCCCAGGAAAAGGATTTCTTTGTCACTCAAATGGGCTTGAAGGGGAATGTTTTAGAAGAACCACCCAGGAAAAGAGAAAATTAGTTTAGAGAAATCATACATGTCACAGACTAAATGAAAATTAATTTTTAATCAGAGCGAGCCAGACTAGACTTAACTGGGCTTGAGAGCAAAACCTGGAAAAGGACTTACTTTTTTACGTACACATTTTCAAAATCCACATTTCGCCAAAAGGCCTGAGAATGCAGAAAGCTACAACATTACAGCCGCAGGGGAAAATGAACTTGGTAAAAGACACGTTGAACGTTCATCTCCACCGAAGAAAGTTGCCTCAGTGGGTACCATCTTGTGAAAGATTTAGCTGATGCAGAAGACAATATTCAAGTCCCCAGTGAGAAGAGTTGATAGGAATGAATGAAGGGTGAGAATTGTAATGGGGGGCGGTTGAGGGGAGGGCAACATTTTGTCAAGGATGCTCCAGTGCTCTGCACCATGGTCATGTCATGGCCACGGTCATGTCTCCTGCAGGCTGACTCCAGAATGTTTAGCAAACTATGCCAGTGAGAGCTCCCGGACTCAACACCTATTATGTTTCAAGCACGTGGCTAAACACTTTACATGCTCTCCTTTAATTAACATGCTCAGCAGCCCAATGAAGTGGTTACTTCTGTTGTACTTATTTTACAGATGAGTAAACTGGGTTTTACAGAGTTACAGCTACCCAGCTAGGAAGTAGCAGAGCTGTGACTTGAACCCAAATCTGTCAAACTCCACAGTGACTCCGCTGCCCCAGTGATCCTCATCCAGCTCCAAGAGTGTGAGAGATCACGTCCCCAAATGGAATATCAAGAGACTTAGATAGGGGCTTCCCTGGTGGCGCAGTGGTTGGGAGTCCGCCTGCCGATGCGGGGGACGCGGGTTCGTGCCCCGGTCCGGGAAGATCCCACATGCCGCGGAGCGGCTGGGCCCGTGAGCCATGGCCGCTGAGCCTGCGCGGCCGGAGCCTGTGCTCCGCAACGGGAAAGGCCCGCGCACCGCAAGAAAAAAAAAAAAGAGAGAGAGAGACTTAGATAGTCCTCATCCTAGGCAGGAGAGCTGGGCAGAGAGAGATCATGGTGTGTGTGTGTGTGTGTGTGTGTGTGGGTGTGGGTGCGTGTGTGCGTGCACGCACGCACACACGTTTGTCCATGCACCTGCTCTGAGAGCACTGAAGGAGATGGAGGGTAGGGGCTCAGAGTCTGAATTTTAGTAAAGAGGGAAGCAGAGATGGAGACACTGCGAACTGGGTAACTCAACGTGCCCACAACCTTGGGACGTCACCCACATTATCTGATAGTGTTATTTTTTGGAAGTGTCATAAGCAACTCTGTCCACTCCACTATGCAATAACCTTCTGGAAGGCTGGGACCTTAGCTTCATTTTTAAAACTTCTCCATAGCTCCCAATAGCAATAATATTTGGTCTAAGGCTTCTCAGTTGACCAAATACTTTCACAGACACTGACTGGACCTTCATAACAACTCAGCGAGGCAGCCGTCGTTGTTCTCACTTTATCTGTGTGGAAAATGGTGTGCCTTAGGGCCGAAGGAACTTGGTCAAGGGCACACAGCTGGTACGGAGTTGCCACTGCTGAGCACCCCCTTGATCCACCCAAGCACACAGGCCAACATGAGGTAATGCCCAGGCACCTCACAAAGGATCTAGCTCAGAGTAGGTGCTCAAGAGATGTTAGTTTTCCCCTTACTTGACAATATATGGTTTTAAAATGTTTTCTTTGCACTAACTATATCCTACTGGGTACCCCAGTATCTTCAACAGAGACTGGTCCACGTTCTCAGAGAGCTTACCACTGATGTAAGAAAATACAGCCAACGTGTGTGAACCTGAGGATAGTGAGCCGCTGACTAATCTGTGACACAGGCTCTAATGCAGTGAAAGCTCTGAGGACGCTCCACAGTGGGCTGGAACGGTCAGAGGTTTCCTAGAAAACATCAGGCGGAAAGGCCTGGAAAAGCCGGTCAATCCACTCTCCCCTCCTTTTTGTCTGCATCCCAGAAAGAGGAACTTTTGCTGATAGAAACTGTTTTGATCGCCTTTCCTTGTGCCCAGTGACCCAGTCCCTTCCTTGTCAACGAGGTTGTATGAAAAGTGTCTTAGCTCCAGAAGATGTGGTACATATACACAATGGAATACCACTCAGCCATAAAGAAGAATGAAATAATGCCATATGTACCAACATGGATGGACCTAGAGATTATCATACTAAGTGAAGTCAGAAAGAGAAAGACAAATATCATATGATATCACTTAGATCATATGGAATCTGAAATATGACACAAATGAACTTATTTATGAAACAGACATAGAGAACATACAACATAGAGAACATAGAGAAACGGACATAGAGAACAGACTTGCGGTTGCCAAGTCTGGAGGGGAGGGGGGTGGGGGAGGGATGGATTGGGAGTTTGGGATTAACAAACGCAAACTATTATAGATAGATAGATGATAGATAGATAGATAGATAGATAGATAGATAGATAGATAACCAAATCACTTTGTTGTGCCCCAGAAACTAACACAACATTGTAAATCAACTATACTTCAGTAAAATAAAAAAAATTTTTTAAGTGTCCTAGCTCTCCCCAGCTACAAATGCAACCCTCCATCTATGGCACCAAGAGCGTGACATTGTGAGGTCTTTCATCAAGGGAGCAGTATGTGGCCACACAAGCACACCACAGTTTGTATCAACATCCACAGCTCCATTAGAACAAATAGCTTATTTTTTAGACCAAGTCAATAAGCTGCTTTTTCCAGGGAGAAGAGCGAGCGGGACAGACACAGTTCAAGTAAAATAACAGACACTCAGCATTTCACCCTAAATGTTTCCATAGTTCCAGATCTCGCCAGCGGTTTGGTAGCAAGTCAAAGAAGAAACTGACATTTGGTGTTCCAGAGTCTTCTGGAAGAGAGCCAGATAACGAATTGTCAAATGAACAGTTTCTGGCTCTCTTATCAAGGACAAATCCTACTCCAGCTGAGATGCTAGCAAACCAACAACGAGAACAACAGTAATTTGCCAGGATGATGCAAACCCAGAATGCAGGAGAGGCTATTTTCTTTGTTGACTGCGTCTGGAAGTATGGCTAGATGTGATTTACCATCTGCGTTAGATGCTCTTCTATAACATCCTAAACAGACATTTTATGCTGGATATCAACTGGAAAAATTTTTATTCAACACTAATTTCATCAAAACCTGGATAGTTGATACAGCCAGATTTTGTCAAATGAGGGAGAATTAGTATGATATAAACTATTCACTATAAAGACATTACTATATTCTCTAAGCCTTCTTTGAGCTCTGTTATACACTAGAGTTTGTGGCCTAATACTTGGATTAAAAGCGGAGAGTAGGATATTCAGGCTGAATTGTGCCTCCCCCCAAGACCCCTGAAACTGATCTGAAATGATAAGGCAGTCCCTCTTAGGAATATTTACAGACTGTTCTTCATGTAAAAGAACATAAGAAGTCCCCAAAAGCCTAAGAAACCGAGTGCCCTGAGCAGATCCTTTTCCTGCCCTTCATTCTCAAAAGTTCGCTGCAAAGGCTCTGGTCAAGTGCTGCAGGCTGCTCTTTCATCTCCGTAACCTGAGTGCCTTTGCAGAACAGGCTCCCTCTCCGGTATTCAGTGAATTCCGAGTCAAGTCCAGGCTCGAGTCAGCTGCCTCCATTGTAAGTCTTTTGCAATTCGATGGATGGCTTGGCCCTTATGCCTTGAGGATTGGAATCTCCTGGGCAGGGATAGGATTTCACTTTCCATGTCTACAGTGCTTGCACCAAGTTTATTAATATAGTCTATACAGGGTGATCATATTGAGAGCAAGCCGGAATCCACATCACAGAGCCTGTGGCTTGAAGCTAGGCTGAGCCGAGCCCCCAGGAGGAGACTGAGTCACCCTAAGCATCCAGTCACCCTGGGGAATTTTAAGAATTCAATATCAAGTCCAAGTCAATCCTGCCTAAGACACTGTGTCTTTCCTTCTATATCAGCCCCACTCTCCCAGACATCTCACCCATGCCTGGAGGTGCACTTCACCGTGTAAGGGGGAAGAAAGTAATCTGGGAAACACCTCAGGTGTTACCTCCACGGAGGAGTTAGGGACTCAGAGTTTAAAATGAATGAATGAATCATAATACAGTGATGTATCCCAGCCTAAGAATCAATAAGACCATGGGAGGAGCTGGCAACTATAGCGGAAAGAACACACTTTCTGGAGTCAGACCAGCATTTGGATCTCCATCTGACTCCTTACTAGCTGTCTGGCCTCAGGCAAACACTTAGCCTTCCAGGGCCTCAGTTTCCTCCTCTGTACAATGGGGATGATCCTAATCAGCTGTCTTGTAAGGTATGCAGGAGAAATTAGAGAGATAAAGCACCTTTTACAGGACCCAGCAGAGAATAGGTATCCAACAAATGGCAGCTACTGTTATGGAACAGGGCAGGAGGGATGGCTGGGTCTGTCTTAGTGTCCTCCAGTCCTGGGTGAATGTGTGCCTCCACTGTGGACAAGAAGTACTCTGCTCAAATACGACACTGGATCGATACATGTGCTTTACTCTTCCTTCTACCTTCATGTCTTTAGTGACCCAAGTCATTCATGACTGCAAACTCTATGCAAGTTCAAATATCATAGAAAACACAAAAATTCTCTTGACCCACATCTAATCCCACTCCCTTTCCTCAGGGTAATCACTGGTTTCAGTTCGTTTTGTAGGTTGGGGGGCTTTTTTGGTAAGCAAGTACATATAAGAATTGACATATTAAAAAAAAACAATGTTGTTTTATGTGGGTTTTTGGTAAAAAACCAAAATGTATGTTTCAATATTTTATTGAAGTATAATATGCATATAGAAAAGCGAACATAGGCTAAGTGTACAGCTTGAATTTTCACAAACTGAACACACATGTAATCAGCACTCATATCAAAAAACAGTACCATCAGGAATTCCCTGGGAGTCCAGTGGTTAGGACTCTGCGCTCTCACTGCTGAGGGCGCAGGTTCAGTCCCCGGTCGGGGAACTAAGATCCCACAAGCCATGCGGTACGGCCAAAGAAAAAATTACCATCACCCCCAAAGCCTCTTTTGAGCCCCTTTCTAGTCAATAAACTCCCAACAGTGGCCACTATTGTGACTTATATCAGCGTAAATTAGTTTTGCCTGCTTTTGTACTTTATACAAATTGAATCATACAGTGTATCAGTCTTACGTGGCCACTGTAACAAATGACCACAAACTCCACAGCTTAAAACAACACAAAACTATCATCTCACAGTTTCTGTAGGTCAAACATCCAGGCACAGTGTGGCTGAATTCTCTGCTCAGGGCCTCCCAGGGCTGAAATCAAGGTGTCCACGAGGACTAGGGTCTCCTCTAAGGCTGGGTTCCTCTTCAGAGTTCACTGGTTGTTGATAGAATTCATTTCCTTGTGGTTGTAGGACTAAGGTCCCCGTTTTCTTGTTGGCTCTCAACCAGGGGTCATTCTCAGCAACTAGAGGCCACTCATGTTCCTTGTCACAAGGCCTCCTCCACATTCAAGCCAGTAACAGAGAATTTCTCTAATGTCAACCTGCCTCATGCTTTAACTCTGACTTCCTCTTCTGCCAGCAGCCAAAGAACATGCTCTGCTTTGAAAGAACTCATTTGACCAGGTCAGGCCTCCCCTGGATAATCTCCCTATCTTAAGGTTCACTGCTTTGGGACTGTAAATCTGCAAAATTCCTTTACAGCAGTACCTAGATTAGCGTTTGACTGAATAACTAGGGGCAGATATGTGCCTACCCGGCTCCAGGCATCTTGGAGGGTCACTGAAGAATTCTGCCACATGCAGTATGTCCTCTTTGATGTCTGACTTCTTCCAGTCAACACTATGTTTGTGAGATGCACCCATATTGTAAGGATCAGGTCTTTTAGTGAACACGTGTACATACAGAAATAAACACTTTTTGTTATAAGACACTAAAGTTTTGGAGTTCTTTGTTACCACAAAATAACCCAGTCTATCCTGACCTATACAGAAATCTGGAAGTGGAATTGCTATGACCAAGGGCGATAGATGCTGCCATATTGCCCTCCAGTAAGGCACTGCCCTGAATATTGTACAAGAGCATCTTGCTTGCCACATCCTTACCAACACATGTTATGATAGAAGCGTGTGTGTATAAATGAATTGCGGCCAATCTGAGCTTTATTTTGTACGCCTATAAAATAAGGATTTTACCCTGTGTAAGGATCCAGGAGAACAAGCCTAACCCCCCTGCCTGCCCGAACCACTAACATCACCACCAAGGACTGTGCATGTCCCTTACTGTGCTCTATTTTTTCATGGAATTTATTACTCCCAAATATTCCATATATTTACTAATTTAGGATTGTTTGCTTTCTATTTCCACCCACAAGGATATGAGCTTCTGCAAGGCGAAGATCTCTGTTAGGTTATTGATCCCAGAGGCCTAGAAGACTGCATGACACACAGCAGGTGCTTAAAAATATTGGTTAGGGCTTCCCTGGTGGCGCAGTGGTTGAGAGTCTGCCTGCCGATGCAGGGGACGCAGGGTCATGCCCCGGTCCGGGAAGATCCCACATGCCGCGGAGCGGCTAGGCCCATGAGCCATGGCCGCTAAGCCTGTGCTCCGCAACAGGAGAGGCCACAACAGTGAGAAGCCCATGTACCGCAAAAAAAAAAAAAAAAAAAGAAAAAAAAATATTGGTTAAATGAACCAATAAATATTAACTCAACACATGAACTTGAGGTTATTATTATCAATAATTATAATAAGTTATTTTTACAGTAATTGTCATATATTTTCTAAATCAAACAATTAGGTCACTGCCTAAAAAAAAGTATTTTCTGAATTGAAATGTGGGAAAAGATTTAGTTATGCATTTGTAGCCATTAAATCTACTTTGTCCTTCTTATTCTACCTCATTTTTTATTTTACTTTACACAGGTTGTAGAGAAATTTTTTTAGAATACCCTAAATTCTTTCTGGATATGCTTATAAAGCTGAGACTACTGCAGAAAACTAGAGATTTAAAGATGCTCTCTTCCTAGGGCATTCTACCACACCAAAACAACAAACATTTGTCCCTGCAAATTCTGTCCTGAAATGTTTTCCCTTCTCACTGCAACTAATCAATATGCTGTTCTTCCTTCAAGATTGGAATCAGTTAGGGTCCAGAGCAGAGCTGTCAAAAAGAACTTTCTGCAACGATGGGGATATTCTTCATCTGCACTCCCCAAACCATAGCCACTAGCTACCTGTGGCTTCCAAGCACTTGAAATGTGGCTAGTGTGACTGAGGAATTAAATCATAACCCAACTTAATAAGAAGCCTTTTTTTTTTTTTTTTTTTTTTAGTACGCGGGCCTCTCACTGCTGTGGCCTCTCCCGTTGTGGAGCACAGGATCCGGACGCGCAGGCTCAGCGGCCATGGCCCACGGGCCCAGCCGCTCCACGTCATGTGGGATCCTCCCAGACCGGGGCACGAACCCGCGTCCCCTGCATCGGCAGGCAGACTCCCAACCACTGCGCCACCAGGGAAGCCCGAAGCCATTTTTATTCACTTTAATTTTAAGTAAGTTAAATGACTACAAGTGGCTAGTGGCTACCATATTGGACAGCACAGCTCTACGGAAGGAAATGGAAGAACAGAACCCATTTTTGATCCTTTGATTATGGCAGCCAGAGGGATCCTGAGACTCAAAGGTGACAGAAGAAGGTGCCAGGTCCTTTTGTTCACAACCCCTTCCCCCAAGTGACAGAGAAGAAGGAACACAGTGCTCTTACCTTCTCTCCTCGGATAGAGGAGCTTGGGCCGGCGGACAGAAGGACTCACGTGGTCATTGGCTGAGGCTGTGTCTACACGGGCCCAGTGACTCAAGCCGGAACTCTGGATGTGAAATGGAATTTTGGAGGCATGGATTTCAAGAGCTCACACACAGTTCCCCTGCTCACACTATGCTTTGTGCAGCTCACCCTGGGGGCGCTTACCTGCTGGAGGATTGGACACTTCAAAGGAGGTGGTAACCACTGAAGCAGGTAATGGATCATAAGGAAGTAAAGTCTAGATAGGTTATCCAATCAAGAAAATAACCAGACCTAGGGTTTCAAAAGAGCAAAGAAAAATAATATTACCAATTTTGAGTTACTTCTTAGAGCAGAGAATATCTAGCTCTACTGCGCTGTTATGAAATTAATTTGAAGCTGAGAATCTGCAATATATTACAGCTATCAGTCTCTCTGGATGGTTTTACAATCAACATGTAAGATATGAAAAAAGAAAGATGCCAATAACATATTACTGTGGTATTCGGTGTTCAATCTTCCTTATGCAGCAGAATATTACAGCTGAGCAAACAATGATCAAAAAGTTGGTTCTCTTTTATACAAACAAACAGAAGAAGGAAACTTGAACTTTAAATTATCCCACCTGTCATTTTCCATTGATTGAGTCTTCCTCATTAAGATAAATTCCGAGCTAGAATATCATTTTTATCTTTGGAGCTCTCCAGAAAGTATGCCCTTCAGCTACCTTGGTTTCTCTTTTTTTTTTCTTTCCTTATTTTTTTTCTTTTTTTTTTCTAAGGAAGGAAGGAAGAATAGAACACTCTATCCCACTGTGTGTATCCCAAATTTCTTATCTGAGTTCTTCTGGAAATATAGTACCTGTAGCTTAACAGCTGACACCCACTTGCAGATATACCCAAGCAAAGTCAGATGTCCCCTTTGTCTCTTTTGCATGCCATGTTGACACAAGAAGGGTGTGAGACTTCTCTTGGACAGAAAAGAACCCAAACTCAGCTCTACCGTAAACGAGCTGTGGGATCCTAGGGGTGTCCTTTACCCTGATTCTCAGCTTCCTCTTCTGTCGAAAGGGAGACATTAATGAAGAGGACAGGATGGCTAAGTGAGTCCGCTTTATGCCTTCTGGCTGGTTCTAACTCACTTCTTCTGACTTAGTTCCCTTCTCTCCCAGCATGCCGTGGCTCTGCTCAGTGACTTATTTCAACCCTCTCCAACAGCTAATGCTGATGTGATGCGGATATCCTTGCTAACTGGCAGATAGCAGGTGCTCACTCGGCATGAGTTCATCCCTCCCTCCCCTCTGTTCGCAGCAAAGCAGCTAGAGCTGCATGTGCATCAGAGGCCCCTTGTTCTTCCCCCTGCCCTTCGTTGCCAGGGATAAAATGAAGGGACGAAGCAGGAAGCACTCATGATGAAAACATGCTTACGAAGACAACGCAGGTACAAATGGACCCTGTGAAAAAGTGGAAGGGCAGAAGTTTCTGTTCAGTTGCCTTCCCCCACTCCTCCCCCCTACACCCCTGGGGATCCACCTACTTCCCTACTGTCCCTACTTGTGGGCTCAGCACCCTCCTTTTCCCTTCTCTTGCCCTCCCCAAACCCACCTTCAGACCCTTCATTCACACTACAGTGTGGGCGAATGAGAACCCTCCTTGTTCCACATACATTTGCACGCGGATAAGAATCTCCAGTTAAAATGGACTGTTCTCAGGAGAGAGACGCAAGAGGGAGGCGATATGGGGATACATGTATATGCATAACTGATTCACTCTGTTATACAGCAGAAACTAACACACCATTGTAAAGCAATTATACTCCAATAAAGATCTTTAAAAAAATGGATTGTTCTCTGAGTACAAAATCTCGGGCATCAAGCCGTGGGAGAATATTCTCCATTTCAAAGGCCTTTTCTGGAGTTCTGGAAATAAGGCCGTGTAATTACATGCCCACAGGGGCGAGCCAACACCACAATGCCTTCTTGAACCACAGGCAGGGCCAACTATTTTCCCAGCGGAGATTGCCCAAGCAATGACCCACGAAAGGAATCCTCCTAGGTCCCCGTCAGTTTGAACAAGAGGGGGCAGCAGAGAGCGGGTGGCCAGAGCTTCCGGAGCAGAGTAAGCGTGGTTGGATAAAATGCTGCAGTTTGGAGACAGGCTTGTGAGGAGGCAGGTTGCAGATGGGGGCGAGGTTGATGCCAAGAGAACAAACAGGACGGGGTGGGGGCAGAGGAGGGGAAGAGGTCTAGGCTTGAATAGACACCATGTGGCTGGAGACAGAGAATGATGAAGGTATCAGAATCTCCAGATAAAGTCTCTAGGGAGGAAACAAAGGATTCTTCAAGAGCCTAGAGCAGCTCTTCCTAACCTTTTGTGGGTTCTGAAAGGACCCAGGTTTGAAAATATGATGAAATCCAAAGGCCTTCTCTGGAGAAAAGTCAACACATAGATTTTTTTAAATTAATTAATTTATTTTTGGCTGCATTGGGTCTTCGTTGCTGCACGCAGGCTTTCTCTAGTTGCATCGAGCAGGGGCTACTCTTTGTGGTGCACAGGCTTCACATTGTGGTGGCTTCTCTTGTTGTGGAGCACGGGCTCTAGGCGCACGGGCTTCAGTAGTTGTGGCACGTGGGCTCGGTAGTTGCGGCACATGGGCTTAGTTGCTCCGCGGCATGTGGGATCTTCCTAGGCCAGGGATCGAACCCATGTCCTCTGCATTGGCAGGTGGATTCTTAACCACTGCGCCACCAGGGAAGTCCTCAACACATAGATTTTACAATCAAACTCAAGAAGTGTTCAGCTTCCTGTCCAAACCCATGCGTGGACTCCAGGTCCAAAATTAATCTAGGTGCTTAGAAACAGTAAAAGCAAGGCTACCTGGTCACTCAGGTTTCTTATCCTCTTGGATGTGTAGACCTGGGCTGCCCACTCACTCAGGAAGGGGCACCCTGGCCTGTCTTCAGAGGTACTCGCATTTCTATTGGTTCTAAACAATCCCAAAGCAGCCCCGGACTCTGGAGTTTATTAAGGATTCACATATAAGATTTGGGGGTTCCCCTGCTACTCTCTACCACCATCTACTCGCTAACATATTGAGATATTCCTAAGTGCCAAAGACTTTGCCTTTCTTACCTAAATAGGGCCTCAAAGCAAGGAACAGTTACTCTTATCATCCTCATTTTGTAAATAACAAAACTGAGGTGAAATCACTTGCCCAGGTTCACAGAGCCGGCCAGTTATAGGATGGGCAACCATCCAGCACACTCTGAACCTGAAGTCTGGGTAGTCAACGTTACCCACGCTGACGACCAGACCCAGCTCAGGCTTCAGAGCTTTTAGAATAACATTTAAACATTGTTCTAGGGAGGAACGTTGTTCAGAAGGTCAGTTTTGAGTCTTCGCTTTTCTGATGAAGAGTGAAGATTCCAGTCGTTGGGATACGTGCCCAATATTGGTTAAGCAGGTGAGACAGCCACCTGGGGCGGGGGGAGTGGGACCTGCGATGCTCACTTTCTCTACAGCCTCAGTTCACGTGCTGCTTCTTTAAACACTTGACACACACCTCCCCCCACCCCATAACCACACAGGTTATCCTGCTCCAGAAATCCATACAACCTGTGGAACTCTGTAGATATAAGTTGTTTTCTTCCCTTCTATTATGTTCTCTTAGCTTTTAGTTGATAAAATGTATCTGTTAAAAGAGGGAATATTTCTTAGGAAAAAAAGCAGAGCCTCTAATGGTGCGGTCAGCTTCCTCCCCACTTGAGGACGGAGGTTTGGCTCTCTCACGTGATTATAGGAAAAGGTAGCTTTGAGACATGGGTTCCGTACCTGCTGTAGTAGTTAGCCTGTAAAAAACATCAGTTTCCTTAAGTAATTTTTTAAAACGTCACGTTTGTTAACTTACTTTTTGAACAACCATATGGAACATAAAATAGATATGATCACAAAGAGCAGGCATTTTAGAGAATAATGAAGTCAGACACGCATCACATAAATAACAGATTCCTGTGGGTTAATTTAACTTGTCTTTATAGCAAAAATACAGCTACCTTTCTTGCTATTCAATCTGCCGTCATCTTAGATGTCCGGGGCTTTTCACCAGCCTGATAAATAAATTGGATCAAAGCTTCCTATAAGAAAATGAAAAATAATGAAAAATGATGTTTCTCTCCATTTTTTCTTTGAATTTAAAATTCAGTTTATGTTAGAGAAGGCTACATACGTATACAAGAAAACTCTATTCTCCTAGAACACTTCCTGCTTTGGGTTTTATTCAAAACATAGTTTTCCGCTGATTATTGTTTCCCTTTTGGTCAGCCTCGTCATTACTGCCACAGAAAGTCCTCACTCACTCACTACAAAGTTACCAAGTGGTTCTTTTCTCCTATCCTGGAACATTGTTATTTTCCTTATTCCAGTTAATGGAAGGTGCACTTTCCACCACAGGTGGCAGGCAGAGCTCCTGATAAAATGCGCGGGTGGGGCTTCCCTGGTGGCGCAGTGGTTGAGAGTCCACCTGCCAATGCAGTGGACACGGGTTCGTGCCCCGGTCCGGGAAGATCCCACATGACACGGAGCGGCTGGGCCCGTGAGCCATGGCGGCTGAGCCTGCGCGTCCGGAGCCTATGCTCTGCAACGGGAGAGGCCACAACAGTGAGAGGCCCGCGTACCACCAAAAAAAAAAAAGATAAGAAATGGGGGCTTCCCTGGTGGCGCAGTGGTTGAGAGTCCGCCTGCCGATGCAGGGGATGCGGGTTCGTGCCCCAGTCCGGGCAGATCCCACATGCCGCGGAGCGGCTGGGCCCGTGAGCCATGGCCACTGACCCTGCGCGGCCGGAGCCTGTGCTCCACAATGGGAGAGGCCACAGCAGTGAGAGGTCCGCGTACCGCACAAAAAAAAAAAAAAAAATGCGCGGGTTTACAACGAATACAGGCAAAATAAATAAGGAAAATCCAGTGCCTGTATCTTCTGTTTGCTGTATGCCTTGGGTTTCTGCTTCACACGCAGGTTTGTCATTTTACTGGTGCCCCCTCTCACTCTCCTAATTAAAAAAAAAATGTTTTTCTTAACTCCCCTGCAAAGGCATGGCATTATGGCTGATATCCATGAAATATTCAGTGTGCTGGGTTTTGCTCGATTTCCCATATTAAAGCACATTTGGAAAAGATTTTTATTTACTTCTTACAGCTACCTGGATTAATGAGAGTGTCCAGCCAACCACTGTCTGATATTTTGGCTCTAAGTTATTCTTTTTCCAGGAGGAAAATACATTTTAATTAACATGATTTCTCCACATGCTTCTGAAGGGTATGGTGGTCTCACAATGACACACTCTGCTCTGGCACACAATATGGTAAAGCACTTACCTGTACAAGGTGGTTGCTTCCTGCAAAACGGCACAGTCCTCAGGAGGAGGTGGGAGATGAGCAAGAGACATGGAAGAGAAGAGGGGAAGCGGAGAAGGAGAAGGAGAGGAGGGAGGAAGAGGAGGGCGACGAGGGGTGCAGGAGAAAAGAGTGGAGAAAAGCCCTGGTATTGAACTTAGAATGGACTGAGTTGAAATGCAAAAGCAAATCAGTCATTAATTACCCACAAGAGGTGGCCAATCAGAAGGTGCTGAGTCATCTTAAAGGGGCAAGGTTTAGTAATTTCCTCCATCAGTGGAAATGGGGGCTCACAAGCAGGTTGACATCTGTTGCAGAGACATAAAGAAAGTTACATTTCTGCACAGATGAGTTGCATGAAATCACAAATCTGCTTGAAGGGGCCAACTCCCCCAAAATTTCCAAGTGGCATCAAAACGCTTCCATGTCCTAAGTTCCTCTTAATCGATAGCTGAACTCCAGGAAATGGTAATTTCACAATACATTATCAGCTATGACATGAAAGGAAGTGCTCCACAGTCAAATAAATGTAGGAAAAGCTGAGTTAAATAAAATAAATAGGTACTTGTAATGGCAAGGCTTCTTAGAGCATTTAGTGCTGACAGGCATTGCACACATCTCCCATGGAGGGATACAGCACATTATACTTTCCCAAATATACTTGTCAGGGAGTGTGTTGTTAACAAATGACTATTAATATCTCACTGACCTTGTATTCCCTTGAGGAAGTTTGGGAACTATGGCTTAATAATTTAAGGTGCTTTCCCAGGTATCTAAGCCTAGGATACAGAAAAGATGGGGGTCCCTAAAGGATGGGCAGAGGAACGCCAAACACAAGCTTGCCTTTCGTCTTAAGTTTGTCTTGACTGGCCTTGGACTGGTCATGGTAAGAACCCACTTCCTGGTTTCTCTGAGGGTAGTGGATCAGCCTCTGGGCTGGACATAAGTAACACCTCCTTAGCTGGTCTAGCAATAACCACGGCTTATGCTGACTCTAGTCCAATACTTCTAGAATGAATTCAGAGGGCAAACAGCTGGGTCCTCCAAACCACCAGGAGACCCCAGTAATTTACATGATGCCTGAAGACTGCAACCTGAATTTGTCATAGCTCCTAGGCATTTCACCAATAATTGATGACTGGTGGGACTGGAGGAAGGGGTAAAAACAGAGCCAATGGAAATGACAGAGAAAGGATTTGTCAATTCTGCAGTAAAGGGACATGACTGTTGGGATATTTTATTTTATTTTTCCCATAAGAATGATGGCCAGCTTCAAGAATTTCAACAGAGTTCTAGATGTTGGCTGAGAGATCGAAAGCAGAAGAATACTGCCATTTCACACTTCCATGACCTTAAATCACCCACATATTATCCGGAAAGTGACATTTACTCCAAAGCACTTTTATTGTGCCTTTCCATGAGTGTGGAATGTCATGCTTTCCTGGAACAACTAAGTTTCTGTCAAAATGCCAAAAGATGGGAAGGTTGGTAATGGGAGTGTTGGGTTAGTGAAATGTAGTCTTTCTGTCCTACTTCTGAAGCTCTCTGATGTTTCCCATGTAATTGTCTTGGACATTTAATTGAAAGCACCATGTTTTTTACTAAGCAAGCCATTTGAGCCCTTGGTGGTCACTTAAGACCTACCTCACTGCCGTCTGGCACTCATCCGAAGCCAAGATTATGTAGTAAATGCATGGTTCAGCTCCGTCTGCTGCAGTCGTACATTGATCTTGTGGTTCTTGGGGGAAGTGGTGTCTCATTCAGATTTTCAAGTTCAGTCTTATAACGAAGGTCCTTTGGCTTCCCATGGTTTCATAGCTGTGAAATCAATTACGACTTCAGTAGCACTGACAGTGTACTATATTTGTGAAAAGAAAATTGAAAAATTACTACTTGATGGATGAGAAATGGTTTTGACATTTAAAAACAGAAAATGCTTCTCCATATCTCTTCTAAATGATGTCTGATGTTGACATTAGCATTTATGTAATTCATCCAGTTGTAGGAACCATCATGTACTAATCCTTAATAGCAGTAAAACCTATTACAATGGGGAATAATATTCCTTCAAAAGGCTTCATTCTAGCCTTCTTCTTCTAGGCCCATCATATCAACTCTGTAATAATTAACTTGTTTTGCTGTAATTCTGCTTCAGCAGAGACATAATGCTGCCGAGGAAGACATAACGAGGCACCTCGGATGAAAGCTGAAGCGGATGGAGCAGCAGGCCTTTGTCCAAAGGTTTGCACTCACTCAGGAAAGCCCTCATGGGCAAGATTAGAGATTGAAACGCATCAACTTTTTCAATTTTTTTGTAACGAGGGCCAAATTTTCTCTTAATTATCCAAAGGCGATTTTGATAAAGAGATCAACAAAGTGTAGGGCTTAGGTTTAGGGTAATCTTAACAGAAAATTATAATCTGCCTACTTGCGATGGGACTAGAGGAAAATGTCGTTCTACCTCAGTTCTCCATTTCCCCACAGCGGTTGGCGTTGGAAGGCTGGAAAGAAAGGGGTTCAACATATCTATAGGTGGAAGTGAGTGGACGTGGGTGTTACCTGCTAGGGTCCCTGGCCTCCTTAATCAACAGGAATTGATCAGAGGCCTGACAAGAAATTAAGGCTGCAGCAGGCGGGAGAGAGAACAACAGGCTTCCTTGCTTGCTCGCTCCCCGGGGGGGTGCGAACTGCTTCTATAGGGTGAGGGTAGGAGCATATCCAGGGGTCCGGCCGGAGGGGCGGCTTAAGTGGTCTGCCCACCCCTTTGGTGGTGTTGTGTGCAGGGATCATGCAGAGTACCCTGCTTTCGCTCCCAGCTCTTCAGAAGTGGCACTCTGGCTTTTTGATTTCTTTGTATCTTGTTGTCCAGAATTTGCCCCGACTGGGCATGCACACAGTTATTTTTAGTCCCTTATAAGTTTCTTTGCATTTTGTTGCTGGAGGAGATGTTTGTCCAGATGCAAGCACTGCAGCAAAAGGTCCCAGGTCCCAGCCTGTCTCATTTAGGAGCTCTCTCTCCAGGGAAAAGACCTGGGCGGCAAGACTATATCCCATCAGGTCAACCAGAAGTCAGAGAGGAGTCCCTGCTTGCCGAGCTCCCTGGTACGTGTCTGCACCAGGGGAACACAGCCGCAGCTCTGGAGACAGAGCTCTGTGGGTTGTTGCCAAGGTGTCCTCTTTTGCTCTGGGTAGTAGATTGATGAGGGTCACCTTGCCAAGCTGAAAACAGGGAGATGAGCATTCTAGGAGATGGGAGTAGCACATGCAAAGGAAAGTAACTGTGAAAACACATGTTCTGGAAATACTAAGAGAAGTTCAGGGAGACGAAGAGTATGGGACCATATTTTAAAGAGCTTCCTATGCCACACAGAGTTTGCACGTGATTTTGGAGAAAGACAAGTGCTAGGGCAGAGGACAGTCTATACGTGGGGAAAGGTCGCCAAGATGTCCTTCTTCCTCTTCTCTCCCTGGGATCCCAATTCATCAGTACAGATTAGCTCCAACACCGCCACCACACAACCTCTGTGAGACTCTCCAAGCAATCGCACCACTACACACACACACACACACACACACACACACACACACACACACACACAGAGACACACACACCCCACAGATAATACTTCCTCCTCAGTGCTCCCATTTCACCTCGTAATTGCTTTTATCCTGGCACCTACCAGGATTTAGTGAATGAGCTCATATATCGTGTTTGCTTTCTCAACTAGAACATGCCATCTGCTCAAGAGCAGAAAATGGGGTTTTTCTGGTTGGTTGGTTTGTTTAAGCACCATCATTCCAGAGACTGGATGGACCCACTTCTCCTTGAATGCTGCTTCCTCAGGCCGACTTCTGTTCGCCCCAGCAGGAGAGAAACTCTCCTTCTCTGAGCCCCTGTCTCCGGCGGGGTTCCCCTAAAGGACAGCCCGAGGCAAGGATCTGGTGCCTCCTGATGGACTGGGAGGGGGTGGGAGGGAGGGCAGGAAGTCACAGGGGTGGGATCTCAGGGCAGGTCCACCACGGAGGGTGGCTCAGTTACATTCCAAGGGGACTCCTGACAGCTGGTCTTTCCCCGGTGGGAGGGGGGTGGGTGAGGGAAGTAAAATCCATGCACGTTCAGATTCCTGGGTGTGCATTTGGAGAGATGGATGGAACAGGGACTTCCCTGGTGGCGGAGTGGATAAGACTCCTCGCTCCCGATGCAAGGGGCCCAGGTTCGATCCCTTGTCAGGGAACTGGATCCCACGTGCATGCTGCAACTAAGAGTTCACGTGCCACAACTAAGGAGCCCGCCTGCTGCAACTGAGGAGCCCACGTGCTGCAACTAAGACCCAGCGCAACCAAATAAATGAATAAGACAAGGGAACCTATAAGCAATAATAGAGGACACCTACACGTACCAAAAGACATTAAAAAAATGGGTGGGACACGGCTACTCTCTGCTGAAGCTCTCTCTACAGGTACCACAGAAAATGTGTTTTATCCATCTCTGTACATGGCCTGGCACATAGTCGCAATTCAATATATGTTTGTTGGATGGAAGAAATTGCTATTCTGGCTGAGAGTCTGATTCCGCTCCTGTAAAGGTGCGATGTTAAGATTTTTCTCCTTAACACTTTGGGAGGATATCAGACACGCTGCTTACAACCATTGATTTCTATTCAGCTGAGATTTGTGCAAAGTCAACTAAGGAGGAGCTTATGTTTATTATTTGTTTGCAGCAATTAAAGCGAATGCTTTGGTATTCAAAATCCACTGTACTTCTGCCTCATTTATTTCTAAAAGAGAAGTCAGGAGATATTTTTTCCCCTTTAAGTAACGGACGTGGGAAGCCAACAAAACTACATTTAAAAACACACGCATTCACTTTTCATTTGTCTGAGATAAAATTAGATGTTTCTCTTCCATTATCTCATAAAAGTGTGTGATTTATGAAAGAAACTGAAGCGAGTGTCATTAAAACTGATTACCCTAAGTGAATAGTGATGTATATGTGGGTATGCAATGTGATTATGATGTTAGCGAGAGTAATCTAATCATCAGTGGGATAATGTGATTTTGTGGTGTTGATAAAAGACTAAAATCAGAAGCTTGGTGCTTGGTGAAATCACACCTCTGTTCTGAAATAAGCCCCAAATGATGACCAAGAGGACATTTGTTTTGGACTCCGCCCACAGATCCAGCGCCCAGGTGGACATTGCCCTCAGGCTGCCCCAGCTGCCAAGAGTCCAGTCTACTGCAGACCTTGGTGATGATTCTGAATCTCCCTCCACCCGCCGGCCCCCGCACACCACCCTGGCTTATTCAGAAACTGGGAGAGAGAAGAGAGCACACAGCAGGAAGGGGAAGGAAGGTTCTCTCAGGGAGGACCTCTATACAGATGCTCCCAGTGCCACCGTCCTCTGCGCCTGGCGCCCTCCAGCCCCCCCGCGTCCCCCTTGCTCCGGGTCTTGCTACATCAATTGTCCTTCTCCTCCTTGCGTATTATCACCCTCTCACTCAGCCCTAGATCCTCCACCCCTCCAGCACTTCCCAGCCTCGAAAATGGCACCGTCCTTCCTCCCTTCTTATACCCGCCACCAAACTGGGAGGACACGCACCCTGTCTCTGCCCCCTCTCCTTCCTCGCTGCCCCCCGGCTCTTAACTCCTCTGGGTCTGGGTCTGATTCTCCCATTACACTGGCCTGAATTCAAATGACACAAATTAGTAACTGCCACTGCTTCCTCATTCTCCATCACATCTGACCTCTCAGAGCACTGGATGACTTCTTGAGATTCTCTCTGCACTTAGTATCCCCGATATTCCCCTCTCCTGGCCTCTGCTTATTTCCTAAGCAACCCCTTCTCCACCACCTACCGCCTACACGTGGGCAGACTGAAGACTCTGGCCTCACCTTTCCTCTCGTCTCCCTCAGAGATGTCTTCTTTTCCCGCTGCTTAGATGACCACCACTCTGTGGCTGAACTCTCAAATCTAGGACTCCGGCCTATCACACTGGCCCTGGCTCCGCACTCCCACGGGCACACAGATGAAATTCCCTCTTCGCCCTTTGCCCTCTGCCCCTGTGGCATGGTTCACTGCAGTGCTAGGCATTTTACCATGATGATCCAAAGTGAGAAGAGCCAGATAGAAGCAGGTTCACCCAGCTCCGCCACTCACTTCCTGTCTGGCCGCGCTTCCTAAATAGTCTGAACCCTCAGCTGCAGCTTCAAAGAGAATAACTCATTCTTGCCTCATATGGTTGCCGTGAAAATTAAAAGCGTTCATGGAAATCACCTGGCCCATAATAATTATTCCTTCTGTTTCAGCTGTTATTATTAATGTACTCAGTAAATGTTTACTGAATAAAGGAATAAACTACAGGGATGCTTCAGGCACTGTCGCGGGAAGGTGGGAAGAGGACAGGAGGTTTGAAGACTTTTAAGCCCTCTCACCTCCTACAATATAAAGTGCAGGCACCTCCTCTGGGAGGCTAGTGCAGCCCAATGAAGATGACTAATCTTTACAAAACATTACTAGAAAGCCTATAAATAACATAATTGTCTTTCAGCTTAAGCTGTGTATCCACTTTAGCCTACTGTGTATAAACCCTGTTATAAGGTTATTCCAGTTTTTGTTGATTACGTAAATGGAAAACAATTACCGCAGTGAAAACTGCACAACCAGAATGTGCTATTAAAGAAGGAAATCACCATTTGATTCTCCTGAAATTAAAGCACACTTTCCTCCCCCAACTCAGCTAGGTTATCTTCTGGGAGGTAACAGGCTTTTTCACCTAAGTAACTTTCTCACACGAATGAAACAGTCATCTCCCAAAAGGATTTTCCACCAGTGTGAGAGGGAATCTGTACTCTGAATAGCAATTTGTCTTTGCTTCATTGACTGCTCCGGTTTGTTCTTACCGAAGCCCATTTTTTAAACAAACGTTTTCTTTTGCAATAATTTTACATTTACAGAGAAGTTGCAGAGTTCCTCAACACCTGTCATCCAGTTCCCCCTAATGTTATCATCTTACATAATAACGGTACAAAGCTAAGAAATTAGCATTCGTAAGTTACTATTCATTAAACTACAGGTCTTATTCAGATATCCTTAGTTTTTCCACCTTTTTCCGCCTGCCGATGCAGGGGGCGCGGGTTCGTGCCCCGGTCCGGGAAGATCCCACATGCCGCGGAGCGGCTGGGCCCGTGAGCCATGGCCGCTGAGGCCGCGCGTCCGTAGCCTTTGCTCCGCCACGGGAGAGGCCACAACGGTGACAGGCCCACGTACCGCAAAGGAGACATGGCCAATTTAGTCTAAAGAAGCATCAGAATTTTTTTCTTTCCTCTCCTTCTCCACAGTTAGGAGGGAGGATGCTTCTTCCAAAACCCTAGTGCTTCTATACGCATCACCCTTGTCCCACCCATCTCTCCATGAAGAGAGAAGGCTGGAAAGCACCTAACAAATGTACTGATGGTTGCAAAAATGCCACCAAATGCACACTTTTAACACAACCAGACCCAGTACTCCATTTGCCTCATTTATTCAAAGCAATTTGACAGAATTTTTTTTTCTTTTTTTTGGCTGCACCGCACGTGGGATCTTAGTTCCCAGACCAGGGATCAAACCTTCGCCCCCTGCATTGGATGCGTGGAGTCTTAATCACTGGACTGCCAGGGAAGTCCTGACAAATATTTTATAATAGATGCCTGATCCAGCCAGGTACCTAAAAAATATGCTGCCCCACCCACAGATCAAACTATTTCCTGTTGCACTGACTTGGCTATCAATCTCAGATTTTAATTATTTGAATTCTGCACCTTGGACAGGTCCCTTCATATTTCTATCGCGGATGCAATGTCTATCTGCCTGGCTTCAGATTTGGGGCCGAGGCACTGCCAATGGGCTTATTCTCATCTCTACACATAGAACAGATGGGCCTCAGTGCCCCATCTCAGGTACCAACACCAAGCCCCCAAAACCCAGCCTAGAGCAGCCTGCACCTGGAGGACCAGCTTCCTTTCCAGAACATCTAGGATGCCATTTACTATGTACAAAAACTGTTTTAGTCCCATCTGAGAATCCATTCAGCCTCTGCTTTGAAGAGTTCACAATTGAGTGAAATCAAACTATAAAGTGTATGTACAGCTCTAATCATAATACAGATAAGAGCGTATCTATTTAG
The DNA here is from genome assembly GCF_949987515.2 of Delphinus delphis. Classification (NCBI taxonomy): domain Eukaryota; kingdom Metazoa; phylum Chordata; class Mammalia; order Artiodactyla; family Delphinidae; genus Delphinus; species Delphinus delphis. The sequence continues at coordinate 15,394,178 of NC_082704.1, read as the reverse complement.
TAGTTTCTCTATTGTCTTAGATTTGGCTGTACGATCCTCATCTCAGTCATTACTAATGGTCAAAAGACACTTAAGTTCCTCTCTTGACTGGGCTTTTCTAGTTTTTTGTTTGTTTGTTTGTTTGTTTGTTTCTTTGTTTGCGGTACACGGGCCTCTCACTGCTGTGGCCTCTCCCGTTGCGGAGCACAGGCTCTGTACGCGCAGGCCCAGCGACCATGGCTCACGGGCCCAGCTGCTCCGCGGCATGTGGGATCCTCCCGGACTGGGGCACGAACCCGTGTCCCCTACATCGGCAGGCGGACTCAACCACTGCGCCACCAGGGAAGCCTGCTTTTCTAGTTTTAATGATCATCTTTGAGAAAGGTAGTTACTATGCTTCACATAGTTAGAACATAAGTTCTTACTTGGAAAGATCCACAGGTGGTTTCGTTTTCAATGAACACACATCCTTTTCCTTTCCTCACTTGCTTCAGTAAAGCAGTGCTGCCAACGAAACAACATTTGTAAACAGGTTGCAAAGCCACGAACAGCCAGCTCCTGGTACCCAGGCGGCCACCTAATCAGCTTTCAAGTGGAAAGCTGGAGAAAGACTTTCAATTGGACCAGGGCAAGAGCTCCAGTAGCTGCATTATTAGACAGGAAATAGGGAAGACCTGCAAAACATGGGGAAAAACCTTGCTACAACTGTTGTTAAGGCACTTGGATCTAAGATTGGCGTGTACATGTCTTGAGTAAAAATCAGGTACACAAATGGGAATGAGTTGCTGGGAGAGAAAGGGGGAAAAAAAAGGAGGAAACAGGTTCCAGTACCATCCTCTGAGATAAGATCCTCTGCCTGCCTTCTGGCAATAAACCATATATGTCACTAGCTGTCCTGTTAGTATCTACTTCCTTTTGGAATAGAGCAGAAACATTGCAAAGAAACACTAGCGTCAATCTAGCTCAACACCCTTACTTGACATATGAAGAAAGAAGTCCCGAGGGGTCGGGTGGCTTGGCAAAGGATCCACTCTCAGGCTAGTCAATATCAGAACTCCATCTGAGTGCGGTTCAATATCCTGACATCTAACCCAGTGCACTTTCTCTTAAAATTTGCCTCTCAAAAAAAAAAGTCACATGGCTCTTGTAATCTATAGCATCATTAGAAAGAAATATCAATTCAAAGATTTTTTTCTTTTTAGATGTGACTCTACTGGCAGCAAATCTTTTACCTCCTGAAACTAACTAGCACTAACTTACCTTTAACTGAGACCGAATCACCAGAGAATTCATATTTGCATATGCATATTGTATATACAATGTAAATAGATTTCTGTCTTCCTGTCCTTGTTCTAGTTTAATGTTTCAGTTTGGCTGTACTTATCTATAAGCACCAGCTAGCAGGAAACACTGGACTGATGGCATATGCCATGCACTACAAGCAGTCTGGAGCCATGGCAACCTAAGTCTGTGGAGGTGGCACCTAATGGTACCCAGCAGAAAGAGGCTCTAAATAAAATTCTGTTTCCCATCCATGATCGCCTCAGTAGCCACGGAAGACAGAAGCCCTCCTCGCTTACTTAGGTCACCAAATCACCTAAAGACTGTTCTGTTCTAGAAACTTCTCCACAGGAGAATGTGATCAAGGATTAGCATAAGTAGCTTGAGACAAAGAAAAAGGGAGCTACTCCAAAACATAACCATCATAAGCACACATGCTGCAAAAGTGCCAAATGTCCTTTCCTCATGCGGGCAGTTTCTACGGGTAAATAAACTCAGGGTTCATTTAATAATCCAAATCACAGAAGCCAAGATAGACCCTAAGTGAAGTGTGAGCAAAACGGCATCATGTGAACTTATCTGAGCGCAGAAGCCCCAGGTAAACAATGTGTTTGCGGAAATAGGAATTCTCTGTTGAGCAGCAGCCAAGAGTATAATCACGCGCCCTCACTGCCCTCATTCTTAACTCTCATACCTGCAGTCCCAGAGACCTCTGGACACACAGGAAAATGGAATTATTTCTCACTCTCTGGGAGAGCTGCATCCCCCATTCCCAAAGGCAGGGTAGGCTGGCCATTTTGAATGCTGGGTGTTTTTATGCCAGCAAGCACCTATATTCACTTCAGCTTCCTGAAGCATTTATGAACATAGGTTAGTCATATTTCAGCCACAATATGGGAGATAAGACAGGAGATCTCATAGGTGGGCAGTGAGGAATAAATAATGAAAAAGCACTTTACAAAATATGACGTATGATCCTAACGCTCAGTAGCGTAAGATACTTTACTTGACCATTAGCCTACTTTATCACAAGCTGCCTGGGAGGAAGGCGAAAGCTAGGCGTCATCAGCACAGCCTCCAGTTATGAATTGGGTCATAGAGAACAAAATAACTTAGATTGGAGCTGTTTCATCTCAAATGAAACCAGGTCATTAAGTTTTTCCAGAAGACACCCAGTTCTTGAGATCTTATGACCCCCATTTACCATTCAAAAATAAACTTTGTAATGAGTTAAAAGCTGATTTAATCCATTCAGTTAATCTGGAAAAACACCACTAACAATGTATTGATTTTTTTTCTAAGAAGGCAACTTATTACCTATACTCGAGCCTAGGATGGTCTAATAAAGAGGCAGAACACAGAGGTAGAATTTTAAATAGGGCCCTATACCTGCAATTCATTTTCCAATACTGAAGCCCAGGAACTAACACCATTTTGAAACACTGACATATAACAGATAACTGAGACTAAACTATGTATATGAGGCTGACACCATGGAAAAACTGAATAAACAAAAAATGGCACAGGCCTGGACCAAACCTCGCAAAGCTGATGATACAATGTGAATAAGATAAGCACTGTCTCTCCTTAGCTAATTTATAATCAAGATGAGATGACAAATATGTATGATATAAAGAAAGGGCAGGGACTTCCCTGGTGGTCCAATAGTAAAGAATCCACCGTACGATGCAGGGGATGTGGGTTCGATCCCTGGTTGGGGAACTAAGATCCCACATGCCGCGGGGCAACTAAGCCCACGTGCAACAATTACAGAGCCCACATGCTCTGGAGCCCACGCACCACAACTAGAGAGAAGTCCATGTGCCACAACAAAGACCTGACATAGCCAAAAAATTAAATAAAAATAAATAGATAGATAAATATTTAAAATATTATAGGAAGGACCTGTCACCATTCTTCTTTCTGCACCTCCATCCACTCTACCCTTACAAAGAAGGAAAATATCTCTGCCTTAGGCAGCTACTCACTGTAAATTGCGTATTCAATGGAGGTCATTCATAAAGGTTTCTGTTCCTTCTTTTGAAAAGCAAGCTCCTGTACATATTCACACATGTTCAAGTGAAATGTTATGATGTCTGGAATTTTCTTCAAAATAATCCCATAGTGGTAGGATGGGAAAAGGGGCAGAGATCAACCCTGATTGACCATGGGTTGATACTCATGGGTTGATGTTGGGAACATGAAGCTCCTTTGCACTACTTTTCAACTTCCCAGTGTTTGAACATTTCCATGATAAGTTTATAAATTGCCATCTAGCCGCATAGCACAGGGAGAGCAGCTCGGAGCTTTGTGACCGCCTGGAGGGGTGGGACAGGGAGGGTGGGAGGAGGGAGACGCAAGAGGGAGGAGATATGGGGATATATGTATATGTATAGCTGATTCACTTTGTTATACAGCAGAAACTAACACCCCATTGTAAAGCAATTATACTCCAATAAAGATGTTTAAAACAAATTGCCATCTGCCTTATAGAGCAAACCTCAAACACAGGTCATCATGAACAATAAGTGTTTTCTCGTAATCACTTTTCTCCGGAGAGCAGGAAACCACACCAACCCTGCATTAGAAGCGGACTCAGACAGTAGGGGTCAGAGGCTCTGGAGATGTGGCTCACCAGACTCGTCAGCATCTGGCCAGGACCGCAGATTCCAGCATCTAAGGACAATTGATTTCTGACAGGAGACTTCAGACAAAGGATGCCACAAAGGATTATAAAAGCATTGGAATATGAGTAACAGGCAGCTATAGTGGCTCTGTGATGACCTCTACAAAGACTCACATCCCCAGTCACCAATGTGAAACAAAGTCATCACGTGTAAGTAACACCATACAACGGAGGATGGTATTACAGGAAAGAAAGGTATGTTCCATGGAATCAAGTTGGGACTACAACTCTTTCTAGAAGAAACCAAGTAAAAGCATCTGCCCATTTCATGCTTTAACGCATTCTTTGTATTGACTCTGAATCTTGTTAATATCAAGGGACCAATAACCATGAATGGATTTGGGGCTGATTTCTACCCTCAAATCCAATCCCATCCATCCTTCCTCTTGCTTTTCTCTACTGCAGAGGTTGAAAAGCTAAACACACACACTTGCCTGGACACTTTGACATTACTGGTAGCCTTATGCAAAATGTATTGTCTGGTGGCTTCAATACCTGAATGGAAAGAAGGAACCACCAGGCCAACATGTTAAGGAAAGCAAAGCCGAACAACCCTCAGTAATACCTGCTATGACACAGATATGTTTACACTATGGTTCAATTGGGGTTTTGGTTACACGCAGCCAAATACACGCTTACCTGCTTCAGGAAGAGAACCAATGTCTCTCTAAGCAAATGAGAACCCAAAAGAGATATGCTGGTAAATGTTTAACAACAGCTTTCTGAAAGGCAAAAAGAAAAGACCTGGTTTGTAGGGTTTGCCAATTTCTGTGGCATGAAAACTCCCACCATGGCCAAGTTTAAGCTACCAATGGATATCATCAGCTGTGGAGTTGGGAAAGGATGTGCATAAACATCCGGTAGCAGTACAAACCAGCTTCAGCACACCACTGGCTGGGTCCTGTCTAGAATACCCAGGAAGCCAGACTCAAGCAAATTGCTTAGAAATTGCCTATAACTCCATAGAGAAATGGTATTGAGGTGCAAAGGATGGCACAGGGAAGAGGGATGGGAATGGGGAGGGAAATGGGAAGAGCACGGATTGTTTTAGAGTTGGTAGTTGCTTACCAAGCTGGAAAGCATTACTTTTAACTCCTAGATTTCCTTGGGAGGCAAGAGCTTTAGAATTCTAAGATATTAACAACTTGGGCAGGAAATGTTTTGTGCTATTTGGTTATTCCACCTGACTCTTCAATTTGGTTTTGTAACCGTCATGTAATCCTAACGTGCAGATGCCTCCATGTTTGCTACTTGTTTAATCCTTAAGCCTATACATGGTATGTTCACACAAGTTATTTCTTTTAATCCCCACAATCATCCAGAGATGAAGAAATTACTTTTTGTGTGTTTTACAGATTAGGAAACTGAGGCACAGTCATTAAATAGCTTGTTCAAGGTAAGGCAGCTTCAGAGCTTATCCCTTAGGGAAGTAAAAAGTTTGTTTGGGGCAGAGCTGCAGTTTGGGGCAGAGCTGCAGACAGGGGAGGTTTCACTTAGTGGCTATTGGACCCCAACGTATGAAAAGAATGCTTAGTATGGTGGTTTATAATGAATAGAAACACAGTAGCTTGTTTTCCTTTTTTAAGGAAATCGCGCCTCTAACACAAACAAGAACAAAACCCACAGGGACGTTGTATGAAAGGTATTGTCAATTTTCACATTTATTCTCAGACTGTGTAGTTTTCAATTTTAATAACAGCTCATATCCCTGGCACTTTACTTGCACTTATAGATAATTGCTTGTAAAATGAAAAGGGCAAAAAGAAAATTAGAAGCTTCTAGAAGAGGAAACTGAAAATCCTATAGAGAAGATAATCATTTTCAATAATGGTTGCAATTATTGCTAAAGGATAGTTTCTGCTCAGCAAACATTTCATTTCCTACTTGTACTTCTCTCTGCTGAACTCCAACTTCTCCCTCACAATTGTGAATATGATCCCAGGTGGAAGAAAATACAGCCATTAGAGCGAAACCCAAACGGCCAATACGACTAAATGAAATATGCCTTATACCTACCATACTCAGGAGTGATTTCAGAATCCCATTCCCGTCTCTTCACCACAAGACCCCAAACGCCACCAGTGAGAGGGGAGAAGAGCTTCAGTAAATAAGGATTCACCTTGACAGTGCAATTACTATCAAGTGTTAGGGGGACCAGCCTACTGAGAAAAGGAGAGTTTTCATGGGCTATAAGGGAAGGTTATGAGGGAGGAAAGAGAAGCAAGAGAGCATAAGAGGCGATTAGAGTGTGGTGCTATGGGGAAAGGCAGTCTTGGGGGTAATACTGAATTGAGGTTGCTAATAAATGCAGAGCCTTTGGAGACTGAGTGAGGTCAAAGTCAACACAGAGGTGGGCTGTGAAAGATGGGAGGAATTAATCCAAAGCAAAAGCGGTCTAATGTAATGGCACCCATGAACCAGGCTGTTGCAGAGTGGAAAACTATCTCCCTCAAAACCACATAGACGCTTGTGGGAACTGGGGACAATCTTATGCACATTTTGTTGCCATCCTAGGCCCTCTGGGTAGACCCTGATAAAAGGATGCCCATCATACGCAAAAATACCCCAGTACTAGAGGATCTACTGTTGGCCTGAGCCGTCTCAGAAGCTGCTGGCTCCCACGTTGCCCAAGGCCCTGTAGCATCAGTAAATTCTAAGGTATAGGGAATTCCCTGGCAGTCCAGTGGTTAGGACTCTGAGCTTTCACTGCCAAGGGCCCAGGTTCGATCCCTGCTTGGGGAACTAAGATTCCACAAGTCGTGCGGCATGGCCAAGAAAAAAAAAATAAGGTATAGAAAGTAATTGTTGCATCAGGCCAGCTGCGGGGACTTTCATTACCACCAACTAACCTTTCCTAATGCAAATCAGTCAACCTTCTCTGCACCAAAAAGACTGGAAGCAAAGCGGAATGGTGTGTTAGTATAAAAACTCCCAATGTCTTCCTTTCTTCAGTACAACCTTAAAGCCACAGGTTTCCAGATGAGCTATCCCAATTTCCTTTCTGGGTATCCAGAACGGTAGAATGAATGTAAAACTTGTTTTATTTTTTATCTTATTTTTTTAAGTTTAATGACTTTTTATTTATTTATTTTTAACATCTTTATTGGAGTATAATTGCTTTACAATGGTGTGTTAGTTTCTGCTTTATAACAAAGTGTATCAGGTTTACATATACATATATCCCCATATCTCTTCCTTTCTATTTGTAGTTTTTTAAGGAACCTCCATACTGTTCTCCATAGTGGCTGTTTCCATTTACATTCCTACCAACAGTGCAAGAGGGTTCCCTTTTCTCCACACCTTCTCCAGCATTTATTGTTTGTAGATTTTTTGATGATGTCCATTCTGACTGGTGTGAGCTGTACCTCATTAAGGATGCCATAAACAAGATGAAAAGACAACCCTCAGAATGGGAGAAAATATTTGCAAACAAAGCAACTGACAAAGGATTAATCTCCAAAATTTACAAGCAGCTCATGCAGCTCAATATCAAAAAAAACAAGCAACCCAATGCAAAAATGGGCAGAAGACCTAAACAGACATTTCTCCAAAGAAGACATACAGATTGCCAACAAACACATGAAAGGATGTTCAACATCACTAATCGTTAGAGAAATGCAAATCAAGTATAACTTGTTTTAAAATTTTTAAGTGAAGCAAGTGTTCTGTGGCGTAGAAAAAGGAAGGATCAAGGATCTTAGACAAGATTCTAAAGGGACATATTTACTTTCAAGTATTTGGGAAGTACGTTGCTGAAAACATACAAGTATTAAGCCCTTAACGTGGAGCTATATTCCCGGGGTCAGAAAACTGAGTTTCAGAAATTTACTAGCTCAACAGTCACACAGGATTCTAACCCAAATAAAGCTGACGGCTGATGATACTGAAGTGAGGAATCTGTGCCAGTTATCAATGTATTGTCTCTTAGCTCCAAATTCACACGTCCATAGACGCTCTTCAATAGTGGACAGAATTCACTTAAACATCCCTCCTTTACAGTGAGCACGATGCTGAGCTTTGCCAGTAGAGGGCGCCAGAGGGACGTTGCGGGAGGAAAAGGGTTCTCTGCTGCTTCTGGCAGCTGTACAGTGGGTCAGCGGTGTGGATGTGAGGAAGTCTGGGAAAGAGGCATGTGGATCGGTGGCTCCGACTGAGCACAGACTGTGAAGATAGCAGGTGGACAGAATGATGCAGTCTGTGAACGTCAATCAGCCTCTTTCTCCAGTCACCTGACTTCTTGCTCAATGAGCTTATGAACAAAGTGGCCGTGGTGGCAGGGATGGAGGCTGTGCCTGGGCAAGATATGACACCATTCCTCGGCAGGACCAGCCAGCTACCTGTGAGCATATCGATTACCCTGGACTTCTTCTCCCATAGAGGGGGCAAATATTTGTCCTCACTGAAATAGATATATATTCTGGATATGGATTCGTCATCCCTGCCGGTAATGCTTTTGCCAGAACCACAATCTCTGGAGTCCCAGAATGCCTTGCCTGACATATGGCAATCCACACAGCCTTGCATCTCATCAGGGAACTCATCTCTCAGCAGGGAAGTGCAACAATGGCCTTGTACCCACGGAAATAACTGGTCTACGGCAGTCTCCATTACCCACAAGCAGCTGGCCTCACTGAGAGGTGGAATGGCTTACCGAAGACTCACTTATAGTGCCAAGTGGAAGAAAACACCTTGCGAGGATGGGTTTCAGCCTCCCAGGTTGCAGTTTATGTTTGAAATCACAGATCCTCATGTGTCCAGGAATTAAGGGGTGGGAGTGAGAGTGGGAATGGCTCCTGTCACTGTTACACCCAATAACGCACTTCCCACATTTTTGCTTTCCATTGCAGGAATTTTGAGCTCTACTGGCTTGGAGATATTAGTTCCCAAGGGAAGGATGCTTCCTCCTGGGGTCACACAAATGGCTCCAGGGAACTGGAGGTGGGGAGTGCCCCCTGGCCATTTTGATCTCCTTGTATCACTGAACAAACTGGTATAAAGAGGGGTTCATCTACTAACCAGAGTGGTTGATCCCGATTACTAAGGAGAAAACTAGTTTGCTGCTATGCCATGGAGGAAAGGAAGACTTTGCGACAAAACTAATCCTGAGCTAGGTAAGGAGGGGGCTACTGCAATAGGAGGAGGGGGCTACTGCAATAGGAGGAGGGGGCCACTGCAATAGGAGGAGGGGGCTACTGCAATAGGAGGAGGGGGCTACTGCAATAGGAGGAGGGGGCCACTGCAATAGGAGGAGGGGGCTACTGCAATAGGAGGAGGGGGCTACTGCAATAGGAGGAGGGGGCTACTGCAATAGGAGGAGGGGGCTACTGCAATAGGAGGAGGGGGCTACTGCAATAGGGAGAAACTGTCTGACCATCAGGTGTGCAAGTGTCTCAAAGGTCGGGGGAAAGTGTTTTGTTTTGTTTTTTCTAGGAAGGAGGAACTCAGACTAAAAAGAACTGAACGTGAGGGAGTGGAATGAGCCTACGGCATAATCGGGCACTTAACCAAGGAATGTCTTTCTTGGTGGTCAGCCGATTTTCAGGAGGGGTTGTTGAGGAGGGGCAGTTCCGTATTCTGAGGCCGAGAGGGAGTCAAAGTTCAGGGATCTGTGGGGAGGGGGAGAAGCTGGACTAAAGTCTGCTCAAGTCCAACTAGCTGGTATTATGTCCAGATCGGTTAATGGAAACAAATAGTTCAGTTCAACTGATGAGACAGAGAATGGGAATTTGGAGGGTCTGTGTCTGGCCTTGTCATAGGTAAACAAGGGGGTCAGCCCAAATCTTACCTATGTCCTATGGGGAAGAGAGATTCTTTACAATAAGCCATTTCCTGGAACACAAAAGGGTGGGGGGATTTCTTTCTCTTTTTTCCAACTTTATTGAAATATAATTGATATATAACATTGTGTAAGTTTGAAGTGTACAATGTGTTGATTTGATACACGTATATATTGCAAAATAAAATGTTGACCACCACAGCTTTAGCCAACACCTCTATCCCGTCACATAATTACCATTTCTTTTTGTGGTGAGAACATTTAAGATCGCTCTTAGCACCTTTCAAGCCTATACACTATTATGCTATTATTATGCTAACACAATATTATTGGCGTTATTAGCTGTAATCACCATGCTGTACATTAGATCCCCAGAACTCGTTATTCTTTTTTTTTTTCTGATGCAGAATTTTTACTTTTTTTACATAGCGGGTTCTTATTAGTCATCCATCTTATACATATTAGCGTATACATGTCAGTCCCAATCTCCCAATTCATCCCACCACAACCACCCTGCCACTGTCCTCCCTTGGTGTCCATACGTTTGTTCTCTACATCTTTGTCTGTTTCTGCCCTGCAAGCCGGTTCATCTGTACCATTTTTCTAGGTTCCACATATATGCGTTAATATACGATATTTGTTTTTCCAGAACTCGTTATTCTTAAAACTGGAAGTACATACTTCATGAGACCATTATATGATGTGAAGAGGTCCTTGGGCATGTTATAAGGAATGTGCTAATACATGAAGAGATGATTCCCTGTGGGGAAGGAGTTATCAATGGTCATTTCCTACCTGCCATGAAGATGACTATGCTGGGGGCTAGGAGAAGAAGTATGTCGTATCTAGGTAGCAAAGTGCAGAGTTATATGTATATTCAATAGTGGCTTTCTAGATTGAATTAGTTTCTAAAAGATACAGCAAAGGAGAGATTTTCCAAGACTTAGCTTGTGTATTTGTCCTGAAGAGTATTTCGTGACTTGTGGTAGATAATTTGGTACAGATTTGGTAAACAAATCAGAAACAAATAACATTATTTCTTAAGAATTTCACAGAGGTATCAGTGGACTGTAAAATCTCTTGACATGGTCTCAATTATGGACATGGATGTCACCTTCATTTCTTTATGTTGGATTTGTTTTCAGTTGGGTGCCATTTTGCAAGGTGTGTGTATGGGGTGTCATTCCCCTCCCCCTCCCCCATGATTATGGGGAATAAGAGGCATAAGTAACAGCCTCTCTGGATATGAGACCATTAATCAGCTTATCTTCTCATGTTAATTAAATGTAAGTGAGCAATGTAGAGGTGCTCAGTCAGCTGTTTAGTGATCACATAGGGTTTGGTCACTGTTCTTAGACCAGTTGTGTTTTTTTTAATTTAATTTAATTTATTTTTGGCTGCATTGGGTCTTTGTTGCTGCGCGCGGGCTTTCTCTATTTGCGGTGAGCGGGGGCTACTCTTCGTTGTGGTGCACGGGCTTCTCATTGCCGTGGCTTCTCTTGTTGCGGAGCACGGGCTCTAGGTGTGCAGGCTCAGTATTTGTGGCTTGCGGGCTGTAGAGCGCAGGCTCAGTAGTTGTGGTGCTCGGGCTTAGTTGCTCCGCGGTATGTGGGATCTTCCCGGACCAGGGCTCGATCCCGTGTCCCCTGCATTGGCAGGCGGACTCTTAACCACTGCGCCACCAGGTGAGTCCCTAGTCACTGTTCTTGATGACCCACCTCATCTTTAGGGGGCAGAGTTTTAGATTCTTCTTTAGGGCCACTGTGTGTTGTCATATAAGAATGAGACATTCCATAGTTATGCCATTGCTAGGCCCATCTCTTCACTTGAGATGCCCCCTTTTCCACATGTTTGAATTCCATGCAACTTTCAAGGCTCAGGTCAGCTGCCATATCTGTCTTTAAACTTTCTCTAATCAGCCCAGACAACAACAATCCGCCTTCTCTGAAGTTCTTTCCCTCTCAAACTCTAGTTGCTCTCTTTGGCACGGTGGGTCTTATCAGTCACATTTTCATATATACATCATAGACACAAAGGATTATGAGTTGACTGAGTTGGTTGATTACAGTCTGGTCTAGGCTGGTAGCACTGGGAATGAATGAAAAGGAAGAGACATGACTGATTGGATATATGGTGGTTGAGGGAGAGGGTGGAGTTAGGCGATGCTATTATTTCAAGGTTGGTGGCCTCACTGACAGAAATAGATCAAGTCTTTTTGTCGGCTAGTATAGGTGAAGTACTCAATTAATCCTTGTTGAGGATAACTGAATTCACTTCAACTGGAAATTTTTCTCTATCTTTTTGGTATTTGTTCAAAGTCTCAGTGTAGTGCTCTCCATGCCATTCTTCTATGTTTGGGCTTGTCCTTGACAGATGTTGCAAGGAATAGGGTCCATACAAGTCTGCCCTCCTGTGCTCCCTATTCTCTGTGTGTGCCCTTTGTAGGTAAATTGTGTTCACGTCCACACCCTCCTTTACTCATATACTCTGCCCTGCAGCACCTCTCCATACCCCAGCTTCCTCTCTCCCTCCTCCTATCCCTGTGCTCATTTCTGCCCTAGGATAAAATTTGGAAGAGAAAAGCATCTGACCCCATGAACACTGGAAGACTGTATCTAACCAGGGCTCATTCTGATAGCAATAGGGACATCCCCAAATGACGTCTTCCTAACGGGGAATTTCAAGCACTGTCAGAGTGGTGGCCTAAAGAAGGGCATTTTTTTAAGGGCAAGATAGTAAATATTTTAGGCTTTCCAGGTCTTTTCACAACGACTAGACTGGGCTGCTGTAGTTAGATAATATGTAAATATGTAAATGAATCGGCAGGGTTGTGTTCCCAATAATGTTTTATTTACAAAAATAGATAGCAGGGCTTCCCTGGTGGCGCAGTGGTTGGGAGTCCGCCTGCCGATGCAGGGGACGTGGGTTCATGCCCCGGTCCGGGAGGATCCCACATGCCGCGGAGCAGCTGGGCCCTTGGGCCATGGCCGCTGGGCCTGCGCGTCCGGAGCCTGTGCTCCGCGCCGGGAGAGGCTGCAGCGGTGAAGGGCCCGCGTACCGTAAAAAAAAAAAAAAAAAAAGATAGCAGGCCATATTTAGCCCACAGACTATAGTTTTGCTGAACTCTGGTCTACAGCTTTACTTTATGGCATTCCACTGTTTCTGAAATCATAACACAAAAGCAGTGGCCATTTTTCCTTTCATCTATCTATCCATCCGTTTTTCTCTCTTGCACTTCTGTGACAGGAAATTTTGTAATGTGCAGAAAAGGCAAGGAAGTATGTGTTTCCATTGAGAATCTTGGTTGTGAATGTTATAGGTGCTACCATTGCAGAGATGCTTACAGGCAGCAGGGGTTGGTGACTTACAGACGTAGAATTAGACAAAGGAAATAGGAGAGTCTGTCAGATTCCATTCTTGAAAACCTGCTAATTTTATGCAGTAACTTTATGCTGCAAAAGCGGTTTAACAAGAACTTCCCTGGTGGTGCAGTTGTTGGGAATCCGCCTGCCATGCAGAGGACGTGGGTTCAGGCCCTGGGCCAGGAAGGTCCCACATGCCACGGAGCAACCAAGCCCGTGCACCACAACTACTGAGCCTGCGCTCTAGAGCCTGCAAGCCACAACTACTGAAGCCCGCGCGCCCAGAGTCCGTGCTTCGCAAAAACAGAAGCCACGGCAGTGAGAAGCCCGTGCACCGCAACGAAGAGTAGCCACAGCTCGCCACAACTAGAGAAAGCCCGTGAGCAGCGATGAAGAGGGAACGCAGCCAAAAAAAAAAAAAGCGGTTTAACAAATTTATGGTACCCAAAGGGGAAACGTGGGGGGAAGGGATAAATCAGGAGATTGGGATGAACATACACACACTACTATATATAAGATAGATGACCGACGGGGACCTACTGTATAGCACAGGGAACTCTACCCAATATTCTGTGATAACCTATATGAGAAAAGAATCTGAAAAAGAATGGAGATATATATATATATATATATGTATATGTATATAACTGAATCACTTTGCTGTACACATGAAACTAACACAACATTGTAGATCAACTATACTCCAATGAAATTAAAATTTAAAAAATAAACAAAATCTTGGAAGAAAAACATTTTTAAAAAGCGGTTTAAAACAATGATACTGAGAGGATTTGAGAAGATGGCGGAAGAGTAGGACGCGGAGATCACCATCCTCCCCACAGATACACCAGAAATACATCTACACGTGGAACTGCTCCTACTGAACACCTACTGAACACTGGCAGAAGACCTCAGACCTCCCAAAAGGCAAGAAACTCCCCACGTACCTGGGTAGGGCAAAAGAAAAAACAGAGACAAAAGAATAGGGATGGGACCTGCACCAGTGGGAGGGAGCCGTGAAGGAGGAACGGTTTCCACACACTAGAAGCCCCTTCGCGGGCAGAGACTGCGGGTGGCGGAAGGGGGAAAGCTTCGGAGCCGCGGAGGAGAGCGCAGCCACAGGGGTGCGGAGGGCAAAGCGGAGAGACTCCCGCACAGAGGATCGGTGCCGACCGGCACTCACCAGCCCGAGAGGCTTCTCTGCTCACCCGCCGGGGCGGGCGGGGCTGGGAGCTGAGGCTTGGGCTTCGGTCGGAGCGCAGGGAGAGGACTGGGGTTGGCGGCGTGAACACAGCCTGAAGGGGGCTAGTGCGCCACGGCTAGCCGGGAGGGAGTCCGGGGAAAAGTCTGGACCTGCCGAAGAGGCAAGAGACTTTTTCTTCCCTCTTTGTTTCCTGGTGCGCGAGGAGAGGAGATTAAGAGCGCCGCTTAAAGGAGCTCCAGAGACGGGCGCGAGCCGCGGCTAACAGCGCAGACCCCAGAGACGGGCATGAGACGCTAAGGCTGCTGCTGTCGCCACCAAGAAGCCTGTGTGCGAGCACAGGTCACTATCCACACGTCCCCTCCCGGGAGCCTGTGCAACCCGCCACTGCCAGAGTCCCGGGATCCAGGGACAACTTCCCCGGGAGAACGCACGGCGCGCCTCAAGCTGGTGCAACGTCATGCTGCCCTCTGCCGCCGCAGGCCCGCCCCGCACTCCGTGCCCCTCACTCCCCACGGCCTGAGTGAGCCAGAGCCCCCGAATCAGCGGCTCCTTTAACCCCGTCCTGTCTGAGCGAAGAACAGACGCCCTCCGGCGACCTACACGCAGAGGCGGGGCCAAATCCAAAGCTGAGCCCCTGGGAGCTGTGAGAACAAAGAAGAGAAAGGGAAATCTCTCCCAGCAGCCTCAGGAGCAGCGGATTAAAGCTCCACAATCAACTTGATGTACCTGCATCTGTGGAATACATGAATAGACAACGAATCATCCCGAATTGAAGAGGTGGACTTTGGGAGCAAGATAGATTATTTTTTACCCTTTTCCTCTTTTTGTAAGTGTGTATGTGTATGCTTCTGTGTGAGATTGTGTCTGTATAGCTTTGCTTTCACCATTTGTCCTAGGGTTTTGTCCGTCCGTTTTTGTTTTACTTTTTAAAATTTTTTTCGTAATAATTATTTTTTATTTTAATAACTTTATTTTATCTTACTTTATTTTATTTTATCCTCTTTCTTTCTTTCTACTTTTTCTCCCTTTTATTCTGAGCCGTGTGTATGAAAGGCTCTTGGTGCTGCAGCCAGGAGTCAGTGCTGTGCCTCTGAGGTGGGAGAGCCAAATTCAGGACACTGGTCCACCAGAGACCTCCCAGCTCCACGTAATATCAAACAGCGAAAATCTCCCAGAGATCTCCATCACAACACCAACACCCAGCTTCACTCAACGACCAGCAAGCTACAGTGCTGGACACCCTATGCCAAACAACTAGCAAGACAGGAACACAGCCCCATCCATTAGCAGAGAAGCTGCCTAAAATCATAATAAGGCCACAGACACCCCTAAACACACCACCAGACATGGACCTGCCCACCAGAAAGACAAGATCCAGCCTCATCCACCAGAACACAGGCACTAGTCTCCTCCACCAGGAAACCTACACCACCCACTGAACCAACCTTAGCCACTGGGGACAGACACCAAAAACAACGGGAACTACGAACCTGCAGCCTGCGAAGAGGAGACCCCAAACACAGTAAGATAAGCAAAATGAGAAGACAGAAAAACACACAGCAGATGAAGGAGCAAGGGAAAAAACCACCAGACCTAACAAATGAAGAGGAAATAGGCAGTCTACCTAAAACAATGATACTTCTTGCAATAATGAAACTGAATAGATAGCTGCTTGAGAGTTTTATTAAGTTGCCTAAGGAACAATTTCCTTAGTAAGTGGGGTTTTGTATTTTTTGTCCTTAATAGTGTCCAACTGAAATTTTATTCCTAAGAATTCTTTGCTTATTTTGTAATGATTAAGGATTATAACACAGAATATAGTGTGCTTTAACAAAACTGACTTTTTTCCTCATGCTTTTCTTAAGGCACACTGAGTTTGTGGATTTATATAACACATGTGATGTTCAGTTTTATGTATCAACTTGGGTGGGCTAAAGTCCCCAGTTATCTAATCAAATAGTAATCTAAGTGTTGCTGTGAAGGTATTTTGTAGACATGGTTAGCATCCACAGTCAGTAAAGGAGATTGCCCTCGATGGTGTGGGTGGGCCTCATCCAATCAGTTGAAGGCCTTAAGAGCAAATCTGAGGTTTTCCAAAGAAATTCTGCCTCGAGCCCACAGCAGTTTCCAGCCTGCCAGTTTGCCCTTTGCATTTCAGACTCAAAACTGCAAGATTCACTCCTGCTCAGTTTCCAGTTGGCCAGCCTGCTATACAGAATTCAGACATGCCAGCCCCAACTTGCATTAGCCAATTCCTTAAAAAAACTCTATGTATATAAATAAATATATGCATATATGTATAATATGTATATACATGTGTATACACACACACACACACACAAAACACATTACATTTGAAAGAGTAGCCCAGCTAGTGTTAATCTCAGATATGAAACTTTCAGATTTTTTATAAATATTTATTTATTTATTTATTTTGGCTGTACCGTCTCTCAGTTGCAGCACCTGGGATCTTCTTTGCAGCATGTGGACTCTTAGTTGCAGCATGCACACGTGATCTAGTTCCCCCATCAGGGATCAAACCCAGGCCCCCTGCATTGGGAGCGCAGAGTCTTACCCACTGGACCACCATGGAAGTCCCCAGATGTTTTTTTTTTTTTTTGATTAGAGTAGCTGATTAATTTCTGATGCAGGTGAGTTTCAGGACAATGGCTGATCCTGGGATGGGGGGGGTGGCTGTTGGGGGAGGGGCTAGAACTCCACCTTGTCCTGCATGGACACAGTGCTGTTGCCCCCCTGCACGTGATGCCCAGCTCCTGGTGCCGGGTGTGAACCTTCTTGTACCACTCATGCATCGCCACCAAAACAAAGAGGTGATCAGGGTCACCTGGAAGTCACGGTCCCAGTGCTGCTGGCCGGCCACCGAAATTTTCAGTGGGGGAAATAATCCACTCTCCGTTACAGAAACATACTTTGCTAAGACTTCTATTTTGAAATATTTTTACTGGGCGGGGTCAACACAGAGAGCAGAACTATAACCAGGTGGACAGAAGATGGATGAATGTACATGCTAGAGAGTGATGTTCTGGCCCAAGGTCCCTGCCACTGACATGCATGAATCTGTCTGAACTGCAATCACCCCATAACACTATCTAGTGGTCCTTACTGTTGTCTACTTAGCAGATGAGGCATGAAAATAAGAAGGGGAGGAATGGGAGTTTGGGATTAGCAGAGGCAAACTATTATATATAGGATGGATAAATAACAAGGTCATACTGTATATCACAGGGAACTATATTCAGTATTCTGTGACAAATCATAATGGAAAAGAATATGAAAAAGAATATATATATATAAATATATAAACTGAGTGACTTTGCTGTACAGAAGAAATTAACACAACATTGTAAATCAACTATACGTCAATAAAATTTAAAAATAAAATAAAACAAATGTACAAAACAAAAACAAACAAACAAAAGAAGTGCTTGCTTGATATCCTAGCCGTCTCTTGCTGGAGGTCGCACCAGCTGCTGGAATATTATGGTTCTGCAGTCAGCATTCTTTATACTACTTTACACCAAAAAAGCAACACTAAATAAAATTAAAACAAAGGGTATCACATTACAATCTTTGGGCTTAACTGGAATATTAGAGTAGAACATCTCACATGCTCAGCCTCTGTTATCAGACTGTGTCCAATCAGGAAATAGAAAATACAGTTATTTAAACAGGAGAAGTTCAATATAAATAATTATTAACCTATGATAAGAGTAACTGTAGAATGTAAGAAAAATCTATATTATATCCTAGCGTTGAGGGAGAGTATCCCAGAACAAATTTGGAAAGGGGCCCCAGTTTCCAGAGCTGGGGTTCAGAACTTGTTGAAGATGTACTTACAGCCTACTGGATGGCAGAGAAGTTTGCTGGTTGGCCTGAGCCACCATGGTCTGTGGTCACTGGAGTGCAGGTGGAGTGCAGTCAGGATGCAGACAAGCCTCAGCCAGGGCACGGATGCACAGGCACACAGAGGGAGCGGAGTCTCCACTGCTAACCCTCCAGGGCACAAGGAGCGCTATAGCCAATGGCCAGGAACGCAGTCATGCAGAGGGACTGAGGGTGTTGATGTGGCAGGAAGCCTGCAGTGTGTGGAAGGGCTGTGGGATCCAAACCTGGGAAAAGCACATGATCAAAGGGAGTCAAGGGCACATGGTGTCCAGGTGGAGATGGCAGCAGGAAAGTCATCTCCAGGCCAGGCCAGGCCAGAACTGTGACGTCTCAGGAATCACATATTTTGATTCCACAGCTGGGTTACTGCACCACTAGATTTTTCTCACCATCACAGCTCACACTGCTAACCCACCTCAACAACTGGAAATGGCAAGAGAACCCTTTCCACTTGCAATGTACCTCTCGCACCCTCTACTGAGAAAACTCAACTTGTGCTTGGTGTAAAGGAGAAATGCCTAAAGGAATTCTGTCCACTGTCACAGAGCATGTACTGAAGGGTAAATTTGGAGCTGAGAAGCAGTACACTGGTAACTGGCATGGCCCATCTCTTTGGTTACTCAGCTTCCCTATGCACCCCTACATACATTTGAACTCTCATACAGCAGCAAAACAACTCCACATTTCTACCTAACAGATACACCAATCCTTTCAGATGTTCCACTGTTCCCCCAAGTTAGATGACTCAGTCCCAAGTCATTGCATCCATCATGCGATCTATTAATTATTCCTCAAATTCAGTCAGGCAGTCATTGAATATTCTGTTGTTACCTTTAAAGACTAAGTTGTAAAGTTAACTTCCAATAACTTGTATATAAAATTAAAAATAGGAAGCAGGATAGAGAAAAAGAGAACGGTGAGTAAATACAAATAGACACAGGTATATAATAAACATAGAGAAAATATGCAAAACTACTATAGCCCTTGTTTCTGTAATTGGTCTCCAGGTTTTAGTTCTTCAATTACCAATTGCAACTTTACTTCATCCTTACTTAAAACCTCAGGTGCTTTAGGTTTATTACCTGGTGGGGGGACTAAAGCTATCCCCCAAGGGTCTGAGTCCTGAATCACTCTGCTTTTTGTTGTTGTGATTGTTTTCCATTACCTTCTACTACTCTGTGGTAGCAAGAGTAAGGGCCCCACGAAGATGTCCACATTCTAATGCTTGGAACCTGTGAATATATTGTCAGGAGACAAATGGGAATTAAGGTTGATAATCAGCTGACCTTAAAATAGGGAGATGATCTTGGCCCAGTCTCACCATGGTTCTTAAAAGTAGAAGAGGGTTGCATAAGGAGAACCAGACATGGCCAAGTGAGGACTCTGCAGAACACTGCTGGCCTTGAAGGTAGAGGAATGAAGCCATAAGCCAAGGAATGTGGGCAGCCTTTAGAAGCTGGGAAAGGCAAGGAGACACACTGTCCCCTTAGAGCATCTGGAAGGATTGGAGCCCCGGCAACATCTTGATTTTAGCCCAGTGATTCACATCTTGGACTCCTGACTGCCCAAATTCTAAGGTAATAAATGTGTGTTGTTTTAAGCCATTTACTTTGTGGTAATGTTTTTATAGAAGCGATGGAAAACTAATACATTGAGTGTCGAAGAAAGTTTTTATATCCATAATTACCCAGAAATCTGATCTATAAATTAGAGAACCAATTAAAATCCATAATAAATAATAGCCACTGAGTCACTTAAGAATTTTTAATCTTTTATTTGAAATAACAATATAACAGGTAGATAGTACAGAGCCACTCATTGTGCACTAAGAATTTCTTCTCACAGGGCAGTGATGGATTCCACCCAAGCTATCTGTCCCAGAGGACAGAGCCTCCCTTCTTCCCCTTTTGATTTGCCCTGCATTTGGAAGTGCGACACACTAAAAAGCAGCACGTGCAAGATGTATAATACCTTATACTCCGCACCAAAAATTTTTAATTTCTGAAAACTATTGGCATCTTCATTCTCCTTTCAAAACAACTTTTCCCGCACTCTTGCCAAAACTCTTGCTTTGATGCCTATGTAAACTGGGTTCAGATTTAACCGTTCTATTAGAAGTCAAATATCTGAAATTGGGAAACCAAAGTGTCACTCTCCTCCTCTAAATCTAACTCCAACCTTATCCTTCAACTGCTTCAGCCGCTGAAGTGCTACTCAAGTTGGACAAATCTCTCATTATTGTGTCTGCGACTCCTTCTTCCATGGGAGTGACTAATTCAATCTGAGAAACTTCCCCCCCCGCCCTCTACCTCAGCAGTCTTCAGCTCCCATTCAGACCTCTTTCTAGATACACTGTGCTCTGCACAAACATTCTTTCCCAAACTTTGGAATCTGGTTTTCCCCTTAAAGGGCTTTTATTTATTTATTTTTTACATCTTTATGGGAGTATAATTGCTTTACAATGGTGTGTTAGTTTCTGCTTTATAAAAAAGTGAATCAGTTATACATATACATAGGTTCCCATATCTCTTCCCTCTTGCGTCTCCCTCCCTCCCACCCTCCCTATCCCACCCTTCTAGCTGGTCACAAACCACCTAGCTGATCTCCCTGTGCTATGCAGCTGCTTCCCACTAGCTATCTATTTTACGTTTTGGTAGTGTATATATGTCCATGCCACTCTCTCACTTTATCACAGCTTACCCTTTTGAAATGGTAACTTGCCAGAAAAATCTTCTCTGATGACCTATACAAAATAGCCAACTCCCCTCCACTTACCCCACTCTCTAGATCCTTAGCTTAATGGATTTTTCTTTGTAGGTAGCACTTATCACTAATTGATACACTGGAATGTAGGATTTCAATGAATATTTGTTGAATGAATAAAAGAAGGTATTTGTCCAAAGGAAATGGCAGAGCCAATATTTGAAGCCAGAAATATCTGGCTCTATATCTGATGCCTCAAACCATTATATGCCTACTGTTTCCCTATATAAACTTTCTGGGTTTTTTTTATTTTGACATCTTTATTGGAGTATAATTGCTTTACAATGGTGTGTTAGTTTCTGCTTTATAACAAAGTGAATCAGTTATACATATACATATGTTCCCATATCTCTTCCCTCTTGCATCTCCCTCCCTCCCACCCTCCCTATCCCACCCCTCTAGGTGGTCACAAAGCACCGAGCTGATCTCCCTGTGCTATGTGGCTGCTTCCCACTAGCTATCTATTTTACGTTTGGTTGTGTATATATGTCCAGGCCACTCTCTCACTTTGTCCCAGCTTACCCTTCCCCCTCCCCATATCCTCAAGTCCATTCTCTAGTAGGTCTGTGTCTTTATACCCGTCTTACCCCTAGGCTCTTCATGGCATTTTTTTCTTATATTCCATATATGTGTGTTAGCATATGGTATTTGTCTTTCTCTTTCTGACTTACTTCACTCTGTATGACAGACTCTAAGTCCATCCACCTCACTACGAATAACTCAATTTCGTTTCTTTTTATGGCTGAGTAATATTCCATTGTATATATGTACCACATCTTCTTTATCCATTCATCTGTCGACGGACATGTAGGTTGCTTCCATGTCCTGGCTATTGTAAATAGAGCTGCAATGAACATTTTGGTACATGACTCTTTTTGAATTATGGTTTTCTCAGGGTATATGCCCAGTAGTGGGATTGCTGGGTCATATGGTAGTTCTATTTGTAGTTTTTTAAGGAACCTCCGTACTGTTCTCCATAGTGGCTGTACCAATTCACATTCCCACCAGCAGTGCAAGAGTGTACCCTTTTCTCCACACCCTCTCCAGCATTTACTGTTTCTAGATTTTTTGATGATGGCCATTCTGGCCAGTGTGAGATGATATCTCATTGTAGTATTGATTTGCATTTCTCTAATGATTAATGATGTTGAGCATTCTTTCATGTGTTTGTTGGCAATCTGTATATCTTCTTTGGAGAAATGTCTATTTAGGTCTTCTGCCCATTTTTGGATTGAGTTGTTTGGTTTTTTGTTATTGAGCTGCATGAGCTGCTTATAAATTTTGGAGATTAATCCTTTGTCAGTTGTTTCATTTGCAAATATTTTCTGCCATTCTGAGGGATGTCTTTTGGTCTTGTTTATGGTTTCCTTTGCTGTGCAAAAGCTTTCAAGTTTCATTAGGTCCCATTTGTTTATATTTGTTTTTATTTCCATTTCTCTAGAAGGTGGGTCAAAAAGGACCTTTCTGTGACTTATCTCATACAGTGTTCTGCCTATGTTTTCCTCTAAGAGTTTGATAGTTTCTGGCCTTACATTTAGGTCTTTAATCCATTTTGAGCTTATTTTTGTGTATGGTGTTAGGGAGTGTTCTAATCTCATACTTTTACATGTACCTGTCCAGTTTTATAGCACCAATTATTGAAGAGGCTGTCTTTTCTCCTTTGTACATTCTTGCCTCCTTTATCAAAAATAAGGTGACCATATGTGCATGGGTTTATCTCTGGGCTTTCTATCCTGGTCTATTGATCTATATTTCTGTTTTTGTGCCAGTACCATACTGTCTTGATTACTGTAGCTTTGTAGTATAGTCTGAAGTCAGGGAGCCTGATTCCTCCAGCTCCGTTTTTCGTTCTCAAGATTGCTTTGGCTATTCGGGGTCTTTTGTGTTTACATACAAATTGTAAAATTTTTTGTTCTAGTTCTGTGAAAAATACCAGTGGTAGTTTGATAGGGATTGCACTGAATCTATAGATTGCTTTGGGTAGTAGAATCATTTTCACAATGTCGATTCTTCCAATCCACGAACATGGTATATCTCTCCATCTATTTGTATCATCTTTAATTTCTTTCATCAGTGTCTTATAATTTTCTGCATACAGGTCTTTTGTCTCCTTAGGTAGGTTTATTCCTAGATATTTTTGTCTTTTTGTTGCAGTGGTAAATGGGAGTGTTTTCTTGATTTCACTTTCAGATTTTTCATCATTAGTGTATAGGAATGCCAGAGATTTCTGTGCATTAATTTTGTATCCTGCTACTTTACCAAATTCATTGATTAGCTCTAGTAGTTTTCTGGTAGCATATTTAGGATTCTCTATGTATAATATCATTTCTTCTGCAAACAGTGACAGCTTTACTTCTTCTTTTCCGATTTGGATTCCTTTTATTTCCTTTTCATCTCTGATTGCTGTGGCTAAAGCTTCCAAAACTATGTTGAATAATAGTGGTGAGAGTGCGCAACCTTGTCTTATTCCTGATCTTAGCGGTAATGGTTTCAGTTTTTCACCATTGAGAATGATGTTGGCTGTGGGTTTGTCATATATGGCCTTTATTATGTTGAGGTAAGTTCCCTCTATGCCTACTTTGTGGAGAGCTTTTATCATAAATGGGTGTTGAATTTTGTCAAAAGCTTTTTCTGCATCTACTGAAGTTATCATAAGGTTTTGATCCTTCAATTTGTTAATATGGTGTATCGCATTGATTGATTTGCGTGTATTGAAGAATCCTTGCATTCCTGGGATAAACCTCACTTTATCATGGTGTATGATCCTTTTAATGTGCTGTTGGATTCTGTTTGCTAGTATTTTTTTCAGGATTTTTGCATCTATGTTCATCAGTGATATTTCTCTGTAGTTTTCTTTTTTTGTGACATCTTTGTTTGGTTTTGGTATCAGGATAATGGTGGCCTTGTAGAATGAGTTTGGGAGTGTTCCTCCCTCTGCTATATTGTGGAAGAGTTTGAGAAGGATAGGTGTTAGCTCTTTTCTAAATGTTTGATATAATTCGCCTGTGAAGCCATCTGGTCCTGGGCTTTTGTTTGTTGGAAGATTTTAAATCACATTTCGATTTCAGTGCTTGTGATTGGTCTGTTTATATTTTCTATTTCTTCCTGATTCAGTCTTGTAAGGTTGTGCATTTCTAAGAATGTGTCCATTTCTTCCAGGTTGTCCATTTTATTGGCATAGAGTTGCTTGTAGTAATCTCTCATGATCTTTTGTATTTCTTCAGTGTCAGTTGTTACTTCTCCTTTTTCATTTCTAATTCTCTTGATTTAGTCTTCTCCCTTTTTTTCTTGATGAGTCTGGCTAATGGTTTATCACTTTTGTTTATCTTCTCAAAGAACCAGCTTTTAGTTTTATTGATCTTTGCTCTCGTTTCCTTCATTTCTTTTTCATTTATTTCTGATCTGATCTTTATGATTTCTTTCCTTCTGCTAACTTCGGGGTGTTTTTGTTCTTCTTTCTCTAATTGCATTAGGTGCAAGGTTAGGTTGTTTATTCGAGATGTTTCCTGTTTCTTAAGGTAGGATTGTATTGCTATAAACTTCCCTCTTAGAACTGCTTTTGCTGCATCCCATAGGTTTGGGGTTGTCGTGTCTCCATTGTCATTTGTTTCTAGGTATTTTTTTATTTCCTCTTTGATTTATTCAGCGATCACTTCGTTATTAAGTAGTGTACTGTGTAGCCTCCATGTGTTTACATTTTTTACAGATCTTTTCCTTTAATTGATATCTAGTCTCATAGCATTGTGGTTGGAAAAGATACTTGATACAATTTCAATTTTGTTAAATTTACCAAAGCTTGATTTGTGACCCAAGATATCATCTATCCTGGAGAATGTTCCATGAGCCCTTGAGAAAAATGTGTATTCTGTTGTTTTTGGATGGAATGTCCTATAAATATCAATTAAGTCTATCTTGTTTAATGTATCATTTAAAGCTTGTGTTTCCTTATTCATTTTCATTTTGGATGATCTGTCCATTGGTGAAAGTGGGGTGTTAAAGTCCCCTACTATGAATGTGTTACTGTCGATTTCCCCTTTTATGGCTGTTAGTATTTGCCTTATGTATTGAGGTGCTCCTATGTTGGGTGCATAAATATTTACAGTTGTTATATCTCCTTCTTGGATCGATCCCTTGATCATTATGTAGTGTCCTTCTTTGTCTCCTGTAATAGTCTTTATTTTAAAGACTATTTTGTCTGATATGAGAATTCATACTCCAGCTTCCTTTTGGTTTCCATTTGCATGGAATATCTTTTTCCATCCTGTCACTTTTAGTCTGTATGTGTCCCTAGGTCTGAAGTGGATCTCTTGTAGACAGCATATATATGGGTCTTGTTTTTGTATCCATTCAGCCAGTCTGTGTCTTTTGGTGGGAGCATTTAATCCATTTACATTTAAGGTAATTATCGATATGTATGTTCCTGTTCCCATTTTCTTAATTGTTTTGGGTTTGTTATTGTAGGTCTTTTCTTTCTCTTGTGTTTCTGGCCTAGAGAATTTCCTTTATCATTTGTTGTAAAGCTGGTTTGGTGGTGCTGAACTCTCTCAGCTTTTGCTTGTCTGTAAAGGTTTTAATTTCTCCATCAGATTTGTATGAGATCCTTGCTGGGGAGAGTAATCTTGGTTGTAGGTTTCTCTCCTTCATCACTTTCAATATGTCCTGCCAGTCCCTTCTGGCTTGCAGAGTTTCTGCTGAAAGATCAGCTGTTAACCTTATGGGGATTCCCTTGTGTGTTATTTGTTGTTTTTCCCTTGCTGCTTTTAATATGTTTTCTTTGTATTTAATTTTTGACAGTTTGATTAATATGTGTCTTGGTGTGTTTCTCCTTGGATTTATCCTGTATGGGACTCTCTGTGCTTCCTGGACTTGATTAACTATTTCTTTTCCCATACTAGGGAAGTTTTCAACTATAATCTCTTCAAATATTTTCTCAGTCCCTTTCTTTTTCTCTTCTTCTTCTGGAACCCCTATAATTTGAATGTTGGTGCATTTAATGTTGTCCCAGACGTGTCTGAGACAGTCCTCAGTTCTTTTCATTCTTTTTTCTTTATTCTGCTCTGCAGTAGTTATTTCCACTATTTTATCTTCCAGGTCTCTTATCCGTTCTTCTGCCTCAGTTATTCTGCTGTTGATCCCATCTAGAGTATTTTTAATTTCCTTTATTGTGTTGTTCATCATTGCTTGTTTCCTCTTTAGTTCTTCTAGGTCCTTGTTAAATGTTTCTTGCATTTTCTCTATTCTACTTCCAAGATTCTGGATCATCTTTACTATCATTAGTCTGAATTCTTTTTCAGGTAGACTGCCTATTTCCTCTTCATGTGTTAGTTCTCGTGGATTTTTATCTTGCTCTTTCATCTGCTGTGTGTTTTTCTGTCTTCTCATTTTGCTTATCTTACTGTGTTTGGGGTCTCCTTTTTGCAGGCTGCATGTTCGTAGTTCCCGTTGTTTTTGGTGTCTGTCCCCAGTGGCTAAAGTTGGTTCAGTGGGTTGTGTAGGCTTCCTTGTGTAGGGGACTAGTGCCTGTTTTCTGGTGGATGCGGCTGGATTTTGTCTTTCTGGTGGGCAGGTCCACGTCTGGTGGTGTGTTTTGAGGTATCTGTGGCCTTATTATGATTTTAGGCAGCCTCTCTGCTAATGGGTGGGGTTGTTTTCCTGTCTTGCTAGTTGTTTGGCATAGGATGTCCAGCACTGTAGCTTGCTGGTCATTCAGTGAAGCTGGGTGCTGGTGTTGAGATGGAGATCTCTGGGAGATTTTCGCCATTTCATATTATGGAGCTGGGAGGTCTCTTGTGGACCGGTGTCCTGAATTTGGCTCTCCCACCTCAGAGGCACAGCACTGACTCCTGGCTGCAGCACCAAGAGCTTTTCATCCACACCACTCAGAATAAAAGGGAGAAAAAGAAGAAAGAAAGAAAGAAAGAAAGGAAGAAAGAAAGAAAGAAAGAAAGAAAGAAAGAAAGAAATGAAGGAAGGAAGGAAGAGGATAAATTAAAATAAAGTAAGATAAAATAAAATAAAGTTATTAAAATAAAAAATAATTATTACGAAAAATAATTTTTTTAAAGAAAACAAACAAAAAAAAAAACACGGATGGATAGAACCCTAGGACAAATGGTGAAAGCAAAGCTATACAGACAAAATCTCACACAGGAGCATACACATACACACTCACAAAAAGAGGAAAGGGGGAAAAAATAATAAATCTTGTTCTCAAAGTCCACCTCCTCAATTTGGGTTGATTCGCTGTCTCTTCAGGTATTCCACAGATGCAGGGTGCATCATGGTGATTGTGGAGAGTTAATCCGCTGCTCCTGAGGCTGCTGGGAGAGCTTTCCCTTCCTCCTCTTTGTTTGCACAGCTCCCGGGGTTCAGCTTTGGATTTGGCCCCGCATCTGCATGTAGGTCACAGGAGGGTATCTGTTCTTCACTCAGACAGGACGGGGTAAAAGGAGCCGCTGATTTGGGGGCTCTGGCTCACTCAGGCCAGGGGGAGGGAGGGGTACGGAGTGCGGGGCGAGCCTGTGGCGGCAGAGGCCGGCGTGACGTTGCACCAGCCTGAGTCACACCATGCGTTCTCCCGGGGAAGTTGTCCCTGGATCCCGGGACCCTGGCAGTGGCGGGCTGCACAGGCTCCCCAGAAGTGGGTGTGGATAGTGACCTGTGCTCGCACACAGGCTTCTTGGTGGCGGCAGCAGCAGCCTTAGCGTCTCATGCCTGTCTCTGGGGTCCGCGCTTTTATCCGCGGCTCGCGCCTGTCTCTGGAGCTCCTTTAAGCAGCCTTCTTAATCCCCTCTCCTCGCGCACCAGGAAACAAAGAGGGAAGAAAACGTCTCTTGACTCTTCGGCAGCTCCAGACCTTTTCCCGGACTCCCTCCCGGCTAGCTGTGGTGCACTAACCCCTTTAGGCTGTGTTCACACAGCCAACCACAGTCCTCTCCCTGGGATCTAAGCTCCGAATCCCGAGCCTCAGCTCCCAGCCCCGCCCACCCCGGCGGGTGAGCAGAGAAGCCTCTCGGGCTGGTGAGTGCCGGTTGGCACCGATCCTCTGTGCGGGAATCTCCCCGCTTTGCCCTCCGCACTCCTGTTGCTGTGCTCTCCTCCGCGGCGCTGAAGCTTTCCCTCTCCGCGGCTCCGAAGCTTTCCCCCTCCGCCACCTGCAGTCTCTGCCCATGAAGGGGCTTCCTAGTGTGTGGAAACCTTTCCTCCTTCACAGCTCCCTCCCACTGGTGCAGGTCCCGTCCCTATCCTTTTGTCTCTGTTTATTCTTTTTTCTTTTGTCTACCCAGGTACGTGGGGAGTTTCTTGCCTTTGGGGAGGTCTGAGGTCTTCTGCTAGCGTTCAGTAGGTGTTCTGTAGGAGTTGTTCCATGTGTAGATGTATTTCTGGTGTATCTGTGAGGAGGCAGGTGATCTCTGCGTCTTACTCTTCCGCCATCTTCCCCCTCCTATCTCTAGAGGGCATTTTTAAACTTTCCCACACCACTGAATTCCCGTTCACCTCTTTAAGGCTATTCAGGATTAAGAGCATCAACAAGCTCTTGGATTAATACAGCTGTACTAAAACTGTACCCCATACACAAGGGGACACGCCCATTTTGGTAAAGGTGGGACTGAACGTTCATTCCTTTTATATGATGTGAGAAATCCTCTTAGTACAAGTCATTTATTAATAACAAAGGTACAAGGCATTACAGACTCACTGCCTCAAAGACAGCAAAAGGCTAAATTACAGAGAAGGCACGAGCTTAATATCAGAATTACTAAATCCCTGAATGACATAAATTACAGAATATGACCACCTCAGGATCCATCAGGCTTTTAACCAGAATCAGATCATATCCAGGCACAAGTTTTTTGACATTGTATCAAATCAGTAACAAGACTTTCAAATCCTACAAGTACACTTTAAAGCATTCATTGTTTATTAATTCAGGGAATAAGGCCACCATACTGTAAGTTACAGTTATGTAAACAAATTTGGAATTAGTCTTATAATGTTGAGTGAAGATTGTCCAAGGCTTCAGATGAAGTTCTGGTAATCAATGTTCCTTTTAGGCAATGCAAGTGCCCCTCTGATAAGACCAAAATGGCATGGTGGGCTTAGATCACCAAGAACTGTTTGTTAGCAGACAAACAGGAAAAGGTGTTCAGTTTCTTGAAGGCAAGTCAACTTCCCTATCCTCAAGGTTTAAACTTGATGGTATATAGCTCCTTTGGCATTGAGGAAAAGAAGGAATTTAGCAAACAATTTGGAGACTTGATATGGTGTTCAGTCTCATCTATGTACGCCCAGGAGGATTCATAAACTACCAGTTTCATTTAGTATTTATTGCCAAGACCCCAGCAACTATTGTCTCATTGCCAGGGGCTCAGCAAGTGGTTTTTTCATTTGTTTTGCCAGGACTTCAGAAACTATTTTTTCCCATCAAATCACTGAGTATGCTCATCAGAAGAATAATTGTGTGTGCCTGTTTTGATCATAATAAGTATACGAAGGAAAAGCATACATGAATATAAGAAACAAAAAATGCAATGAAACCTCTTTACAAAACATAAACAACTGAAACATACAACAGCACCAAGATACTTTACTCACTACAAAAGTGTTTCTCCATCAGTTTGCAACCTCCCTCCCCAGAGTTTCTGAATCAGTGGGTCCATGGTGGAATCAAGAAATTGCATTTCTCACGAGTCCTTCCATGTTCCTTATGGTACTGGTTTGAGGACCACACTTAAAGTCCACAGCATTAGAATGTGGAAAGCACAGTTCTGGTCTAGTAGGAGAGATGAATTTTTATCAGCTGGAACTGTGGGGTTGAGGTTTTTGTATCAGGGTTAGAACAGAGATTTATTTCTAAGTAAGTAATTATTTATTTATTATACTAAGTAAGTAAGTAATTTATTTATTTCTAAGTAAGTGTTTCTGCTTAACTTTGGTTGTAGATGCTAACTGCCTCTTCATGTTTAGCTAGAGTTCAAAGTTTTCCTTCCAAGTGATAGTCAAAGATGTTAAGGAGATGTATGTGAGTCGGAGGCTACTTCTTTTACTACTTCTGGGTCTACTTTGACTACTGCTTCCTTTGTGCTATGAGGCTGGGAGTTCTCTTTCCTTCCCAACAGCTCTTCAAAGATCTCATTGTGCATGTAAAAGAAGACGTACCCGGTTTGAAGCCTAGCCTCCTGCACTGGGGCCTCTTGGGTACTTGATACGTTTAGATCACTGTAAGAGAACCACACTTGCCTGTCAAAGTTGTAGGCATCGCTGACATAGTGTCCGGTGTTAGGCGTCTTTCCAATATGGCTGATAATACCAATGAGCCGATAGTCATGACTTTCTCTCATCTCGGCTTCTATTTTTGGTTTCCTGGCTGAAGATTTTGTCTTCGCCACATCTGAAGAGCCCTTTCTTCCAGAATATTTATTGGAACCCAAGACACCTCGGGAACTCACCTTGGTTCCCTGGAAATTTAATTGCGTAGGTCTGCATTTATCTGTGTGCCACTGGGCATCGGGGCCTGAAAGGCTCCGAATCAATAGAAGACCAAGGTCTTGTTCAAAGAGTCTTATCCCTCCACACTGCTGGGTCTCTTCAGGCACTTGGTAAGATTCTTCTGAAATTCTGGGTTTTTTACCTTTACAAAATTCTTCGGTGGTCTCAGGCATGCTCTCAAAATCTGCAGATATATTGGTTCTCTTGTATTTATTTCCTTTTCGACTTTTAGCCACTTTGTGATATGTATCTGGGCTGCTGGTGGGTGTACCTTTCAGAGAAAGGGAGCTGTCTTCCAGATTCCTCATTAAGCCTACTGCTAATAGCTCTCTTGCAATGGCTGCTCTATGTCTTAAGTTTACCAATGTGGACTCTATTATATTTAGTTTAGAATCTTCTCCCAGGTCTCCTTGCTGCTGCTTGAAGCTTGAAGCTTTATGAAGAGTCTGGCATGTTTGTGGTTCAGACTCTTTTTCTGATCTAACGTGTGGAGTCAAAGAATCCTTGGATTCTGAGGTCTGCTTTGTTGAAGCTGTCGATGAACTGATGGCTTCAGAGTGCATCTTCTTAAAGAGTTCTAAGACTTGGAAATCAGTAAGAGGTGCATTCTTGCTTAAGGGAAGCGGTGGTTTGGTAGTTTCATTGCAATGGGAAGATAACTTTAAGTATTTGGAAATAATGACTTTTTGGTCATCCTTCCTTAAGGACCCAGACTCACTAAATTTATAGCGTTTCAGATGCACAATAAGGACCCTGGGTAGCCTACTGAATTTATGCACTGCAACAGAACTCCTGTGCTTACACGTCTCACATTTATACTCAAGCTCTTCTGCTTCAAAGAAAAGATCAAAACTAGATTGAATAGACAAGGGACGTGCTTTTTCTCTCTGGGGAAGACTGACCGAAAGTGAATTGTTTGCCTCTGCCTTAAGGACAATTTGCCCACAGGATTTGCAACTAGTTGAGCGCAGCAACTCGAAATCAAAATTACTGGCGACAGGGCAAACAAGCACCTTGGTGTCAGCACTACCAGCAGAAACCTGCTGAGGTGAATTTCCTTCCTCAGATTCAATCTTAATCTTCCGAATTGTGTTTAATTTTCTCATGTTTTGTTTAATCTGATCTAAACAATGACCTAAAAACTCATACGCATCATTCTGCGCGTTGTCAGAGAATATCTCTGCAACTGCTGAAATGGTGTTTTTAAAATTCACAAGTAACTTCTCCTTGATTTTTATGTTATAAATATCTTTCAAAACAAGCAGCTGCACCAAGCGTATGCTAAGGGCATCAAGGGGAGTTTCACCCTGTAAGAAGTCCTGATTGAGTAAATCATTAGCAAATGATGGAATCGAAAGTAAGGACTGTAAAACTGCATTCATGTAACAGGTGTTTCCCAAGTTGGGGAAGCCTTGATATAGTTTCTCTGAGTAAAAGTCAAAGATCATCTGGAGTTTGCCCCACTCTGGGTCATCCTCACCGTACTTCAACTCTGACAGAAATGCTAAATATATTTTCTCAGACACTCTTTGGAGAAGATCACTGACATCTAGGTAATGTTTTCCACTAAAATCGATCTTGAACGAAGGTCCAAGTTCAAATTCCTTATTCTGTTTTAACCCTTTTAATATTAATTCTCTCTGTTTGCGGCTTACATATCTCAAGGGGTACATCTTTGATACCGTTCCTTCCGAACAGGTATCCTCTTGCAGGAAAATCTTATTCATCTCTGAGCCAGATGATGGCCTCCTCTTCCCATATTCCTTTTCTAATAACTCTTCACAGGTAAATGTTGACAATTCTGATGCACACAAAGGCATCTCCTTATCATCAGGTGTTTCATTTCTTTCTTTCTCAAATGACTGACTACTTGACGTCCTACGTATTTTGTGAGATGCAGTTTTGCCACCTGCCTTCTGTGTTGTTGTACTGGCAAAGATACTCCCATCCCTATCAGGTCTTACGGGTGGTTGAGGATGGACTCTATCCAGGAACTTCTTCAAATTTTCGGCATCTCCGGAGGATAATTTTTCAATAATCAATAAGTCATTAGTCTGTAAACGTAAATGCAGATAATTTTGGTCTTCTCCAGAGGGTCTAAGGTCGATGTCTTCAATATTATTACTTAGCTGAAAACTTGCGTATGCTCCAGTATTGAAATAGACAACCAATATAACATTCCTCTCTCTTTCCACTATTTCAATGCATGC
This sequence comes from Delphinus delphis, assembly GCF_949987515.2. Taxonomy (NCBI): domain Eukaryota; kingdom Metazoa; phylum Chordata; class Mammalia; order Artiodactyla; family Delphinidae; genus Delphinus; species Delphinus delphis. The sequence goes on along the minus strand of NC_082704.1, from coordinate 15,361,522 downwards.
TTCTCTCACTTTGGACACCTTAGTTTTCTTGCTGCCTATTCGGACCAAACCACGTACAATTACAGCAGCCATGATTTCTTTACAAATAAAATTCACTTATCCTGAATTATCGACAATCTTAAAGTTTCAATTTGTTGGCTAATTCGCCTCTGGAGACAACACCAAAGAAATAGTTCTTTAGTTCTCTATGTAGAATGATCTTAGTGATAAAACCAATATGCTTCGAGAACTATCCACGGTTGAATGAAGGCAGAGCCTTGATTCCCGAAGCAAGACCGCTACTGTAAAGAAAATCAAGAAAAATTATTTAAGCTATCAGAGAAATGCCTGGATAGAACTCAAACTCTACTCCCATACACTAAATCTTCTTTCCACTGCAATACTAGACTCCATTCTGATTAATTTCCACACTTCAACTGAAATCGTTAAACACTTGGAAGACTTTCAGTACACAGCTGAAGAGCACAATGAACAGTGTCTCAAGCGTATGTGTATATATATATATATATATATATATATATATATAAAATATGCTAATCCTCCTGTCATAGAATGACCCCACGAGGCAAGCACAATAAGTGAATAAGAAAGTGAGAGGCCCTATGCAGCCCTCAACCCAATAACAGATGGAGAGCTCAATCTACCTCCTTCCAAATCCTGTTATGTTCCTTTCTTTCATGTGGCACCAGGGTAATAAGTCCACACATTCTGCCCCATGTGGGGTGAGGGCCTAACTACCACTGCTTAAAGCAGGTATCGAAGAATTGGCTAACTCCAGCTCTGGCCACAGGGTCCACATAACCTGAGCTAGCTCCCTGTACTCAAAGCCAGCCGGGAAGGATCAGGTGTACTTAATCACTCAAAATTTAAAATTTCTGAATAACTCTGTAGTGAACCAATCTGAATTAATGAATAGCTTAACACTTAGCACTACAAATGTTTATGTGAGAAAGCATATGTCCAAGAATTGATTGGAAGTTTTTTCTCCTGCATAGTTAAATATTCTTCCTGAATCTTGTCTATGTTATTAACTTGCTCAGCAAACCCTGTCTTTATGAATAATACTAAATGAAACTTCTGCTCAATCCCTATCCAAATTATCAAAACCTCAAAACTGGTGGAGCATACATTAATGAGATTTTTGTTTTATCAAGTATTTTATCTATCAACCTACGTTCAGTAAAGTAGGGATTGCACCCATCCACATAAAAAAAAAGTGCATATACGTCCAAGTGAGAGAATGATCATATTTATCATAGTGGAAACGAGGCCCTAAAAACTTTCAAGCACCACAGCAAACTCGAGTGTCTGGATTATTTATAGTTCACTCTCCTACTATAGATGCTATGTAAGAGTTTATTTCCTCTCCACAAAAAAAGTCTTAATTGCTCCTATTTCAACCACTTGAGAGAACCTATACAACCCCAGAACAACTTCTAGTCTGCATTTAAAAATTCTGTGATCCCAGCTGATCTGTATTTATCAAAAATTGTTGTCCATTCTTTCTAATGATAGCTGAAATAATCTAGACCCTCATGGCATTTCCACTCTCTGCTTTCAAAAACACAGTTAAGAGACAAGTGTTTCCAAAACAATGGCCCTATTTGTTATACCTTCTTCCCAGTTCAACCTGCTTACATTTCATTCCAGAATTAAGGAGACTTCTTTGAACCCACTGATCATATGGGCAGTGAAGATTAAGAACCATATTGCTGATGCACAGTTGAGCAGTCTAACCACTGCTCACTTCCTGGCACATTTTAAGCTTAAATCCCCTTTCTTGATTCTGCCTCATCACTCAAAGGCTTTTAGGGCTTCCTTTGATTGTTAGCTTTTTGTGAAGATTTTAAACTAAAATGTATCTGTTCTCTCAAACTCCACTGGAGAGAACTTTGTGACTATTCTATGTAGCCTACACCAGATTCAAAACATATGGATGACGACTGCATTCAAAAGTTATGAAAGCCAAGGTACTTTTCTCTCATTTTACCCACAAACTCAGTCCAGTAAGTTTGATTGATCACCTACTAGCACAACACACTGGGCTAGCTGCTGATCTCAAAGTATAGCCAGAAACTCATAAAGTTGCACTACTTGTATCAGATTTGGAGGCATGACCTATGGTGTCAAGAAGCTGGCCATAAGGTAAAAATACTCCTGGTAGAAATGTCTGCTTTGTTGTTAATTTACTAATTCACTTTACATTGATCTTCTTGGTCACTGAGTATTTGCTGAGCATCTGCCCTATGCTGATTATGATTTCCTGAGTGTCTGCTCCGTGCCAGGTATTGTGGTCAGTGCTCTCAGGGACAAAAGTTTGTGAACACTCACTGTACCTAAACAATTTAGACTCTAAATGTCACTGTGTAAACACCACAATTGAAAAGGGCCTTGCTTCCAGTGGGAGAATCTGGGAAAATATCCTTTCACTGCCATTTTCTGGAGCTTGACACATACTCAGGGTGGGAGCAGTGTTTTGTAAAAGAGAGGGTCTCCTGGACTGAGATTTCTCAAGCCGTACCCACAATTCTGCAAAATGATGAGGCTTAACCTCATCTTTTGCAGGAAAAACAAGAAATTGGCCCTTGGAAAGCATGCCTACAAACTTGAGAACCCAGAAACCCAGGTTATTAATTCTTTAGTAAGATAATTTAATGAGTACTTGTGAGCCTTTTATTTACCCTCTGGATCCTATATTTCCACCATTCATGCTTTCATTATTTCAAGAATTAGAAAAACCTGAAAACCAATGAGAATACACCTTTCAAATTTGAATATGCATTTCTCATTCCCAAAGCATTCATTACAAAAGGAGAAAATCTGGAGGTAGTTACAGCCTGGAGGCAGGTGAATAAACCCAGAAGGCCCTTTAGGCTCAGTGACTATGAGAAAGTAACATCTCTACGTCAGATCTCTTCCACTGACATCTGATTACAACTGTAATTACCTATATAAACTCAAGTATGTGTTTATTTCCCTGAATAGGTGGGGGTGAAGGTATAGAAGGTGGTTTGGTACAAGTGATGAGCTTTAATTATCATGTTATTTTACAGCTTCTTAAGTTTGAAAACATTTGAAGTGAGAGAACAAAGATAAACCTAGCATATGGTGAGAAATCCTGCTCAGTTATTCAAGCAAGCCTCACTGGATAGAAATGATGAAGGACCCATGGGGTGATATGCTAGCCGCTGTATGCACTAAGTAGAAAAGAGGGGCCAGATAATTACCATAGAGGTTTCCAATAATTTCTGGGTATCTCCACAAAGGCCAGGCAAGAGCTCTGAAAAACCCAACAACTTCAACTCACACTTACTTTAAACTAAACATAGTTTAGTGACCTTGGATAAGCCAAATATGCTATCGGGGCCATTAAACTAACTGGAAAACGATCATCTAAGCTTCTTTTGAGGACTCCATGCTATGAGGCTATGATTCTAGGTAGAATATACTTAATAAGCACACCAAATTTCCCAAGACAGAGCAAAATGAAAGGTATTTTCCCCACCAATTAGATGACGTGTATTGAATCTGGGCTTGGAAACTATGGTTACCATACAAAAAATATTGTTATGAATATGCTGGTTTTGGCAAATGGGAAGAGGGGATTCTCAAAACCCAACAAGCATTCATTATCCATTCATTCTTGAAACAAACTTGTATGGCATACTAGCAAGCATTGTATTAAGCACTAGCTATAGAAGAATAAAAAGAATTTTTAAAAATCCCAAGCTTTCATAAAACTTTCATTCTAGCAGGGGGATAATAATATACAAACATAAAATATATAGAATACCAGATGGTGGTAACTGCCAAAGAAAACATCAAGTTAAGGGAACAGGGTGTGCCAGTGCTGACGGGGATGTGCTTGCTGCCTTACATAGAGTGGCCTGGGAAGGCCTGACTGATAAGGACGTCTTGAAGGAAGTGAGGAAGCAAACACTTAGATGCAGGGTGCTCCAGGCAGGAGGAAGAATAAATAACAAGGCCCTCAGGTGGGAGTGTGCTTGACACGTTAGAAACAGAAAGCAGACCAGCTTGGCTGGAAAACAGTGAAGAAATTTCAAGAGAAAGAAGAGAAAGAAGGTGTGGACGTTTTGTAAACCAACCAACCAGGAGAATGAATGGACTAGTAACCTTGCTGAGCAGCACAAAGGGTCCACTTAAGGCTAGTGACCATGAATTTACAGCGAAACCAATCAGCATGCTTGTCTTCTTCTCCAGCTATACTCAGCTGCCCAGCTGCCATGGTGCAGATGTGTAATAGGCAGAGCCTTGAATTTAACTTTGCTGAAGATTTTGCCATTCATAAATAGCCAAGTAAGAGGGAAAAGGGAGGTGAAGGTGTCAGAAGGGAGTGATTATAAATATAGACCAGAAAGGGTGAAATGGGGGTGGAGAACAGAAACACAGAAAGGCCTAAATCTCAGGAAATACCGGGGGTGGGGTAGAAGCATCAGGGGACCCGGGGTTCAGCTCCCATTTCTGTAGCTGTACTTCTGCCCCCTGCTTCTAAGCAGCTGTCGACAGCTTGTAGGCTTCCTTCTCCTAATCTCCTCCCACCTTCTTTTTGGTTCTTCTGTTCATTCTCCCCCGGCCCCAAAGCTGGAAGTAACTAATGGGAATGGGGCTGGAGAGATGAATGTTAAAGAGTATGTGGACAGGGTTAGAGGCAGGCATGATCAGATGGGGGAAGGGAAGGGGGAGGGGAAAACCATCCCCTCTCTTTTTTCACCCTCCCAAGTCTGGGTTAAAGGTCAACACATCAAGAGGCGCGTTCCCTCTAGGGCATTAGCAATTAAATCCTGTCATTATGTTTGGCCCCAGCTTCTGTGTGCATGGCTTTTCAAAATGATTGGGTCAGGGCAGATTCTGCTTCTTTCTCTGTTTAAAGGTGCATTTCTGCACTCAGCAAATGTCCCAGTCATTGTATAGCAGAGAAATACCATTATTTTGCCTCTTGACATGCACTGCACATAAATCTCTCCACAGGAGGCCTGGACCAAAATGGGAAGAAATCTCTAGACTAGCAAATTGTTCCCATGAACTAGTCAAGCTTTGAACCTTTTCTCAGAGACAGAGTTGGCGGAGCTTTTTTGTTGTTGTTGCTTTTCATTCTTTTTAAATGATTATGTTAGTATTATTAATGACATAGTTGATTAGGAAAACAGAATGCAGGTTATTTTCCAGAAGTTAAATATGATTTCATTAAGAAAGAAAGCTCTTTCATGAGAAAGTGCATACTTGTTACATTGAAACTATGATAAATGAGGCTTTCTGGAAATTAATTCCTTTACTCCTATTGTAACTCTCCTACTATTTTATAGCCCTTTCTGCTAAGTATCACATTCATTTCCTTATTTACTTAACTAACCAAAATATTTGTTGATAACGAGTCAACTATGGACATCGACTATGGACAAGATCCAAAGATGAAGTGATAAAGTCCTCCTGACCTCAGATAGGTTGTAAGACAAATACACCACAACATGGCAGCACGAGGAAAACCTATTAAGTCAAATTCAGTTAGTGTTACATAAGAGTCCATGTGTTTTTTGCCATCTCAGCTTCTTACAGCATTTCTTTTCTGCCTGAAGTTCCCAAATAATCTCCCAATTTTTGTCTTAGTTCTACTCTTCCTTTTAAGACCTAGTCCAAGTCTCACTTCATTCAGAATGATTGCCAGACCTGATTTTTCCTGCCTCAGAATTCACAAAGCATTCACTTTTTAAAGACTGTCACTTAGCCTACGCTACCTTGCATTGCTGCTTCATATGAACCGACGACAAAGTTAATAGATGTTGGAGAACATGAGTTTGTTTTCAGTCAGTGTGGAGTGAAACTTTCTCTCCTAAGGGAAATCATAAAGTTGGAAAAGTAGGAGTCCTTTAAGGGTTGGGATCAAAGACTTCTAACTTTCCTTAAGAAAACAGTGTCCAAAGTTTTAAAATGAGGGCTGGCAGGGCAGGAAGGGGGTACAATTAAATGGGCTGGAACTGTTATTAGAACATCAAACTGACTATGACATGAAGAGACCAGGTTAAATGAGACAGGAGACTGGACAGGTGAACACTACCATCTATCAAATTTCAAATGCACACACACTTTAATGAAGCAATTCTATTATGGCTTTGTCCTATAGATATAATTGCAAAACTGTGTAAATCTTTTAAACAATCAGTATATTTAACTTATATAATTTTTAAAATGACCTATAAAATGACTTTCCCTCTTCTTCTGCGATATCTGCAAAGGTGCAAAATCAGTAGAAAGAACCACATTATATAAGAATTGCTACACCTGTGAAGAATATCTATGGTTATCAAATGTTATTTGAAGTGAGGAAAGTCATTAATAGGGAGCGCTGTGGCATTTCCCCTACTCCCACATGGAAGTCAAGTGTGGAATAGGAATTAAGATTGTGGAATTGTTTCCAAAAGAGATGTGTGACTGCATCTCATATCCTGACTGCATACTTATTAAGCAGCCAGAATGTTTAAGTCCAAACTCATATGCTAGAGTATGAGAGACTTGGGAAAACTTGACATGTTTACTCTGGAGGTGGAACGGCAAAGAAACCAGTGCCTGACTCAAGTTGAGAAGTCAGGATACAGAATGAAGTGGCCCCTATGACGGGGCAAGAGGAGGCTGCAGTGAAAGCAAGTTCCACTTGCTCTATTTGGACAAGAAACTGTACAAGATTCGATGTATTAAGTGGCAGATAACTGGACTACAACCTCATGAGGAAAATCATCCCAAACAAACTGTCTGCCAGAAAAAGGTGATCCTCCAGGAAAGATTCTCTTGGATACACTGCAGGAAAGTAGGAAATGAGGGGAGAAATCACAAAAGATTAGCTGGGTTCCCTAGTTCTTTCCTGTACAACAAATAGCAAAGTCCCATCCCCAAAAAGCTTTGAGGAAATACTTTTAGGATACTTAGTGGAGTGGATTCTGCTGATGTGGATCAAGCAGGATGTTTTTGGCCTCACATGACACAAGGGGGAGCTATAGCATTTTTCTTTCCAAGGTAAGGAGGGCAGCAATTCAACACATCTTCAGCTTAGTTAAGGATACACATGACACAGTCAGGCCTAGTAAGAGCTCTGAGGGAAATTTACAAAGCCCTTTTGGGGAAAACGAACTCAAAAATGTATTAAATGCCACAAGTGCTGGAATTAAAATCCCTTATAATACCTTCAAAACACCAATTTGTCTTATCTGAAGGATCAGTTCCCTGAACAGGAGAAATGCAGTTGCCTTCATTTGTTCATTGTTTTATTTTAACTTGTCTGGAAATATCCTTAGGAATGAATTCCCAAAAGCTAAATCATACCTCTAACCCCTAAAAAACTGATTCTCATTCATCTCCCTACTTAAGCGGTCCCTCATTCTGCATACCAGCTTTTTTTCCTCTTTGCTGCCATTAACAAAAGCGTGTGTGTGTGTGTGTGTGTGTGTGTGTGTGTGTGTGTGTGTGTATGAGAGAGACAGAGAACTCTTAAAAAAAAATCAAAGTCAGTGCTCCCGCTTCCAGGGTCTCTAACCTATTGTTTGAAAAAACAGAGCTCTGCTCTCAGCTCAGTCATCCTGGAAGGAAAAGGAACTCACAAAGCTCAAATGAGAAAATGAGCAGCTTCTCTGGACTTGCATCCTTGAACAGCATCCCTAGAGTCCAACAAACCACCTCATTCCTTCTTTCCCTACTGATACTTCAGTGATGTTTATGTGGTGCTAACGGAGGACATCCTCAAAGTAAAGAAGCTCTGCCCCAAAATATGAGTTCATTTATAAAAAAGCACAGACAAGAAAACCTGCCACCTTGCTTCAGGGGGCCTAGAAACCTTCAAAATGTGTAACTGAATCGCTATGCTGTACACCTGAAACTAACACAACATTGTAAATCAACTCTACTCCAATTAAAAAGCGGGGGGCAGGGGGTGCTGAACTTCACCCAATGACTCTGCTTTCATTTTCCATCCACAGGGCTATGACAAAATGGGTAAGTCTTTACTTGCCCTGAATGAACCCTTAAAGAAAAAGGAAGACATGACTAGCCAAGCAGTAGTATAGCCTCTAGCATGAAACTCTAGGTTACCACTCAAACATTCTAAACTCATAACCAACAATCAAGGCATACATAGCTCAAACGTTACCTCCCTCGTGAATTTGTCCATCATTCTCCCAACCTAGTGGTATTCCTCTTCCCTCAACTCTTGCGTCTTATCTCTGTGAACTTTAAAATACATAAGCACCTGATGGCAGGCAGGGCACGTGTACTTCCCCAGTACATAGGTGCTGAGAACCAAAAGCATGTACCCCATATAGCTTACTATCTACACTACCATGAGTCTACTATTCCACTATTTTCATCAGTATGACCTTACTATTCAAAAAGACTTTGCCCAGGAAGATACAAGTTGCAAACAGCTTTACTGTTCATTCCACAACTCTTCAATAGAAAGCACTGACTGACAGTTTATAGCCTTAGACTTTTTGAACCTCTTGCCTCCAAAGCCCTGTTGTGCCATGCCCACCTATTCTAAACCACTGTATCATGATTTTTACCCAATCATAATCGAGCTCCCCTACAGTTAGGACAGACTTCAACGTCTCAATATCCCAGCCTTTCCTTTCCTAACCCAAAACACCATTAGACCCTGTCAGTATGGCTTTCTCCCTTACAGTGGTAAGCAATAAACTCAGCTAGCTTTTTCTTGGCAACAGGTTGTTTCAGTGATATTTTGGGGAGCCAGATTTCATCATGCCCAGTTGATAAATGTTGAATCAAGTAATTAATTCACAGGGTGAAATGATGGGTTGGTTTGGATTTGGCTAGCATAGGGTAACTGTACTGTAAAAAGAGTTCTTACTTTGGGGTTGACTTTGAAACCATTGAAACAGATTTGGATTTGACTGTTAAAATATCCTTATTTTCATAATTACACCTTTATGGGTTTTACTTTTCCATGCCTTTTACTGGACATGTGAGAGTACATATGATAAAGCCCACATACTCTAGAGCAACCCTACAGTGACAGAGCTGCTTTCTTTTCCTTACAGCCGACTTGCTTCTGCTCGACGAGCAGAACACCTTTGGAACTTGGGGAAGCACCTCTGCTAACTTCTCAGAGGAGCTGCTGGATAACTGCAGGCTCCTGCTGGATGTGCCACTCACTATATAAGTGTGGAGACTCAAAGAAGGAAATAAAAATAGATTTATGACAGCAGGTTGATCAATAACACATTGATTTACTCAGTGCCTCCTGAGGAAGGTCAGAATTCATTAGAATTCCCTTGGGAACTTGCAATTTTCTCATAGAAAGAGACCATGAGTTGTACTGGGCATTTTGTACTGCAGTAGTTTTCAGCAATTTCCAGTGCATTTTTTCATTTGTGCTGACAGGGTGACATATTTAATGATTTCCAGACTCTGAGGGGCAGGGATATTTCCCATACAGTATCATAACATTTGTACCACAAAACCTTCTCCAAACTCCCCATTTCCAAATGAGGAAAATAAGCCTGTGGGTAAATGACTTGCTCAAGAGCACAAATTCCATTATATTCTTTAAATATCAGTGTACATGCTGTCAAAGCACACAACCTCATAGCTAAGACCTGAACTCAGATTCTCCACGGATTACCTGTGTGGCATTTTCCCAAGACACAGTAAGGATTTCCATTTACATCTTCTGGATATGTGAAAACAAAGAAAGTACATATCTAGAAGTAATCAATATCTTCCCAACCTTATGCTGGTTACTTACTTCCTTACTGAAGGCTTGAAAAACATGCCCAGAGACTGAGTGAACCCGGGGAATGAGTTATGTGAAAAGTTGGATTTCTTTGGTATGAAAACAATGAGGCTGATGTTCAAGAATACCGGACATGTCCTAACTCATGCGATAGGGTGGGCTACTGCCAAGTATTTGATTTTCGGTGTTATGGTTTTTTCGTTATAAAAAGGGGCTTAGAAATGAAGGCCTGCTACCAGAGGGGGATGTTTACTCTTCCTGAGATGCTAACTTTCACCCCTGGCTATAGCTGCAATGTGATTAATGATGGATAATTGAGGCAGCACAAACCAACTTAATTTATATTAAGAAATCAAGAATGACAGCAATAAACCAGAAAATGTGTTCATATACTTTTAGATAAATAATAAAACACTCAGTTTAATATTTTCCATTGACTATGTGTGGAATAGCCCAGTTAAATAAATAATGACAAAAAAAAGAAATTCAAATACATGGCCACTCTTATTTGTTTCTTTCTTTTAAAAAAAAATTTATTTATTTATTTATTTTTGGCTGAGTTGGGTCTTCGTTGCTGCACACGGGCTTTCTCTAGTTGCGGCGAGCGGGGGCTACTCTTCATTGCAGTGCGTGAGCTTCTCATTGCAGTGGCTTCTCTTGTTATGGAGCATGGGCTCTAGGTGCGTGGGCCTCAGTAGTTGTGGCACGTGGGCTCAGTAGTTGTGGCTCACAGGCTCTAGAGCACAGGCTCAGTAGTTGTGGCGCACGGGCTTAGTTACTCCGTGGCATGTGGGATCTTCCCGGACCAGGGCTCGAACCCGTGTCCCCTGCATTGGCAGGCGGATTCTTAACCACTGCGCCACCAGGGATGCCCTCTTATTTCTTAATTATTTCTAATATTCCCTATTTTTCTAACTAATGCCTTTTCTTTTGTTCCCCTCTATCACCCATGGCTATTTACACATGCTTTAAACCAGATGCTTCCATTTATATCTAGCTATTACATAGAATCTAGCTGATAGTAGCCTACCTTCTCTTTATTACTCTTACAACATCTTAGCTTCTGTACTTTTCTCTTCCATCCTAGCCCTTCTCTAGGCTGAGGATCTAAAAAGTTTTTTAAAGGGTATGCCTCTAGCTACTCCTCATTCATTTCTTTAAGCCTCAGAAACATGAGATTTTACCATCTGGTTTATTAAAGGGGCAATGCATTTTAGCCATCACAGAAAGTAAAACAGAATTAAAGCTAAAACAGATTTCTTCAACGTCACCACAATTCTCACCTACTCTCAACCGACTTCCTTATAGTCATTTAGGCCCTTGCTATACTGAAATGTTATAGCATGAATGATGAATGAAAACACTGCAGAGTACCCATGTCAGCATTTTCAACCACTCATATACACACTAGAGCACAGAAGGACAACAAAATATAGGTATAATTTCTTGAAAATGCGAAGCAATATTAAGCAGAATGACAGAAATGTACAGAAAGCCATGCTGTCTACTTAAAAGAATACTGATCTGAACATTAGGAGACCAGGTGTCTGGTCTCTGCTTCGCTACGAACCAACTCTGAGAACTGGGAACTAACTATCCCTTCACTGACCCCATTTCATCTAGTACAGCACTAGGCAACAGAACTTTCTGCGGAGGTAGAGATGTACTATATCTGTCCTGTATAGTATGGCAGCCACCAGCAACATGTGGCTATTGAACATTTGAATGTGGCTAATAATACTGAGGTCCTGAAATTTTAATTGTACTTAAGCTGAAATAGCTACAGGCAGCTATTAGCTACCATATGGGACAGATAAGGTGACTGTAGGCATAGCTTAATACCTTGCCAGTTCTGGAAATTCTATCATGATATTTATTTCCATGTGGCTTTCTAATCCGCCTTCCAGACTGTTGAGGACATTTGACACAGTTGTCAATAGACAGTAGCAGGCGTCTACTGAGTTTGTGTACCTGATAAAAAAGAGAGATGCCTGGAAAGACCTATTTTGCCATTCAACATTCACACTTTCCCTTTTTACCAACTGAATACAAATTTGACAGCTAGAATAAGGAAGGCTTCCTATCTCATGAAACAACAGTATGAAGATGAAAGCTGCAGTAGAAGCCTTGTTAGTTCCAGGAGACAACAAGTATGAAGATGAAATACAACCAGAAATGAAGAGTGAAAAGATTTCTTAAGAACATGGTTCCTTGAAGATGCCATTGAGCCACTCAATAACCATCGTATTTATTTAAGCTACTGTAGTTCTGTTTTGTTACTTGCAGTTAAAAGCCCTGGACATGGAATACTGTGAGGCTTATGTCCAAAGGTTGGGAAAGGAAAAGTCGTGTTAGATTAATTGATTTGGAAAGCTAACAAGTTCAGGATGGCAGAGTAATATGAAAGACTGTAAGAGCATCGATCCTTAATGATCCGGAGCTATTACACAAGGCGTGAATTTATTACCAACACACTTTCTGTGATGTGACCCTGTAGGTGGGATTACATGCAGTCAAACGTTTTGTTACATGCAGTCAAACATGCCTAAATGACACTGAGTTTTAATCATTAATTCCATATTCACGTTGAAAAGAAGCCTTAAATAGAAATTTTGACAACCCAAGATATAGCTATGTGAAAAATAATTAAAATAATTATATTCCTACTTATTTAAGATGGTAGAATTAGTTCCAGTGAACGGTTTCCTGACACTCTGTTTAAGTCTCTATTCCACATTCATGCTCACTTTTAGTATGAAATAGATGGGATTTTGGCAGTCAATAGCGGAGTGGTAAAATATAGAGAGCTGAAATTGTAGAAATGAGTGTTCCACATTAACAAGCATAAGGCAGTGGGAAAACATGAAGCAAGAACAGTTAATAGCCCCTTTGGATGGAGAGCTTGGTGCTAAGAGTCACTAGGATATGGAATTTAGGGACTCCAAGGTGTGGTCCCCGAGATGGAGAATGAAAAAATGATTTATGACAGTGGGGTCTGAGTTCAAGAGAGACTGAAGTAGACAATTGGTTATCCATTTGAGGAGCTAAGACAGCACACCTGGGTGGGAATGGCATCTGATGCCATATCTGTGACCAACTGAACACAGGGGGTCCAAATGTTTACAAGGCTTCAGAATTACTTGACTTTTTTTTTTTTAAGAAACCAGTTTCTTTTTTTTTTTTGAATTTTTTTAAATTTATTTTTGGATGTGTTGAGTCTTCGTTGCTGTGCGTGGGTTTTCTCTAGTTGCGGTGAGCAGGGGTCACTCTTCGTTGCGGTGCTCCGGCCTCTCATTGCAGTGGCTTCTCTTGTTGCGGAGCACGGGCTCCAGGTGCATGGGTCCAGTAGCTGTGGCTCGCAGGCTCTAGAGCGCAGGCTCAGTAGTTGTGGAGCATGGGCCCAGTTGCCCCACAGCACGTGGGATCTTCCCGGATCAGGGCTCAAACCCGTGTTCCCTGCGTTGGCAGGCAGATTCTCAACCACTATGCCACGAGGGAAGTCCCTTACTTGATTTTTAAATGCAGAAGAGGGAATGTGTCTGTGACTACCAAAAAGGTGAGAAATATGTAAAATTTGATTTTTATTCCTGTTAAGGACTTCACAAAATGAATTTCACGATTGCAAAAAGAAGCCCCTCCACAGATATCCCTGGAAACATCAGCTTGATTGTCTTTTTGTTATTTTCAGTTGGAGTGTGTTTGTGATTCCAGCCAGGAGGTTGTTTGTGCAAAGATTACTAGGAAAAGGAGGGAGATGGTTGTGTACATTTCAGTGAGGGTGAGTGCTTAGCAGACTAGAAATAGAATGTAGTGAACAGCTGTTGATTTTGTCAGTTAGCCAGCAATCAGAGCATCGCCTGCCCATCATGGTGACCCATGACCTCTGCCCACCAAGATTGGTGCAGGTGATGTACATGAGCCATGTGGGGACAATCGGATCCCACAGAGTCTAAATATATCTCTTCTTACAAGGTAGACAAGGGGGAGCACTGATAATTGTCTCCTCTTACCACATGGATAGGGCCTCTTTGTGTCAGGTAAGAGCCAAGACTTAGGGGACAAGGGAAAGCAGCACTGAGACATAGAATGAAAGCGAATACTAATACTATATGTGAAACTAAGGGCCACCATAGGATTTCTTAGTAACATGCCATTCCTTTCTTGCTTAAAAGCTACTTTGAATTGCTTTTCTTTCTGACTCCTTCATTGAAAGTGACTCCACTAATATACTATGTGTACATTACTTGGTTCAGGATATATGGTCACTATAAGAAGCCCATGCCATGGATATGTTAAGAAAGGAGGATATTAACCATGAATGTAGTATGAGCTCTTGTCTTTATAAAAATATGCATAGAAAAAATGTAGAGCACTAATATTTTCTACTACTGATAGAAAACAGATTTGTACTTGAGACAAGTAGAGAAACTAGGATTAATCTTTTAATGTGAAAATTCAGAAGCCAGGTCAATGCTCTTTTCTAGATGTAAGTAAATCCCACGTCCCTCTACATGCCAATGGGCCACAGAGCAGGAACCTCTCTGAGGCTGGTAAATGCCCAGACTTAAGAACTCTTGGTGCTGACGAGATATAAAAGATCCTTACCTTCACAGCAAAGTTTGTCAGATAAGGACATTCAGGTCAGAGAGGTTTTAAGTGTCTGAGCCAAGACTAGAACCCAAAGTTCCTACCTAAGTACTAACCTAAGTGCAGAGTCTCTTCCCTTCCAGTCTACTCATTATGTGCAAGGAAGGGGGACATGTTCTGGGGATGAGGAACAATACAAAGATCTAAAGTACAAGGAGTTGTGTTGGGTTGGAGGAGAGAGTTGGCGTAATGAGGATATTCATCATTTCAGTAACTAAACTCTCCTGGATAAACTCCAAGAACTTCTGCCTTATTCTGATTTCTGTTTTCTAGTGCACAGAGTTAAGAGTCCATTCCAGGTGTTATGCTTCTGATACACAGGCAAGAGGTTGACAGCCTTCCAGAGACCTGAAAGAAGTGACTGAGTCCTCTAGACAGCACTGACTTCTTTAACTGTAGATGCGGCTGACCGGGTGGGAGTGTCATCGGTCTCACAACTCCACTTAATTTTTTCAACCTTCCTCTTTTCCACTCACTTTACATTTTCCCTCCTGAGTTTTAATGATGCGAACAGCACTGAGGGACCATCATCTTCCATACCTAAACTGAAAATGGATTCACATAACAGTTTTACAGCACTGAGCATTCAAGTCACAACTGCTGTCTGGTTTGCCTTGCTCTGTCTTAATGGCCAACAGAAAATACTCTCAGAGACCTGCATAGAAAAGCAGAGAACTTCTTAACATAATAATAGCATCTTAACAATTCACTGGAATGCATTATGGGCTTAGCTGGTTTTAAGACTCTGTTCTTTTCCAAGCTTCTGATGCACTTTTTTCTTCTCACTGCCGATAATGAACTCCATTCTCTTAATTTATCAGTCACTCAAAATCTGAGTGACTTGAAAATTGAATACCATCCACTTGGATAAATTATTTGGTGTAATGCCTAATGATACAACGTAAATAATCATATCAAATCTTACCCTTGAAATCCTAGTCCCACATTCTATTAGCCCATTCAACCTAGCCCACAGAATAACTGGTGCTTAGGTACTGTCACTGAATTGCAATGTTGACAATAAAATTATGGGTGTTATTTATCAGATAAGGCATCTGTTACGGTTCTAGAAGACAATCACAGAGATGGCTGCTGCTTACATACAGATGGCTGAAACTCCAGTTTCAAAGATCTTCCTGAAGTATAGTAGCTAGTTAGGAAGCTCAGGTACTAATGACACCCTTAAAAGAATGCATTTGAAATTTGCAACAGACACATGCTCATGAATATTTGAAATGAAAAAAAAAAAAAAGCCTGAGGTTTCAGTGATTGATTGCACAACCACGTCTGCATTTACTGAAAAGGCAGGGGGGTGGGTACGGGAAAAATATTGCCTTGACTGAGTTTTTAAGAGAAGTGATGTGTAGCAGTTGTTGAGGTTGGGGAGAAAGGATGTAATTAATTACACCCAGTACTAGTTTCTTGATTGAATGGAGGGTACACCAGCTCTCAGACCTTTGCCAGTGACAGATTGGAGCTGCACAGATGCAGTAATGGCCCTTGCAGCGGGAGTCATTGTATTAGGTGTCAAGCGATGTAAATCACAAGCAAAGAATGCAAATCCCCACTCACAGACCTAGATTAGAGTGAGCCACGGAGTTGAATTATTATGTGAAATGTCTTTCTGCTATTAAAACACAAAGAGACAAGCCAAATTGCCCTTTAAACAACTGTAGACACCAAACTTCCACACAGGGAATTTCTTTATCTGTGTTTTATATGTAGGCAATACTTTGGCTATTGTTCCCTCTGATTCTCTGTGGCTAAAGAAAGAAGAATGGAGGATGTCTTAGTCAGCTTGGGCTGCCATAACAAATACCATAGACTAGGTGGCTTAAAAAATAGAAATCTATTTTCTCATAGTTTTAGAAGCAGGGCTTGGCTTCCAGGGAGATCTCTGTTCCTGGCTTGCAGATGGCTACCTTGTCACTGTGGTCTCACTTAGCCTTTCCTCAGTGTGTGCGCATGCAGAGAGAGAGATCTCTCTCTTTCTCTTCTTATAAGGCCACCAGTCCTATCTGATTAGGATACTACCCTTACGACTTTATTTAAACTTAATGACCTCCTAAAAGCCTTATCTCTAAATACAGTCACCTTGGGGGTTAGGGCTCAACATATGAATTTTCAGAAGACACAATTCAGTCTATAGCAGAGGTGATGCTCTTTGGGGCTGAGAGCATGATTATTTTGTACCAATGAGACCTGTTCTCTCTTCTTGGGAGTAAGCCACAGGATCTAATAAGCAAAACAGAGTGTAATCAGGGTCCTGCAGCTGTCTATTAAGAACATTGTCCATGCAGAACAGAAATGAATAAGTACTCAGTGGTATTTGGTAGCCATTTTTAAAGATTATGACTTTCTTTTTCTAACTTACTTCACTTAGTATGACAATCTCTAGTTGCATCCATGTTGCTGCAAATGGCATTATTCCATTCTTTTTATGGCTGAGTAGTATTCCCTTGAGTGTACGTACCACATCTTTATTCATCTGTCAATGGACCATTTAGGTTGTTTCCATGTTTTGGCTATTGTGAATAGTGCTGCTATGAACATAGGGGTCCATGTATCTTTTTTTTTTTTTTTTTTTTTTTTTTTTTTTGCGGTACGCAGGCCTCTCACTGTTGTGGCCTTTCCCGTAGAGGAGCACAGGCTCCGGACGCACAGGCTCAGCGGCCATGGCTCATGGGCCCAGCCGCTCCACGGCATGTGGGCTGCCTGGACCAGGGCACGAACCTGTGTCCCCTGCATCGGCAGGCGGACTCTCAACCACTGTGCCACCAGGGAAGCCCCTGCATGTATCTTTTTGAATTATAGTTTTGTCCAGGTATATGCCCAGGAGTAGGACTGCTGGATCCTATGGTAATTCTATTTTCAGTTCTCTGAGGAACCTCCATTCGGTTTTCCTTAGTGGCTGCACCAACTTACATTCCCACCAACAGTGAGGTAATTTAGAAAGAGAAACACAAATACCATATGATATCACTTATATGTGGAATCTAAAATATGACACAAATGAACCTATCTATGAAACAGAAACAGACTCACAGACATAGAGAACTGACTTGTCCCAAAGAAGAGAGGTGGTGGGGGAGGGAAGAGGGACGGACTGGGAGCTTGGGGTTGGTAGATGCAAACTATTATATTTAGAACGGATAAACAACAAGGTCCTACTGTATAGCACAGAGAACTATATCCAATCTCCTGGGATAAACTATAATGGAAAAGAATATTTAAAAAAGAATGTCTCTATGTGTATAACTGAGTCACTTTGCTGTACAGCAGAGATTGACACAGCATTGTAAATCAACTCTACTTCAATTTTTTTAAAAAAAAGATTATGACTTGAATGAATAGTAGAGTTCAGGTGCCATCAAACTGTGGACACTTGGGCTATTCTTCCCAAATATCTGAGCACTCCCATTTTCTACCTCTTCCTTCCCATAATCCCTTGCTAGCAATAGGGAAGATGTGGTGTCAATTCTGTTAGGCCTTTTTTTCCTCCTGCCTGAACCTCATGACATTCCTCACCCTCACTCCTTTCTGACCCATATGAATTTATTTTCTGAAAACAGAGAGCTAGAGGTTCCCAGGAACAGCCAACTAAGGGATTTCTCTTTGTCAGGAGCTACACTAATAGCTCAGTGACTCAGAGGCAGAGATTTGGGACACATTTGAAATTGCATATAATCATATCCAAAAAACCCCACAAAACACTAATTCAAAAAGATACACTCACTCCAATGTTCACAGCAGCATTATTTACAATAGCCAAGATATAGAAGCAACCTAAATGTCCATCAATAGATGAATGAATAAAGAAAATGTGGTATATACACAATGGATACTACTCGGCCATTTAAAAAAATGAAATTTTGCCATTTGCAATAACATGGATGGACTTGGAGGGTATTATGCTTAGTGAAACAGGTCAGACAAAGACAAATACTGTATTATGTCACTTATATGTGGAATCTAAAAAAGAAAACAAACTAGTGAATATAACACAAAATAAAACAGACACATAGAGAACATACTAGTGGTTACTAGTGGGGAGAGGGAAGGGTGGAGGGGCAAGATAGCAGTAGGGGATTAAGAGGTACAAACTACTATGTATAAAATAAATACACTAAAAGGATATATTGTACAGCACAGGGAATATAGTCCATATTTTATAATAACTATAAATGGAGTATAGCTTTTACAATTTGTGAATCACTATGTTGTACATCTGAAACTTACATAATATTGTGCATCAACTATACCTCAATTTAAAAAAAAGAAATAGCATATAATCCTAAAGTTGACATCAGGTGAATCACTCTTAATGCAAATTTAAAAGCCATTCAAAAGTGATTTTCTTATTTGCACTTGGGATGTGCTGACAGGACCCTGGCTTAAGGCAGTTTAAAAAACAATAGATATGCACTGTTATTATTAGCTGCTGTTAAGATGGTTATCATTATATTCAACTCAATCTTTGTTTTTTTTGGGGGGGGCTGCACTGTGCGGCATGTGGGATCTTAGTTCCCCAACCAGGGACCGAACCCGTGCTCCCTGCATTGGGAGTGCACAGTCTTAACCACTGGACCACCAGGGAAGTCCTCATTATATTCAATCTTGGTCTTTTACTGACCACCAAAGCCCATTTCCCTTAAGGGAAAATAAAAGGCAAGTCAGTCTCAACCTTGAAAAATTTTCCCTCCATTTTTGTGAACACCCAAATTAATTCAACAGTGTTCCCAAGATTAGTGAGCAACAATTAAATATGACACCTAAATACATTCGCAGGCTTGCTTAAACCACACTCTCTAGCATCTTTGTTCAACTATCCACCGCAGCCATAGCCTACTGGAGACTGATCCCTAAACTCAACAAGACTTTGTGAGCTCAGCCTCTGTATGCACTCTGTAATCTGCAGAGAAGCCCATACCCTTCAGTAAACCCCCAATCATTATTCATCCTCAAAAATTTTATTTTAATCAGATTTTATTTTAGAAAGTTTTAGATTTAGCCCATCATTATCAGTAGTGATACTCCTCTTGCTGATATTAGTAATTTGTGTCTTCTCTTTTTTAATCTTCATTACCCTGGCTAAAGGTTTATCAATTTTATTGTTCTTTTCAAAGAACCAGATTTTAATTTCCTTGATTTTTTCTATTATTTTCCTGTTTTCAATTTCACTGATTTCTCCTCTAAGTTTTATTGACTATTTCTCTTCTTGTGTTTGCTTTAGGCTCAGATTGCTCTTCTTTCTGTAGTTTCCTAAGGTGTAAGCTTAGATTAATTGATTTTAAATCTTTCTTCTTTCTAAATTTAATGCTATAAATTTTCCTTCAAGCACTGCTTTTGCTGCATCCTTACAAATTTTGATAAGTTGTATTTCCCTTTTTTTAGTTCAAAATATTTTAAAATTTATCTTGGGGCTTCTTCTTTGATCCATGTTTTATTTAGTAATGTGTTGATTAATCTCCAAATATTTGGAGATTATTGATTTTTAATTTAATCTTATTGTGGTCCAAGTATATACTTTACATGACTTCTATTCTTTTAAATTTGTTTAGGTGTTTTTCATGGCCCAGAATGTGATCTATGTTGGTGAATGTTCTATGTGAGTTTGAGAATATGTATTCTGCTGTTGTTGTATGGAGTAATCTCCAAGTGTCAATTAGATCAAATTTGACTGATGGTGTTTTTTAGGTCAACTATACCATTTCTGATTTTCTGCCTGCTTCATCTATTAATTAATGAAAGAAGGGCAGTGAAACCACCAACTGTAATTGTGGATTCGTCTATTTCTCCTTGAAGTTCTATTCCTTTGCCTTACATACTTTAACAAACTGTTGTTATGTTTTCTTGGAGAATTTTCTGTTTTCTCATTATGTACTGCTCCCTCTTATCCCTGACAATTTTCCTTGTTTTGAAATCTACTTTGTCTGAAAATAATACAGCTACTTCAGCTTTCCTTTGTTTAGTGATAGCATATTCCTCCATCCCTTTACTTATGAACTACCCAAATATTTATATCTAAAATGGGTCTCTCATAGACAACATAGTTTCATCCACTCTGAAAATCTGTTTTTTAGCTGATATATTTAGACCATTTGCCCTTAAAATGATTATTGATATAGATGGATTAATATCTATTTACTATGGTAGTAACCATTTTTATTCCCTGCTCTAATTTTTTCCCCTCTATTTCTGCCTTCTCTGGTTTTAATTGAGCATTTTACATGAGTCTATTTTATCTCTTCTCTTAGCATATCAACAATGGTTTAAAACAAAATTTGACTTTCTAATAACACCACGCTGCTTCACAAGCAGTGCTCACATCTTAGATTATTCCTAATTCCAAACTCTTATCCTTTACAATATTGCTGTCAATAGCCTCACTTATCCAGATGCTGTAATCAAGTAAATATTCTCTTACTATTATTTGAACAGTTACCTATCAAATAAATTAATAATAATTAAGTTAAAAGATTTTACGTTACCTTCATTTATCCCTTCTCTTAACATTCTTTTTTTCCTAATGTAGATCTGATTTTCTACTTAAATCATTTTCATTCTCCCTGAAGAATTTCTTTTAATATTCCTCACAGGGCAGGGCAGCTAGCAATATAAGACTAAAAAATTCAGAAACTCCTCAGCCTTATAAAAGTTGAGTCTCTCAAGCATTGCACTGTGGCAGGAGACTCCATGACACACACTTAGCTGTTAAGAGCATCTTCTCTATACTCCAACTGCCTGGGTTTGAATCCAAGTGCCACTGGGTGAGAAAGAACTGAACTGCTTTAACGTTCAGTATCCTTATCTCACATTTATACAGTGAGAATTAGTGCTCATCTCACCAGGTAGCTGTTAGAATTTAACACTATTCACTTTGTACCACTTTGGCTGGTACATACTAAGCACTCAGCAAATACTAATTGTTACTGTTCTGGGTGCCACTATTCACAGAACCAAAATCTGGGGACAAAGCTGACAATGGGAAAAAAGTAACAGTATGAGCATCACAGATTTGGTGGCTCCCTGTGATCACCAGGAAAGTTGCAGTAGAAAAACAATCCGCTAATTTAGCTCCTTTAACTTCTCTCCTCCTAAAGCAAAGCTCTGGGACTGCCACTGCTTTTGAGGGTCTGCCATCAAGCCACAAAATTCAAGACTGCTCCACAAATAAGTCCAGGTTCTAGCTAAGGACTTCCCTCAATAAAGCATATGGTACTTCTACTTGCTTGACTTCCACTCCTCTTCCTTAAAAGCACTGATAATAATCTCCAAGAGATTGTTAATAAGCAAAGAATGATCCAAGATAGTAGATACAAGAAAGTGGCCTCAGGAATTACAGAAGTCCTGATAATTCCTAGTACTCTACAATTCTGCTCTGTTGAAATGCATCCTGTTCAGCAGGTTACTGTAAAAGCAGAAAAGAATGACAACAGGCCATCGCCAATTCCTTCTCTGTGACCCAGCATTTCCCAGGTCCAAGATGTTGAATGCTGAATGACAGAAAGGGACATTAATCAAAATGGAATTCAATATTGCAGTCAAATTGAGATTTAGTATATGAGAGGTTTGGGGGTTTATGCAATCACTTCTCTAAGAGGTTGAAGCACTCTTCTGCTGTGGCAAGCGACAGTGCGACACACAGAAGTCCTAATAATTCTTAATACTATCGTTCTGCTCTGTTGAAATGCATTCTGTTCAGCAGATTGGTGGAAGAGCACAGAAATCTGACAACAGTCCAGATACTGGTCTTGACTTGAAGTTAGATAAACACTACTTACCACAACATAAACATTTAAAATGACCTACTAGAAATTTACTTTTTTCTTCCTGGAGTGTAAAAATCTTTCTTCTCACAGTTGCTTTGAGTGCTTAAAAACACTATGTAGATTACCACACTGCACTTATGATTAGAGTAAAAATTAATGTTTTTAAAGTTGCATCAGGTCATGTAAAAGATTCACTAATAAATGTGCTGGGGTAATCTTAAAGGCCAACCATGCCCAAACCCTATACAAGCTAAGTTTATCTTAACATCACTAGGATGGTTTAATATTCAGCTTCAGAATACAGTAAAAATAGATAATTATGGGGGGTTTCTAAATATTAAGCACAAACAAAAGTTTGCTCTATTCAAAACCTTGACACGTTAAAATGAGAATATAGGAGCAATTAACGAATTGGTTGAAACTGATGGTTTCTCAAGTGCTAAGACACTGTCCTCTGGAATGCCCTCTCTGCTTCTTAAACCCAGATATAGAGAGGCACATTCTTTGAGAGTCTTTAATGAATGCTCCAATGAGGCAGAATGAACAGTAATGCATGTTGAAGGTCTTATTTCCCTCAGTCACTTCTAAGTATGTAAGACTTGCCCCCCATCTGTCACTTCCAAAATTACAATCTGTGTATGCTTTCACAGGTTGTGAAGTGAGGAATGGCATATGAAACTTTGGCCCTAATAAGAGAAGCTTAAGTTAACAATGAATGGGAAAGAAGATACAGGAAACAGTTCTTCAAAACAACAGAGTCTTCTAGCTCCGAATTCTAAGATCAAGCTCTAAGATCAGAAGCCTCACCCTTATTTCACAATCTTGCTTTGGGTACCTCGAGATAGTTTAAATATTGGGAAAAAAACGTATTTCATCCACCCATTTCTTGTATCCACTGACAATATGGACTCTCTGTTCGAGCTGAAGGATTTGGTTGATTACCAGGCAGGAGAAACTGATAGGGCTAAGTGTGCCAGGCATCTTGCAGCAAGTGGGAGGCCGGATGAGCCCATCATCTGGAAAGTTTCCATTCAGCACAAAACATAACATTATTGCAGGAAAAGTCTCAAGAATTTCTGTGACAGAAGGGATGCTATATATTTCAAGGAGTAAAATGCAGTGTAGAGCTTAAATTGATTCGTTGATATATATGAAACAAAAACTATTTGGATTATCAAGGCGGTATTTTGGGGGCGTTCTGCCAATTAAGAATGAGCTAATTAGCAGCTCAAAGGAATAGAGTGCTTACTGTAGGTTTTTAAATTTATAATTATCTGGATAGGGAGACTCCTACACAAGTAACCTCCCCCCTTGTTCCATTTATTACTTGGGATGTTTTGAAATGGCTAATTTAATGCATGACCTTGTATTATTTTTATTTACCCAGATTCAAGAGGACAGGGTATAGAAATTGGCTGTAAAACAAGTTCACAAAATAAATTCTATTTGAAGCCCAGGCATGGCATTGTGAAAGGCAACCTTCATGATGTTTTGGCAAATAGAGAAGTCTATAGTTGATGCTTATATTGCATAATGACATTCCAAGGGAAGGAAAAGGTATATTTTCATGAGAAATTAAGGGGAAGACAGGGAGGAAAGGAGGTGTTTTTTTTTAAACATCTTTATTGAGGTATAATTGCTTTACAATGGTGTGTTAGTTTCTGCTTTATAACAAAGTGAATCAGTTATACATATACATATGTTCCCATATCTCTTCCCTCTTGCGTCTCCCTCCCTCCCACCCTCCCCATCCCACCCTCCCCATCCCACCCCTCCAGGCGGTCACAAAGTACCGAGCTGATATCCCTGTGCTATGCGGTTGCTTCCCACTAGCTATCTACCTTACGTTTGTTAGTGTATATATGTCCATGCCTCTCTCTCGCTTTGTCACAGCTCACCCTTCCCCTTCCCCATATCCTCAAGTCCGTTCTCCAGCAGGTCTGTGTCTTTATTCCTGTCTTACCCCTAGGTTCTTCATGACATTTTTTTTCCTTAAATTCCATATATATGTGTTAGCATACAGTATTTGTCTTTCTCTTTCTGACTTACTTCACTCTGTATGACAGACTCTAGGTCCATCCACCTCATTACAAATAGCTCAATTTCGTTTCTTTTTATGGCTGAGTAATATTCCATTGTATATATGTGCCACATATTCTTTATCCATTCACCCGATGATGGACACTTAGGTTGATTCCATCTCCTGGCTATTGTAAATAAAGCTGCAATTAATATTTTGGTACATGACTCTTTTTGAATTATGGTTTTCTCAGGGTATATGCCCAGTAGTGGGATTGCTGGGTCATATGGTAGTTCTATTTTTAGTTTTTTAAGGAACCTCCATACTGTTCTCCATAGTGGCTGTACCAATTCACATTCCCACCAGCAGTGCAAGAGTGTTCCCTTTTCTCCACACCCTCTCCAGCATTTATTGTTTCTAGATTTTTTGATGATGGCCATTCTGACTGGTGTGAGATGATATCTCATTGTAGTTTTGATTTGCATTTCTCTAATGATTAATGATGTTGAGCATTCTTTCATGTGTTTGTTGGCAGTCTGTGTATCTTCTTTGGAGAAATGTCTATTTAGGTCTTCTGCCCATTTTGGATTGGGTTGTTTGTTTTTTTGTTATTAAGCTGCATGAGCTGCTTGTAAATTTTGGAAATTAATCCTTTGTCAGTTGCTTCATTTGCAAATATTTTCTCCCATTCTGAGGGTTGTCTTTTGGTCTTGCTTATGGTTTCCTTTGCTGTGCAAAAGCTTTGACGTTTCATTAGGTCCCATTTGTTTATGGAAAGGAGGTTTATATTTTATTTCTTAGAGAACACCACTAAAGATTAGAAATAATGACATTTCTGTCTACTATCACCATAGTTGGAGTCACAATTATGAGTGGGAAGGTTAAGAGAGCCTATCAAGAATGGGTCCTAGGAAAGACCCAGGTAATAGGGAGTAGGGAGTTCACTGCGGCCTAGAAAAGCACGTCTGATGAATCACAAGTTTCTCAAGATTGAGAGCGTGTTCCCGGAACATGGAGCAAAAGTGCGAGACAGAGGTAAGGAGAAATACAAATGTTATGGATGATTGGTCCAGATCCAGTATCTATCTAATAAAAGATTCCAAAAGACAGAAGAAAGAAAATTTTAAAAAGAAAACTCTGGGCCCATGGTTTTGAATCTACAATTCTATACCAAGTATCAATCAAGTGTGAGGTCCAAATAAAAATATTTTCAAATAATTAACAGTTCAGAAACTCTGCCTTACACATACCATTCTTAGGAATTTACTTAATGATTTACCCCACAAAATAAGGTAATTATAAAAAAAATAAAGAGTGCTTTTAACAACCTTGACAATGTAAAAAGCAAAGGTATGCTTGACAGAGTGCAGGATGTAAAAGGGAAAGAAATGAAGGGAAGGACAGAAATGCAAAATAAATGTCCTTGTCAAGCATGGACTCTTGATGCAACAAGAGATAAATGTTAAAGTATAGTGGCTAGAATTGCAGAGGTAACTAGTAGAGAAATAGTGATGTAAATTTGGGGGAAAGAGACTAAAGACGAGAGTGGAGTAGGTGAGCCTTAAGAGCAAAATACAATATGCAATCTTCTAAGATAAAATTTTAAGCAATAGGTATTAAGATAGTATATGCAGAGAGGGAAATAGCCGAAACTAAAAACAGATATCAGGGAGGGTGTAGAGAAACATGGGAGAGAAGGCTCTTGATCTTCATTATAAATGCATCCATGTTTAAAAGCATTTTTATTTTTTACTTCAAAATGTTTTAAATTTAAATAAAAGGGAGTAAGGTCAACCTTTATAGTATCTGTCCTCTTCTCCAGCGTGCTGGCATATTCTAGGCCTAGCCAGCCTCTCTCTCTTTACTTCTAAGGATTTCAGGGAACCTGTTCCTTCATCACACCCTCTAGCCTCATGTGTCTGCACTTTCTCTCAGCTCTTTCAGATATGATCTTGCCAGCACGAGTGTCTTTGTTGGTCTTCTAATAAAATTCTTTCCCCTCTAGCACTTAATTACTCTAATTTTCCAGTTGATCTGATGTGTTTAATGTGGGTTATATAAATTTCTCATATGAAAGATAAAACATGGATGGTCTGATTTATCTTCCAGACATATTAAAACCAGCTAATTTTCTCTTCTCAGAAAATTGTGAGTGTTTGGGTGGCATCTGATTATTATTGGCTGACATATTTAAGCTCCAGAGTGAGTATAAAGATATTTTCAATTTAACAGGTTTAATATGTCATTATTTGAAGTTGATGAATTCCTACTTGTTAGGAGAAAATCTCCCAGAATTCATGAACTTATTTGGACATCCTGATACACGCTTGAAGTCTCAGTTAAACACTAGTATAAAATTAAATCATATTGGATAAAAAATAAAACAAACACACACCCGACATGAGCAAATGAATATTTGAAGGCTGAATAAATAGAGACACAAGCAGCCTAGGGACAAGTTTACCAGGAGCTTTAGAAATGCTTTCAGTAGAACCTATAATAACATAAACATTTTAAATATAATCTACTTGGAAAGGTTTGTGTGAAACTCCACTCTTCCTCACACTGACCTCCTGCAGTCCCATAACAGTAACTCGACCCATTAAGTACTTGGTTGAAAAGGATTCAATTTTTTAAAAGTTTAAAAGCAACCCATCAATAAAGTAAAAAAAAAACATGCAATAGCCCAAAGTGATTAATGAAATGAGCATTCATTATTATGTAGAGGCCACATATAGAAGCAGACTCAGAGCTGCAGTTCCCTCACACCAGTGAGACGCAGTTTCTTTGCCTAAGTGTCTGGGTCTCAAATGACCTAACAGGAGCCTCTGTTCCCTTTGTTTCTTGCTTTTGCCTGGTTCTGGTCACTGTCCTGCCTTAGTGGATGCTTGCACTGTGCATTCCTATCTGTACCTAGAACAAGGCTGAGTAAATAACACACTATAAGGGACTTCAGGGATCATCACATTAAAACACTCCAATCTTATATTACACAGGAAACTTAGAGTTGGGGAGGTAAAAGAATGGCCCCAAGGTCACATGGCTGGTCAGCAGGGAACTGGAACAGGGCTCAGAGTACATGGTAGGCAATCAAATATCTTATGACCAAATAAGGGAATAATTGCTTAAATTACATTAAGTTCCTAAACTCCTAAAAAGTTTTAAAAGTCTATGGATATGCGCAAAAGCCTTTTTTTCCCAAGGAGATGGTATACGATGTCAGCAGGTTATCAATTCAATCTGCGACCCCCCCAAAAAGTTAAGAACCAATAAAATGCATCTTTACAAATAGAACTCTTGGCCTTAAAGATGCGTATAGGCTGCCATATGGCCACCCTGCTGTGTACATGCATGTGTGTGGAAGAGCGTTCCCCACAAACTGGCACACTCTGTTTCAGCTCTCCGCGCAGCCACTTCAAACACATACGTTAACACGTGAAGGACCTCTGTGAAGTTCTTGTCGACTCTTCTCCTTCGATAAAACAAGGCACAGGGATATCGGCTCGGTGCTTTGTGACCACCTGGAGGGGTGGGATAGGGAGGGCGCGAGGGAGGGAGATGCAAGAGGGAAGAGATATGGGAACATATGTATATGTATAACTGATTCACTTTGTTATAAAGCAGAAACTAACACACCATTGTAAAGCAATTATACCCCAATAAAGATGTTAAAAAAAAAAAAGACTGAGCTATGACAGCGTTCTGTAAATGCACGTGAAGAAAAATTTATTACAACTTAAAGCAATAGCATCATGAAGTTGAACATAATACTCTATTATAAACTTCAAATCGTGTGACAAATGAAAAATGGCTACCATAAACAGGAAGGTAAACTGTGCCCTTTGGCAAGAAGAATTTTGGTCCATATCAGCTCTAAGGGAAAAAAAAATTCAAAACCCTTTAAATGTCATTTGCAGATGGTGTCTATCTGATCTACTACCAATTTAGCCTGTCATGGAATCACATATACATGACCTGCACGAGACGTTTTAGGTCATCTGGGCTAACCTCCCACCCTCTTCAGGAGACCCTTTCATAGTATTCTTGACAGCCTGTGAACACAGACTGGCCTGAATTAGAAAATCAGTCCGAACAACAGACAGCCAAGTTGGTCGTATGACTGTTTTCACACCACCTTATAAAATGATTTGGAATATATTTTTCTGAAAAAAGTACAAGCATTTATTACATTGTTGATTTGCATAGAGTTCTTTCAAAACTAGGATGAATAATTCAAATGGAAAGACTGTGAAAGAAATTGCAATTAAGGGAGGGTGATATTTTACTGCAAGCGGTATGGTCATCAGTGTACAACAACATTCAAACTAATTGTAGGTTTTAGTGGGAAAGCTGAGATTGGAAACTATTTCTAAATAGCAAACTGGTAGTCTATCCACAGAGTTAACACTGGCTTTGTACTTCACTCTCATTGCTCATTTCAACACATAAGCTAAACAGTGAGTTATTAAATGTCCCCAATCTGTTCTATTAATAAAATAGAATTCAATACTTGTTTGCTGAGTTAATGAAGGAAGGAATGATGGTTGTCTAAACCTGCTTCATGGGATCTAAAGAAATAAATACGATACTTTTCTCCAAGGGCATCTAACGGTTCTATTCATTTCCTATCTTGCCCAATGATTTCCCCACCTTCACAGAAAACATGTGCCTTTTGTCTATGCCTTACAGTAACTCTTCTGGGTGCCGATTTAAAGCATTAGATCCATATCCAGACCTCAATCATATCACTTACTACATTCTAAGTTCTAATAACATGCTTATGAAGAAATTAGAAATATGTAATTATAAAGCATGCATGCTAAGGAGCTCCTGGAAGGCTAAACTCCTATGGGATTCAACTATGTACGCTACGTCACTACCCCCTTTCCACCCCTAGTATTTCAACTCTAACCCTAACCTAACTCTGGATACAAACTTATAAGAAACCACTTTACAACTCTGGATTCTAGAATGATGGCAAAGACGTTCTTTCTTTCTTTCTTTTCTTTCTTTTTTTTTTTTTGGCCACGCCAAGCGGCATGCGGGCGGGCTCTTAGTTCCCCGACCAGGGATAGAACCTGTGCCCCCTGCAGTGGAAGCGCAGAGTCTTAACCACTGGACCACCAGGGAAGTCCCGCAAAGACTTTCTAATGGCAGTCCTTATCAGTTGGTCTAAGTAATGAAAAATTAACCACCTAATTACATGACATTTCTTCCTAAACATTGATGCAATTATCAAACAAGAGCGTGGCCAGAGAATGGTGACACAGATCCTTGACCAAGCCTTCTCTTAGGCCTTGTGACTGTGGATAAATCATTTAAGGTCACTGTGGTTCCCCATTCTTCGATCTGAAAATGGGGCTAATTTGCTGCCTTTGTTTAACTGTCAACTTCCTGGAAATGTGAGTTTTGAGTTCTCCAGAGAGGAAAGGTACACAATGGAATGAAAACAACAATACAAAGCAGGAGACAAGATTGCAGTGCCAGCTCAATCATAACCTATGTGGTCATTATCTCACTACATTGACACTTCTTCACTTATCCAGTGAACAGTGATCTCCAAGGTTTGAGACTGTGGACCAAATATTAGGGAAGAATATTGAGAATGTGGCCTAACTGATCTTATCAGGAATTCAATATGAATAAGAACATAAATGGTTCTGTGTGTTAATTTCCCAGTATTAAAACACACACACACACACACACACACACACACACACACACACACACACGGATCTCCTAGAAAACCTTCTCTGAGAAGATTGGATGAAGCAGCTGGTTTTATTTCTATACTCAGTAAAGCAACTAGTATGTGGTACAAAACAGCCATTCCTTTTGTGACCCTGCAAAATAATCAGTGTTACAACTGTGTGTGCATATATGTGCAAGTATCTGTTTGATAGCCTTGAACAAGATTAAAATGCTCTGATCAGATATTTTTCTCACCAGTTCCTCTGGGGAGAAGTGCAACGCTTAATGCAAAATTCAGCCTAACCTGTTAACACAAAATGTGTCCAAAAAACTCTGGAGATTTATAGTCTGAATGTAGAATTATTCCCTGTTCTTTTACTTCTCGTCCAAATGCAAAGAAATTAACTTTCTGGTCATAATTTCAGTACTTCTGGGACATTATCGGGACCGAGGTAAAAACAGAATATCATTATATTGTCAGGTCCTATGGCCGAGTGTGACTAATAGCTGCAGTGTCACAGACGTAATAATCCAATAAAGGCTCTGTGTACTCAGGGCCAAGTTGCACCAGTGCTGGGAAACATGTAAATCTAGTGGCAGCAGATTTCAATCAGCAATTCAGCTTTGAAGATCACAGGTCTATCTGTGCCCTCCCACTTTTGTCCCCTCATCTCACACCTTTCTCTTGAGTACTCTCCCTCTCTCCTCCGTGGATTCTTACTTTTGCTCTATCCTTGGAAAGCCAAAGCAAGAAGCACCCCACCGTTGACATTTTCTAAGACTTCTCTATCAAAATTGCAATGTTCCCTTCTTCTCAACTTGTTATACAGATTAAGTAAATTTAAGTTAGTTTTGCCTCTCTAACTAGATTGTAAGGTCCTTGAGAAAAGGATCATTTCTTGCCATGCTTTTTCATTCTCTCTTCAATGTCTGGCCTTGTCGTGAGTTTATTTCAAGTATGTCATGCGCTCTGAATCCTGAGCAAATTTATTTTCTTCATTGTTTTTACCTCCCAAATGAGACAGGAAAATTTCTATTGTATGTAGCCTTTGAGGACTGTTCCAGTTCTCCTGTTTCATGATGGTCCACATTTGCACTCCAATGGTCAAATACCTCAGTAGTCTTTCCTCTGTGTCCACTTATTTTCTATGATAGTGTCAG
Source organism: Delphinus delphis (assembly GCF_949987515.2). Lineage (NCBI taxonomy): Eukaryota > Metazoa > Chordata > Mammalia > Artiodactyla > Delphinidae > Delphinus > Delphinus delphis. Next base: position 15,330,477 of record NC_082704.1, on the reverse strand, counting down.
ATCCATTAAGAGGAATTCACACCTGACTATCAAATTAAAAGAGAACTAATCAATAATGCTGATTTGATGTCTGTGTTGCCTAGAGATAATAGGCTCTGCAGTAACTACCTATGGAGAACTAAATTTTAACCACTAGTCCAATGTTAAATATAACCTTCTTATGATATTTTACCTACATTAGTCTATGGGTTAAACAACCTATTCTCCAGTTTATGGCCAGTGAGTTTTTAAAAATAGTCTATATACCATGTAGCTGGAGTTAACCAGTGAGCCAGCATTAAGGCCAAAATGGAAGCTAAAAAGGAAAGCCCTACCAAGATTGCATTTTCAGATAAGGAAGGCAGAAGGCTGTCTCTTGATGGGCCAGGTGAGGAGTTTTGTTTCACTCACCATGTTGGCCTATATTTGCCCCCCAAACATTTTATCTTATTCTGAAGGATTAACCTGAATTAAAACCCCCTGATTTTGCCCTTCATTATCTCTCACGATTAGTCACCTTCTAAAAGGGTTGAGGAAAATTGTGAAGTGGTTACACACCTGACTTTTTCAAGCTAGTTTGGGCCCAGGCATCAAAGAGAGCTAAATGACATTTCAGAAGTTTAGTCATTTTGAATAAAGATTCCCCTTCCTAATGAATTTAAGCAGAAAAATATTGCATTTAGGTAAAAAGGCGTAAGAATCAAAAACAAGGCAAACACTTGCCTTATGAATACCACCACCATTTATGTAGTACTTATCATTTACAAAGAGCTTTTGTATACTGAGAACTAAAAGCCTCAACCCCCTCATAGCTCACTGCCTACATAAACATGATTTTACTCTTCAGCTCTCTTATCAAACATAATTTTACTATTCTACTGTATTCGTCAGCACGACTTTACAATTCCAGGTTACTCTTGCTCATGAAGAAAAACATTGCAAATCATTCTGTTGCTCACTCTGGAAACTTCCAGAAAAAATACTCAAATGAATTACAGACTTCCAGCAGAGAGGACTGAGATCAATACCCTGTCTCAAAAACCTCCCGTTGTTGTGTCCACCAATCCTAAAGTATTATATCATGATCCTTACCTAATCCTAATCAATCTCCCATACTCCAACAGCCAAGATTCCCAAACCTCATAATTATCCCCATTTAGCCTTCAAGTTAGTACTCTTCCTTACCACAATAAGGATAAACTCAACTTGGCCTTACCAACAAGTTATTCCGGTGGTATTTCTGATGACCCAGCATGCAACAATGCTTTTACCTTCTGCCCTCATAACAGCCCCTTTAAGAAGCTGGGGAAGATCTCATCATCTCTACTTTATACTTAGAGAAATTAAAGTTCAGAGAAGTTAAGTAATCAGCCAAATCAAAGAACATCAGCAGTGGAAGAATGAAAACGGTTTAAGTTCAAAGTAAGAGTTCTTAATATTAAGTATGAGATCTTAGAAGTCAGCCTGTGCAGATAGGGAAATAGGAGATCTTTAAGACCAGAAGGGACAAATAAAAATAGAAAAGGAAATGCACCTGGGTCTACATTCTCTTCAAGAGTGTATTACATAAAGAAGGATGTTTAAGTTCTTAAAGATCACAACGGGTGACCAGGATTGTGGAGAACCTAAGAAATGATGAGATGCAAGAACTCAATAATCAGAGGGGGATGACTCCAATCCCACTCACTGAAGGAGCCATGAGCAGGAAATGATTAAGAAGCACAAGGTGTATGGAAATAGCAAGTAGGAAAATACCTCTTGATGATTAAGACCAAAAAATCTAGACGGATTAGAAGAAAAGTCCAGGACTATCAGCATAAAATAGTCACAGACTAACTGGATGATTTTCTAGTGGCAGCTACTGTAGGTGAGTTGGCATATAGGAATTGCATGTTTCCTAAGGGCACAGGGCCGAGGAATTTATGGAATTAGGAAAGATGTATCAAAGATGAAACCGGATAAACTTTAGCTAAGCGGGGCAGGGATGGAGAAAACCAAAGCTTAAAGCAGATTTTAGATGGCCTGCTGGTGTTCACGGAAAAGAGACAGGATTTAGGTGAATAGATGCCTTCTGTCACACACAAACTGTATCAGCTTCAGTAATGTCATCACAGTGAAACCCCACAAACAAGAATATACTAAGAAAACAAAGATCTGGGCCAGAAACCAAGAAAGCAGAGGAAAAAAGACACTGAAACTCAGCACACAGAACTAGCCCAAAATAAGAAAGAAAAAGAAACTGATCAATGTATGGAATTTAAACTCAGAAATTTAGCTAAGCCCTCCTGAAAAAAATCAATGAGGGATCACAAGAGGGAAATGAAATATTACAGGCAGCAACCATGACTTCAGATTAAAGTACAGCAGAAAGATATGACCTACGGAAAAGCTGAAGGAAAACAGTGTCTTGAGGAATATATCGGAACAATCTCACCCTCAAAACAGCAGCTCGTGTGCAAAAGTCTGTCCCAGAAATTCAACTCTCTAAACAAATGAGAAGTTGAGAGGCCACCTACCCCAAAAGCCATTTTTCAAAGACCCAATAAAAATCCACAAGCGGCAGGGGCAGCAAAGCCTACACCAACTCAGAAATACAGAATTCAGAGAAAATGGTAAATAAAGAGCCGTCTCCATCATCAGTTTCTCACCTTCGCCAAAAGGGCAGTTCTCTCTCCTATACTCAAAATGGGCACTGGTATCTTCTTCTTCCTTATACATATTTGGAGCATTGTATCAGGGACCCTTAAATCTCTACAATTCATAAATGCTCTTCCCATGTTACTGCAGGTCTGCATAGACAAACCTATCCATTTCCAGACTACTCATTTTCCACTGGGCTCAAGGTGTTTTGGAAAGAAATGAATCAAATATATAAACTAATTCTGAGAACTGAAAGGTTCTTAGATGATGGTCTCCTTACAAATGGTCTGACTGTGACTTGCCTATTGAGTACTTCCCAGTTCACACACTTTCCCTTCACTTGTTTCCATACTGCCTAAGTTTCTCTGTCTCCTGTGCACTCATGACATGTGTTTATATGCATAAGACTTTGAGCTATCATTTTTCCAGGTTGAGAAACTACCACTAAGAAATTAGTATCTAAAAACACCTACAGTGGAGTCTAAATACTCTTCTGTATTTTGGTGAGTACAATAACTTTTCAGGGCTGAAAGGAACCATTCTCAAGCTCTGGATGATAAAAAGATGATGATCGATACTACCATCCTTTCCTCATGTATCAAGAGTAATCAGCTTTTCTGTCACTTTAATAATAGACCAAGTAAGATGACAGTGTTAAAAGCATGGAGCTACCAGTTCTTTACAGAAGTGTTTAAAAAATAGACCAGAGGGGGGACCTTCAAGATGGTGGAGGAGTTAAGACGTGGAGATCACCTTCCTCCCCACAAATACATCAGAAATACATCTACATGTGGAAGAACTCCTACAGAACACCTACTGAACGCTGGCAGAAGACCTCAGACCTCCCAAAAGGCAAGAAACTCGCCACGTGCCTGGGTAGGGCAAAAGAGAAAAGAAAAAACAGAGACAAAAGAATAGGGACGGGACCTGCACCACTGGGAGGGAGCTGTGAAGGAGGAAAGGGTTCCACACACTAGGAAGCCCCTTCACTGGTGGAGAGAGGGTGTGGGCCGGGGGGAAGCTTCGGAGCCACAGAGGAGAGAGCAGCAACAGGGGTGCAGAGGGCAAAGCGGAGAGATTCCCGCACAGAGGATCGGTGCCGACCGGCACTCACCAGCCCGAGATGCTTGTCTGCTCGCCCGCTGGGGTGAGTGGGGGCTGGGGGCTGAGGCTCGGGCTTTGGAGGTCGGATCCCAAGGAGAGGACTGGGGTGGGCTGCGTGAACACAGCCTCAATGGGGCTAGTGCGCCACCGCTAGCTGGGAAGGAGTCCGGGAAAACGTCTGGACCTGCCGAAGAGGCAAGAGACCATTGTTTCAGGATGTGCGAGGAGAGGGGATTCAGAGCACTGCCTAAACGAGCTCCAGAGACGGGCGCGAGCTGCGGCTATCAGCGTGGAAACTATAGAGACGGTCATGAGACGCTAAGGCTGCTGCTGCAGCCACCAAGAATTTGTATGGAAACACAAAAGACCCCCAATAGCCAAAGCAATCTTGAGAAAGAAAAACGGAGCTCGAGGAACCAGGCTCCCTGACTTGAGACTCTACTACAAAGCTACAGTAATCAAGAGAGTACAGATAAAGAAGATGTGGCACATGTATACAATGGAATATTACTCAGCCATAAAAAGAAACAAAATTGAGCTATTTGTAATGAGGTGGATAGACCTAGAGTCTGTCATACAGACTGAAGTAAGTCAGAGAGAAAAAGACAAATACCGTATGCTAACACATATATATGGAATTTAAGGGAAAAAATGTCATGAAGAACCTAGGGGTAAGACAAGAATAAAGACACAGACCTACTGGAGAACGGACTTGAGGATATGGAGAGGGGGAAGGGTGAGCTGTGACAGGGCGAGAGAGAGGCATGGACATATATACACTAACAAACGTAAGGTAGATAGCTAGTGGGAAGCAGCCGCATGGCACAGGGATATCGGCTCGGTGCTTTGTGACCGCCTGGAGGGGTGGGATAGGGAGGGAGGGAGGGAGACGCAAGAGGGAAGAGATATGGGAACATATGTATATGTATAACTGATTCACTTTGTTATAAAGCAGAAACTAACACACCATTGTAAAGCAATTATACCCCAATAAAGATGTTTTAAAAAATTAAATAAATAAATAAATAAAAATAAAACATATACTGGTTTTCCATTAAAAGAAAAAAAAGAGAGTACAGTACTGGCACAAAAACAGACATATAGATCAATGGAACAGGATAGAAACCCCAGGGATAAACCCATGTACATATGGTCACCTTATCTTTGATAAAGGAGGCAAGCATATACAATGGAGAAAAGACAGCCTCTTCAATAAGTGGTGCTGGAAAAACTGGACAGCTACGTGTAAAAGAATGAAATTAGAACACTCCCGAACACCATACACAAAAATAAACTCAAAATGGATTAAAGACCTAAATGTAAGGCCAGACACTATAAAACTCTTAGAGGAAAACATAGCCAGAACACTCTATGACATACATCACAGCAAGATCCTTTTTGCCCCACCTCCTAGAGAAATGGAAATGAAAACAAAAATAAACAAATGGAACCTAATGTAACTTAAGAGCTTTTGCACAGCAAAGGAAACCATAAACAAGACGAAAAGACAACCCTCAGAATGGGAGAAAATATTTGCAAATGAAGCAACTGACAAAGGATTAATCTCCAAAATATACAAGCAGCTCATGCAGCTCAATATCAAAAACACAAATAACCCAATCCAAAAATGGGCAGAAGACCTAAATAGACATTTCTCCAAATAAGATATACAGACTGCCAACAAACACATGAAAGGATGCCCACATCACTAATCATTAGAGAAATGCAAATCAAAACTACAGTAGGTATCACCTCACGCTGGTGAGAACGGCCATCATCAAAAAATCTACAAACAATAAATGTTGGAGAGGGTGTGGAGAAAAGAGAACCCTCTTGCAGTGTTGGTGGGAATGTAAATTGATACAGCCACTATGAAGAACAGTATGGAGGTTCCTCAAAAAACTAAAAATACAGCTACCATATGACCCAGCAATCCCACTACTGGGCATACACCCTGAGAAAACCATAATTCAAAAAGAGTCATGTACCACGATGTTCACTGCAGCACTATTTACAACAACCCGGATATGGAAGCCACCTAAGTGTCCATCGACAGATGAATGGATAAAGAAGATGTGGCACATATATACAATGGAATATTCCTCAGCCAAAAAAAGAAATGAAACGGAGTTATTTGTAGTGAGGTGGATGGACCTAGAGTCTGTCATACAGAGTGAAGTCAGTCAGAAAGAGAAAAACAAATAGCGTATGCTAACACACGTATATGGAATCTAAAATTTAAAAAATGGTTCTGATGAACCTAGGGGCAGGACAGGAATAAAGACACAGACGTAGAGAATGGACTTGAGGACATGGGGAGGGGGAAGGGTAAGCTGGGACAAAGTGAGAGAGTGGCATGGACATATATACACTACCAAATATAAAATAGATAGCTCGTGGGAAGCAGCCACATATAGCACAGGGAGATCAGCTGGGTGCTTTGTGACCACATAGAGGGGTGGGATAGGGAGGGTGGGAGGGAGGGAGACGCAAGAGGGAGGAGATATGGCAATATATGTATATGTATAGCTGATTCACTTTGTTATACAGCAGAAACTAACACACCGTTGTAAAGCAATTACACTCCAATAAAGATGTTAAAAAAAAAATTGGCTGCAAAACACCACCTACAGTATGATCCCATTTTTGTAGAAAAATAATAATACTTATCCATGTTTAAGACAAATGACTGGAAAGTGAGAAAGTGAACTCTCGACCATGGTTATCTGTAGAAGGTGGGATGAAGATTATTTTCATCTCACGTTCCTGTCTTCATTTTATAAATTTTAAATATGTACATTAAGAAAGAAAATACCTGTGTTGGTGGTAAAAAAAAAAAAATTAAAGAAATTCAATATACAGCAGCAACTAACACAACACTGTAAAGCAATCGTACTCCAATAAAGATGCTAAATAAAAATAAAAAATAGGCCATAGATGGCATACATATCTAAATGAAGCGTTTACAGCAGTTGTTGCATCTCAAACGGAGATTGCCTTCAAGGATACTAAAATTTAAAGTCTCATCTACAGTGATATCTTTGCCCACGAGAAATCATCTTTGGCCATTACTTTGATTAGTTGAATCAAACCACAAGGCAGAAGGTGGGAGGACACATGAAAGTTTAAAAAATCAAGTGACAACAGCGCTAGACATTTCTTTTGAATGCCTATATTCTGAAGCTAAAACGTGTAGGAAAAAGTGGTATTTACAGTAAGTCACAGTTTTGCCTCCTGATACATGCATCACCTTCTATATTTGCTGGCTACATCTCAGACCATAGAAGTAAAACTCCCGGATCTGTGATACCCCTTAGGTTACTTTCCAGCCGGGGAGATGCTGAAGCACAGGGAGTAATGGGAAGGGGGAAGGGGGCAGGAGACACCCCCTGAACACACAATGCCCATGACACCTTTCACACCAGAAGCCCTTGTCCTTCTGTCTGCTTTATCCTCATCCTCAGGAGCAGCTCTACACAGTGCTGCTGTTAACAGCCTTCTGGGCTGGGCTGTAGGCCCCTGAAGGTAAGAGACCATTTCTTATTTGTCATTCCCCCTTCTCCTGATTCCCTTTCTGAGAATTTATCCTCTGTAATTCTTCTCCCTCTAGAAAGACAGACAAAAAGTGGCCAAAGAACCCCATCTTAAATCCTTTTAGCGCTCTCATGATTTTTTGAGCAGCTTTCAGCACCAGTTTTTCTATAGTTGCAAAATCACATGTGTCACTTCTGGATAAATATGGTGAGCAGGAAATGGGGGGATGGTGGTAGGTTGGGAGAAGTACTATTTTGATGAGTAAACCTCATGGAATTATTTTATTCTTTAAATGTCGTACTGGTATAAGTTTGATACAAGTGTCTAAAAAACACAAACTTCTATTTCATGACTGGTTTGTGCACCCAGTTTCTGCACGGACAGATTGCAGGAAATGCATGTCAGCCCCATAGTTGGACAGTCAGTGACCAATGGACAGTCTTTTCTGGATCACTTTTGACTCATTAGAACTCCATGAAAAATATGAATTCCCACAAATGCCTACATATGATGAGTAGAGTTTATCATGAAATGGGACAGTACGGTCATTGTAGTGTTAAGAGAACCTCTCATTTTAATGAAATTATCACATATTTCTTGATTCTGCTGAGAAATTACAAAACAAAATAACAGGAAGGGAGGAAAAAAGCTTTCAGGATAAGGATAATATCTATGTCATTAAGATGCACCAAGTTACCTTCCATTCTGGGTATGAATCCAGCCAAACCACCGACAAGCAACATTTGGAAATTAGGCAAAATTGATTCCCAGATGCAAGCAAAAGTTCAAGGTGAGGGGGCGGGGCGAGGAGCAGACTGATGGAAAAGAAGTCTAGAATACCAATAAACCTCAGCTTTGTGAAAGCATATTTTTATGGAATTTCATAAACATCCCCCTGTGGTCCCTTGACATTTCCAACCTAACTACATGCACACATGGAGAAAATAGGTTTATAGGATAGCCAAAAATGAGAGATGCTCAAATAGGTAGCTGGAAGGTGTTTTTTGCTTAAATGAGGAATCAAAATTCCCACTGGGTTCAAGTACCCAAATGACCTACACACTTACACTAACTACATGTGTGGGAGTGACTGCTTTGGTCAAAAGTGCAAGGGAACAGATGGGTTTTGGGGCCTCCTGATGGCTGGGTGCCAGCCATGGCTTTAACTGATAAGGAGCAGTTTCTTTGCATAGATATTTAAATTAAACAAGTGCCTCTCACAGCCAAGGCTTCTAACTGTTTCTAATTAACACTCATGCAAGCTGTGAAAACCTTTACCTGCAGCCATTTTGCTTATTTTGTGAATCAAAATGATATATTATTATTATTATTATTATTATTATTATTATTATTATTATTATTATTATTATTTTGCGGTATGCGGGCCTCTCACTGTTGTGGCCTCTCCCGTTGCAGAGCACAGGTTCCGGAGGCGCAGGCTCAGTGGCCATGGCTCACGGGCCTAGCCGCTCCGCGGCACGTGGGATCCTCCCGGACCAGGGCACGAAGCCGTGTCCCCTGCATCGGCAGGCGGACTCCCAACCACTGTGCCAGCAGGGAAGCCCAAAATGATATATTATTAAAAATGCTTCTCTTCTGTGACTCTCATATGTCCTCACCTCGACAAGCGTCCTGAGAGAGGCAGGCCTTTATCAGTTCAGGCGGGAACAGTAAAACTGGATCTGTTGAGAAGAGACCAAATTTAGAAAAGTTACTCCCTGACCAGCAAGCTACTCACGTACCCTTGTGCACTATGAACGATCATTCTTCTCTCTTTACTCTCCTGCCAGCATGTTTCTAGCTGGCATCTCTTGCCCTGCTTCCTCTAGGGAAATCTGTCCCTAGACCTTAAACGCTGCATCATCAGCTAGAGAAAGACCCAAGCAAGGAGAGCAGAACCTCCACTCTTGACTCTGGAAGAAGAACTCTAGCAGAAGCTCACAGGTCTGCTCTTTGGGCATCTAGCAGTTACGAGGCTCTCCTGAGGCCCTCGTGGCTATCTAGAGTCTTAATGCAGTATTCTACTAGAGTTACCTGCAGATTCTGCCTGATCCAGCCACAGTGCGGCAATCTCATCAGCTCCTTCCAGACTTTGGACAGAACTTCTTAAAGTGTGTGTCTACACACAGACAGACAGCAATGTCTCTTGTCCCTTTTGACATCTCACCTAGACCTAAGGTCCTTCACTAGGAGGCAGTTCACTCCTAGAATCAATTCCAGACACTTGGAATGCAAATATGAACAGGACAGAGAAAGCCTCTCTCTCACTTGTGTTTTTATTCTCATGGGCCAGACCTATAATTAGTCTCCATCAAGATATACAAATGACCTGCAACTCTTCCATGATCTTCTCACCATTCCTACAAATGTTATTATTGAAGTCAGACAGGCAATAAATCCTGCATCAACCATGCAACTTTTTAAATGCCACGTGGGATCTTTTGTTGCGCAGCACGGGCTCCTCTCTAGTTGTGGCTGGGCATAGGCTCCAGGGTGCATAGGCTCTCTAGCTGTGGCACATGGGCTTGGCTGCCCCGCGGCATGTGGAATCTTAGTTCTCTGACCAGGGATGGAACCGGCATCCCTTGCATTGCAAGATGGATTCTTAACCTCTGGACCACCAGGGACGTCCCCTACGCGGTTTTGGGTAAGGCTTAGTCTAGATACTGCTAGCCTCAGTTTTTCACTTAATGGGAAATAACAATGATCCTTGCCATCCAGGGCCTTAAAGCAATTTAACCAATTACAGGGAAAATTCAAAGGTCTTGAAATGTCAATGTGCTATGTAACAGCTAGACACTTTAGTTTCTAATCAAAAAGAAATGTGGATATTTGGACCTTGGGTGGGTAATCTTTAGAAGTTCTTTTGAGACTAAAGGTTAAAAGTCTCCTTGAGAACATCTTAGGATAGTGCATATTTATATTTAGCATTTTCCCCCCTCTTTCGCATTGCCAATGTTTTTACCTAATCTTAAATGAACTAATCACAGATCAGAAGTGACTTGTTATAGGCAAGGAAATGGAGGAGAACTTTCTACGACTGCCAGTTAACAGGCACCCTCCAGCCCGCATAGCTTGACAAATCCTAGAATCCCACTGGGTGCTGAGCCATGTCAGCCTCAGTATAAGGTGTCCAAGTTAGCAGAGACAGAACCTGGGCTCAGAACAAGGAAAATTCTGAGTCCCTGGGCCACCTCTTGCTTCATAGCAAGATCACAGAGGTGTGGTTTCCAAAGAGAAGCCAGTGTAACCTATGAGGAATTTGCTGTACCTGAGAAAGGAAAGAAAATAATTAAAGGAAGGGGACAGGGAAGGTGCTAAACCAAGCAATACATGCATTCAGGAAACTGGGGAGTGGGGGGTTAATTCCTTGAGTATCTCCTGTGTCCTGGGTGCATTACAAAGATTATCACATTTAATTCTCACGACATTCCTGATAGCAAAGTATGATCCCTGTTTTGCAGATAAAGAAACTGAGACTCAAAAAGTTAGTTAGGAATTAAGGATAGACAGTTACTGGTGGAATCAGGTTGGAACTGTGATCTGACTGACTCCAAAGCAACCCAAGTGGCAAGTTATAAAGCACCAAGCATTAGAGCTACGTCATGCAGGCATTTACTCTACAGATGATTATAGTAAGTGCAACTCATAAGACTTACTGGTACATGGCTGCAGGGGGAGACCACATCCCAAAACGTAGGCCAGAGTGAGCAACAACTCCAAGTGTATGAACTACGGTTAGAAGATGCCCCACACTGAGATTTGCTATTCCCGTATTCTGAAAGCTTCAATCCCAAATTAATAGGAAATCTCATCATTCATCAGAAAGGAATCCTGACCCAGTTACCACACACCTTGCCAGAAAATTGACAGTTAGCAAAGGTGAAATCAAGTGCACACACAGGACCTGTACATGTTTTAAAGAAACATATCAGATAGCAATCTGGGTGAAACAGCACCAAATGGGGAATTCTTACCAATCAAGTCTTGTGGTTTGGACGCGTGTATTGGACAGAGACTACGACCAGGACAGGGACAAGAGACAGCATTTATTATACAGGAGCATTAAATGTAACCCAATCAACATTAGCACTTTTTGTCATGATCACCTCACCCAAACCCATTCATTCCACTGTGTAATGGAACAGGAAACAACAGGGGTCAGGGAGCCTTAAGCATGCAAATCTCAAACCTTGCCCCCAGCTTCCAATACCTGAATTCACTGAAAATTTTTAACAGTGGCACAAAGTGTTGAAATAATATGTTAGAAGCCAGCTGAGCTACCAGACTTGCCTTAGAGTGAAAATGAACTGAGTGTCTCTCAGACTCAGAGACTGGAGGCTTTCTGTGTATTAAATATGGTATGTGGTCCCAGCAATGTCTGCAGATCAGGAAAATGGCCAACAATGTATGGAGGGGTAAAGATTTGGAGGAGTATGACCTACATATTAATTTAATTCCTGGCCTATGCCTTCAGGACCCCTACCAAATAAATGCCACAGGGAGGGTAGGTAGGCTGGCCGATTGCCATTCCCTGCTTCCCACTTGGTCCATGAATCTCATCTCTCCCCTTTTCCATAGAGCTGAGCTCTAAAATTACATTCAGATCCACATTCTCATACCTGTTGAAACGAAGGAAGCTAAGCAGCACCCCGAACTCCTTTGACTCCCGAAGTTTGTCTTCTACAATCTAGTGCGTTCCACCCTTCTGCTGTCTGCTACTGGCTTTCCAAAAAGAATAAAAAGAAAGATCAAAACTTTGGTGTTAAAAAGGCGAAGTGAGGTTTCTTTGAAATCAGAACAGTTTGATTATGCCAATGTCTCTGTAACAGTGGCACGCACAGTGTACAGAGGAATACAAATAAGTATGGGGGAAAAGACTCTCCTGCTTAATTAAAGGAACTGGTTGTACAAACAGGGTCTCCACCATAGAGCTAGTCAGCGGTGCCGGAAGTGACCCTGCAGTGGCCACCAGTGGTAGTTCCCATTTCTAGAGACCCAGGGAAGGGGTTCAATCGTGTTTAATGAAACAGGAGACAGCAGAGTTGCCCTCTGCCCGACGCCCCTCACCTCACACTACAACACTACACAGACATGCACTTAATCATCTGGCTGGTTCTCACTACTGGTTCTGGTGCCTTCTTCTTCATGTTACAAGCCCACAGACTGATCATTACTGGACTTTGCCACAGCAGGACCTGAGAAAGGTGATGATTGAACAAATCTGCCAGGAGACTTAATGAGGGTGGACAGCTTAGCACCACAGTGGGCAAGTTACTTAACTTGGAAACTTATTTAGCTGAGTGGCTGAGACAAACATCCTCTTTTTTCCTCCTTATCCAGAGGAACTTTTGGAAATGGCTGGGGGGGCCAGGGTCCCGAATCAGGCAGAGTGAAAGACAAGACAGGGACTGCACTCATCCTGTGGCTACCAGATCAGATGAGACTGCTGCTTCAGAGGTTTGATTGCCCCTTCAAAATGAACCATAGTTCATCCTGCTTTAATCCAACACCACAGGGAAAGTAGGAAATATTAGGCTAAAAGGCAATGTCCCTTAACTTCTATGAGACGGAGTCTCGAACGAATCTGTTTATTCTATTCAATACCATAGCTAGAGACTCAGGCAGGATTACGGGTAATAAACCTTTGAAATGGGAGGCTGAGCTGTTCACCAGATTCCACAACAACATTTCATGGGGTATTGGTGTAAGTAACCAGTAACACAGTAAGTTAGAAAATCACAGGCATCAAAAAGCAGCTAGTATCATTTAGGGTACTTTTAGGAATAACCCCAACCATTACATAACATTGCTACTGTCTGAAACTGACAATGGATCCTTCAAGGCAGTAACAATAAAAGAAATTTGACAGGTGCTAACTTTGGCTTGTGTGGATGTGGCCTCTGGAAAATATCCGCCCCTGTAAGAATCCTATGAGCAAAGTGGACGCAAAAAAGATGCCTTCAAGCCTGACCCCTGGACCTAAATACCACAGTTAAACATTTTTCAAGGGGCTTCCCTGGTGGCGCAGTGGTTGAGAGTCCGCCTGCCGATGCAGGGGACGCGGGCTCTTGCCTCGGTCTGAGGGGACGCGGGGTCTTGCCCCGGTCTCAGGGGACGTGGGGTCTTGCCCCGGCCTGAGAGGATCCCACATGCCGCGGGGCAGCTGGGCCTGTGAGCCGTGGCCGCTGCGCCTGCGCGTCCGGAGCCTGTGCTCCTTGACGGGGGAACGGCCGCAAGAGTGAGAGCCCCGCGTACCGCAAAAAAAAGTTTTTTCAACGTTTAGGGCTTGAAACGGTAGTATTTGTGAGGCTAGTTAATGTCCCAATGCCTAAAACCTCGGTACCTCATAGTCACAAAGGCAGAGGCAGCTTTCGATCCTACCAACAGTCTGTCTTTCTAATTTCTAAACATAATACAGGAAGAGAATATTTGGAGATCACTAGTGTTCCACCAATAAAGTCACTGAGATACTGAACAGTATACATAATTCAAGTAGAAATCAAGAACAAGCCAGACAAATTCAATACCAGCACCATTTTACCTCAAAGCGAGAATCGGGGTTCCTCTCACTGAGTTCGGTCGTCAGGTTTCTGAGAGAAACAACGGTCTTCCTTTCATTTAATTCTCCCCCTGAATAGAAGTTAGATGTCTTCCCCCGAATAAGAAGTTAGATGTTCGTTATGGAGGCACGAAAGATGTTCGTCATGGAGGCACGAACGTAGACGGGCGACTGTTACCGATTTCAGAAGCCTGCCTGGACGGAATCTTCAACAGCACAAACCTCCTCCGCAGCACCTCACCAAAGGGGCGGGGTCAGCAGCGCGTGGGGGAGGAGCCTGAATTCCCGCGTTTTTCTGTCCTGACTAACCTGGTACCCAACCCTGCTGGCCTTCTTGCTTATAAATAGAAACTGAACAAATCACTTTCCCCCCTGTAGAATAACACCTGGGAAAGAGGACCTAGACCAGAGCACAATTTAGACAAATAAAGCTATGCCAAATACACAATTGCCGAGTAAACGGCACGCAATCTGACGAGAAAAGCACACACACACACACACACACACACACACACACACACACAAAATTACTCTCTGAGGGGCCAACCAAGAATTAAATACACAGTGACAATAGTCGTGCAAAGATTTAAAATAAAAAGCCAAAATCAGTTCCCTGGAAGCCACAGCGCTCTCCTGTACCTGCTCAGCCAACAGCACCTTAACACCATATACAAAGGTGTATATGACCAAGACCAATATTTAAACAAATAAAACATTACAGAGTCAATCATGTTGTAACATAAAGCACAACACTGTGCCCAAGTTCAGCTAAGTGATCCATATTGTCAAAAATCCAAAGCCCTCCAGACGAAGTATATTATTAATTACAATATTATTAATGTATATTACTACACGCTATATACTCCTCTATAAAAAGCACACTGTAACTAGCCAACTATCAATGACAAATAAGAATTAAACCAACCTTATGCAGGTGGGCGCAACGCCTTGTTAGGTCACCTCTGAGAGCACTGCTTCACCACCCGCCCACCTGAGGACCCAAGATAGAAAGGGGCCCCGAGACCACGCAGAACCCTCCTTTTATAGCCAGTTGACGGCTCCGCCCATAAAGATCCTGATTGGTTGGGGCAAGAATGACTGACAGGGATAGTATCCACTCGCTCTTTCTCTGTAAGGGGAACACCTGCCTGCATCACAATCAAGGATTCCAGCGTGGAGTGTTTGTACAGAATGGTCAGAACCAAGAGCCTACATGGTAATAATGTTTCAGAATGGGCAGGAGCATACCACCATAACGGGAAACTGGAGGGGTGGAGGGAGTGGCTAAATGGACCGAACCAGACAAGTGCACTTGTGCAATCAGGGGGTGTGGTGGGGATGGTATGGTCCGCTATTTCAATTCTTTCTACCTGACTCTCCAGAGGCCTTCAAGGGGAGAGAACACAGAAGAATTAAAATCCTCACCCCTTGGAGGCCCAAATCATGTGATTAGGATTGGTTGACCATAGGATTGGTTGACCAAAGTGCGGTTCCCAAGTCCCCTGCATCCATATCAGTTAGGGAGCTGCATTCTTTTGTCATTGAGATGAGATTCACATAACATAAAATTAACATTTCAAAGTGAATAATTCAGTGGCATTTAGTACATTTACAGTGTTGTGCAACCACCACTTCTATGTCATTCCAGAATATCTTCATCACCCCAAAAGGAAATCCAGAACCTGTTAAGCAGTTGATTCTCATTCCCCCTTTCCCCAGCCCCTGGCAACCATCGATCTGCCTTCCGTCTGTATGGATTGCCTATTCTAGACATTTCCTATAAATGGAGTCATGCAGTACGTGACCTTTGTGCCTGACACCTTTCATTTAGCTTACTGATTTTGAGGTTCATCCAATACATATTCATAATTACTTGTTTATACAGATATCTTCTAAATCTGATAGGATTAAAATAGAGTTACAAACAAAAAAGTACCTTTATACTTTCTTTAACATCTATCTATGTAGTTACTTTTACTGATACTTTTATTTCTTCATGTGGATTCAAGTGGAGAGATTATCTTTTAATTTTAGCATGAAGAGCTGCCAATAGTGTTTCTTGTAAGGGCAGCTTTGCTAGCAACAAAGTCTTTCTTTTTGTTTATCTGGGAATGTCTTAATTTATCCTCCTTTTTCCTTCTTTTTTTTGTTGTAGTAAAACAAACATAACATACATTTACCACTTTAGCCACTTACAAGTATACAATTCAGTGGCATTAAGTATATTCATAATGTTGTGCAACCATCCCCACTATTGAGTTCCAAACTTTTTTAAAAAATCATCCCCAAAAGACACCCTGTACCTATTAAGCAGTCAATCTCCATCATATGCTATTGAAATTTAGTTGGTATTAATCAGAACTATATTGTTATAAGTTAAGAGGTCAATTGTAATCTCCAGGGCAACCACTAAGAAAATAATAACTAAAAAATAGGTTGTAAAAGAAATTAAAGGGATTTAAATGATATACTAGAAAATATCTACTTAATACAAAAGGTGGCAGTAATGGAGGACTAGAAGAACAAAAAGTCTGTAAAACATAGAAAGTAAGTATTAAAATGACAAACCTATATCCTAACTTACGAATATTTAAATTAATTGTGCATGGATTACTGTAAATGAAACACTGCGATGAAAAGGCAAAGATTAGCAGAAGGGCTTTTAAAAATGATCTGAGTATATATTACCTGTAGTACACACACTTTGCATTCAGACAGAAATAAGTTGAAAGTAAAACAAATGAAAAAGATATACCATGCAAACGGTAATCAAAGAGAGCTGGAATGGCTATTTTAATACAAGACAAAATAGACTTTAAGACAAAAATTGTTACTAGAGACAAGGAACATCTTCTAATGAGAAAAGGTGAAATCACTCCAGAAATTATAACATTTATAAACGTGTATACACCTAACAACAGAATCCCAAAATACCGGAAGCAAAGAGTGACAAAATGGAAGGGGGAAATAAACAATTTAAAATTAACAGTTGGAGACTTTGATAATTTCGATAATGGACTGAATAACTAGACAGAAGATCAAAGATCAGCAGGGGAGCAGAAGACTTGGTTGACATTATAAACCAATCAGACAGCAAACTATAGAACACTCCACCCCAAAATAGCAGAAATCATCTTATTCCGAAATCCACGTGGAACTAACTACAGGATAGACCATACACAGGCCCTAAATCAAGTCTTGACAAATTTAAAGGGATTGAAATTAGACAAAGTACCTTCACAAAACAACAATGGGATGTAGTTAGAAGTTCATAAGATAAATAAATTTGGTAAATTCACAAATATGTGAAAATTAAACAACACACACCTTAACAACCAATGGGCCAAAGGAAAAAAATCACAAGGGAAATTAGAAAATACTTTGAGATGAATGAAAACTAAAATACAACATAACAAAACTTATGTGACACAGGAAAAGCAGTACTTAGCGATAACTTTACAGAGGTAAAGGCCTATATTAAAAAAGAAGAAATATCTCAAATCAGTTACCTAAACTTTCCCCTTAAGGAAGTAAAAGAAGAAGAACCAACTAAACTGAAAGCAAGCAGAAGGAAAAATATAATAAAGATTAAAGCAAAAACCAATGAAAGGAAATAGAAAAATAATAGAGACTATCAACAAAGTAAAAAGTTAGTTATTTGAAAGATTAGCAAAACTGACAAACTTTTAGCTAAACTGACCAAGAAAAAAGGAGAATACTAACTACACAAAAATCAACAATGAGAGGACTTTACCACTGACATTACAGAAATAAATGGAATTATAAGGGAATACTATGAAAAATTGTATGCCACCAAACTAGATAATACAGATGAAATGGATAAATTCATAGAAGTACGTTGTAAGGCATATAATATATGATGTTTTAGAAAGTGTTGATTTTGAATCAGAAAGTTGTGAGTTTGTGCATCAGCTTAACCATATACTGTGAGCTTGGGAAAATTACTTCTCTGGATTTCAGTTTCCTCAGCTATTAAAAATGGATAATAACACCTACCCTGTGTGTCTTTTTAGGATTATAAATTACATATGTTATACATAACACTAGATTATATATAAGGAAACATTATATATTTTATGTATTATAAATATACATATATTTATACTTCAGGAACTAGCAGTTCCTTTTTAGGGCTTCTTGCTGGTTCTCTTTCTCACTTCTAAACAACAGAGTGAGTGCTCAAGTCTCAGGCCTTGAGACTCTTCTCTAGCTACCCTTATCCATGTATTGATTTCAGAGCTTAAATACTACATAAAAATATATTTGTATATATATATATGTGTGTATGTATATATGTAAAAACATTAGCAGCCTAACACAATATCTAAGACATAGTAACTGAAAAATGGTGTTCATTTTTACCTAAATGGTAGTTATTATTAGAGAAAAGTATTTTTCTCTAATAATAGGTGCCAGAAAATTCCTTCCCACCTTTCCTGGTCTTAGCTTGGCTCCCATGCACTTATAGTTTCCTTCTCTGCTTGTGCTTCTGAATTGCCCTCATTTCTCTCCGGAACATCCTTCACTCCTTCCCACTCTCATCTCATCCTTGCAACCTTGGCCTTCCTAATAAAGACGTGGCATCAGGCATGGACCTCTTTGCATCTGCCTTCTGGGCTAATTATTTGACGCTGGACACGAATCCTGCTGCATGATCAGCCCTTTGCTGCCCTCACCTGGCCTATTGCAGTGTTTGTTACAGTTGACTGGATGACCACTGGCCAGTAGAGGCTCAGACGGACCTAGTTCTGACAAGGAGTGCACAGAAAGAATTCCCTGGGGAATTCAGACTAATGCGTCCCTTTCTCTGGGAGATAGGAACGAAGAGGCAATGGCCAGCTCAATGTGATACCACCAAAAGGGAAAATTCAGTGCCTTCACAACAGTCTGTTTCAAAATTGGTCAGGATTACTCATGGCTATGTCAGCATTAGACGGGGAGAAGGCAAAAGTCATATGGGAACCCCAGGCCTCATATGATTGCCTTTCTGAGCTCAGTTCAGCTTTGGACCTCTAAACACTGGGACCTACCTAAGCCAAAACTCTATTTCTAAACATCAATGCTCTCTTCCCAGTCTAGCATCACGTGTTACTCTGAGGAGCGGGTGGGCGATGAGAGCACCATCCCGTTTACTGGAAGAGCGTTCCCCACAAACAGGCACACTCTCACTGCTTCAGCTCTCCACGCAGCCACTTCAGACACATAGGTTAACACGTGAAGGACCTCTGTGAAGTTCTTATCGACTTTTGTCCTTCGATAAAACAAGGCTGAGCTACGACAGCATTCTGTAAATGCACGTGAAGAAAAATTTATTACAACTTAAAGCAATAGCATCATGAAGTTGAACATAATACTCTATTATAAACTTCAAATCGTGTGACAAATGAAAAATGGCTACCATAAACAGGAAGGTAAACTGTGCCCTTTGGCAAGAAGAATTTTGGTCCATATCAGCTCTAAGGGAAAAAAAAATTCAAAACCCTTTAAATGTCATTTGCAGATGGTGTCTATCTGATCTACTACCAATTTAGCCTGTCATGGAATCACATATACATGACCTGCACGAGACGTTTTAGGTCATCTGGGCTAACCTCCCACCCTCTTCAGGAGACCCTTTCATAGTATTCTTGACAGCCTGTGAACACAGACTGGCCCGAATTAGAAAATCAGTCCGAACAACAGACAGCCAAGTTGGTCGTATGACTGTTTTCACACCACCTTATAAAATGATTTGGAATATATTTTTCTGAAAAAAGTACTACAAGCATTTATTACATTGTTGATTTGCATAGAGTTCTTTCAAAACTAGGATGAATAATTCAAATGGAAAGACTGTGAAAGAAATTGCAATTAAGGGAGGGTGATATTTTACTGCAAGCGGTATGGTAATCAGTGTACAACAACATTCAAACTAATTGTAGGTTTTAGTGGGAAAGCTGAGATTGGAAACTATTTCTAAATAGCAAACTGGTAGTCTATCCACAGAGTTAACACTGGCTTTGTACTTCACTCTCATTGCTCATTTCAACACATAAGCTAAACAGTGAGTTATTAAATGTCCCCAATCTGTTCTATTAATAAAATAGAATTCAATACTTGTTTGCTGAGTTAATGAAGGAAGGAATGATGGTTGTCTAAACCTGCTTCATGGGATCTAAAGAAATAAATACGATACTTTTCTCCAAGGGCATCTAACGGTTCTATTCATTTCCTATCTTGCCCAATGATTTCCCCACCTTCACAGAAAACATGTGCCTTTTGTCTATGCCTTACAGTAACTCTTCTGGGTGCCGATTTAAAGCATTAGATCCATATCCAGACCTCAATCATATCACTTACTACATTCTAAGTTCTAATAACATGCTTATGAAGAAATTAGAAATATGTAATTATAAAGCATGCATGCTAAGGAGCTCCTGGAAGGCTAAACTCCTATGGGATTCAACTATGTACGCTACGTCACTACCCCCTTTCCACCCCTAGTATTTCAACTCTAACCCTAACCTAACTCTGGATACAAACTTATAAGAAACCACTTTACAACTCTGGATTCTAGAATGATGGCAAAGACGTTCTTTCTTTCTTTCTTTTCTTTCTTTTTTTTTTTTTGGCCACGCCAAGCGGCATGCGGGCGGGCTCTTAGTTCCCCGACCAGGGATAGAACCTGTGCCCCCTGCAGTGGAAGCGCAGAGTCTTAACCACTGGACCACCAGGGAAGTCCCGCAAAGACTTTCTAATGGCAGTCCTTATCAGTTGGTCTAAGTAATGAAAAATTAACCACCTAATTACATGACATTTCTTCCTAAACATTGATGCAATTATCAAACAAGAGCGTGGCCAGAGAATGGTGACACAGATCCTTGACCAAGCCTTCTCTTAGGCCTTGTGACTGTGGATAAATCATTTAAGGTCACTGTGGTTCCCCATTCTTCGATCTGAAAATGGGGCTAATTTGCTGCCTTTGTTTAACTGTCAACTTCCTGGAAATGTGAGTTTTGAGTTCTCCAGAGAGGAAAGGTACACAATGGAATGAAAACAACAATACAAAGCAGGAGACAAGATTGCAGTGTCAGCTCAATCATAACCTATGTGGTCATTATCTCACTACATTGACACTTCTTCACTTATCCAGTGAACAGTGATCTCCAAGGTTTGAGACTGTGGACCAAATATTAGGGAAGAATATTGAGAATGTGGCCTAACTGATCTTATCAGGAATTCAATATGAATAAGAACATAAATGGTTCTGTGTGTTAATTTCCCAGTATTAAAACACACACACACACACACACGCACACACACACACACACACACACGGATCTCCTAGAAAACCTTCTCTGAGAAGATTGGATGAAGCAGCTGGTTTTATTTCTATACTCAGTAAAGCAACTAGTATGTGGTACAAAACAGCCATTCCTTTTGTGACCCTGCAAAATAATCAGTGTTACAACTGTGTGTGCATATATGTGCAAGTATCTGTTTGATAGCCTTGAACAAGATTAAAATGCTCTGATCAGATATTTTTCTCACCAGTTCCTCTGGGGAGAAGTGCAACGCTTAATGCAAAATTCAGCCTAACCTGTTAACACAAAATGTGTCCAAAAAACTCTGGAGATTTATAGTCTGAATGTAGAATTATTCCCTGTTCTTTTACTTCTCGTCCAAATGCAAAGAAATTAACTTTCTGGTCATAATTTCAGTACTTCTGGGACATTATCGGGACCGAGGTAAAAACAGAATATCATTATATTGTCAGGTCCTATGGCCGAGTGTGACTAATAGCTGCAGTGTCACAGACGTAATAATCCAATAAAGGCTCTGTGTACTCAGGGCCAAGTTGCACCAGTGCTGGGAAACATGTAAATCTAGTGGCAGCAGATTTCAATCAGCAATTCAGCTTTGAAGATCACAGGTCTATCTGTGCCCTCCCACTTTTGTCCCCTCATCTCACACCTTTCTCTTGAGTACTCTCCCTCTCTCCTCCGTGGATTCTTACTTTTGCTCTATCCTTGGAAAGCCAAAGCAAGAAGCACCCCACCGTTGACATTTTCTAAGACTTCTCTATCAAAATTGCAATGTTCCCTTCTTCTCAACTTGTTATACAGATTAAGTAAATTTAAGTTAGTTTTGCCTCTCTAACTAGATTGTAAGGTCCTTGAGAAAAGGATCATTTCTTGCCATGCTTTTTCATTCTCTCTTCAATGTCTGGCCTTGTCGTGAGTTTATTTCAAGTATGTCATGCGCTCTGAATCCTGAGCAAATTTATTTTCTTCATTGTTTTTACCTCCCAAATGAGACAGGAAAATTTCTATTGTATGTAGCCTTTGAGGACTGTTCCAGTTCTCCTGTTTCATGATGGTCCACATTTGCACTCCAATGGTCAAATACCTCAGTAGTCTTTCCTCTGTGTCCACTTATTTTCTATGATAGTGTCAGATCCATTAAGAGGAATTCACACCTGACTATCAAATTAAAAGAGAACTAATCAATAATGCTGATTTGATGTCTGTGTTGCCTAGAGATAATAGGCTCTGCAGTAACTACCTATGGAGAACTAAATTTTAACCACTAGTCCAATGTTAAATATAACCTTCTTATGATATTTTACCTACATTAGTCTATGGGTTAAACAACCTATTCTCCAGTTTATGGCCAGTGAGTTTTTAAAAATAGTCTATATACCATGTAGCTGGAGTTAACCAGTGAGCCAGCATTAAGGCCAAAATGGAAGCTAAAAAGGAAAGCCCTACCAAGATTGCATTTTCAGATAAGGAAGGCAGAAGGCTGTCTCTTGATGGGCCAGGTGAGGAGTTTTGTTTCACTCACCATGTTGGCCTATATTTGCCCCCCAAACATTTTATCTTATTCTGAAGGATTAACCTGAATTAAAACCCCCTGATTTTGCCCTTCATTATCTCTCACGATTAGTCACCTTCTAAAAGGGTTGAGGAAAATTGTGAAGTGGTTACACACCTGACTTTTTCAAGCTAGTTTGGGCCCAGGCATCAAAGAGAGCTAAATGACATTTCAGAAGTTTAGTCATTTTGAATAAAGATTCCCCTTCCTAATGAATTTAAGCAGAAAAATATTGCATTTAGGTAAAAAGGCGTAAGAATCAAAAACAAGGCAAACACTTGCCTTATGAATACCACCACCATTTATGTAGTACTTATCATTTACAAAGAGCTTTTGTATACTGAGAACTAAAAGCCTCAACCCCCTCATAGCTCACTGCCTACATAAACATGATTTTACTCTTCAGCTCTCTTATCAAACATAATTTTACTATTCTACTGTATTCGTCAGCACGACTTTACAATTCCAGGTTACTCTTGCTCATGAAGAAAAACATTGCAAATCATTCTGTTGCTCACTCTGGAAACTTCCAGAAAAAATACTCAAATGAATTACAGACTTCCAGCAGAGAGGACTGAGATCAATACCCTGTCTCAAAAACCTCCCGTTGTTGTGTCCACCAATCCTAAAGTATTATATCATGATCCTTACCTAATCCTAATCAATCTCCCATACTCCAACAGCCAAGATTCCCAAACCTCATAATTATCCCCATTTAGCCTTCAAGTTAGTACTCTTCCTTACCACAATAAGGATAAACTCAACTTGGCCTTACCAACAAGTTATTCCGGTGGTATTTCTGATGACCCAGCATGCAACAATGCTTTTACCTTCTGCCCTCATAACAGCCCCTTTAAGAAGCTGGGGAAGATCTCATCATCTCTACTTTATACTTAGAGAAATTAAAGTTCAGAGAAGTTAAGTAATCAGCCAAATCAAAGAACATCAGCAGTGGAAGAATGAAAACGGTTTAAGTTCAAAGTAAGAGTTCTTAATATTAAGTATGAGATCTTAGAAGTCAGCCTGTGCAGATAGGGAAATAGGAGATCTTTAAGACCAGAAGGGACAAATAAAAATAGAAAAGGAAATGCACCTGGGTCTACATTCTCTTCAAGAGTGTATTACATAAAGAAGGATGTTTAAGTTCTTAAAGATCACAACGGGTGACCAGGATTGTGGAGAACCTAAGAAATGATGAGATGCAAGAACTCAATAATCAGAGGGGGATGACTCCAATCCCACTCACTGAAGGAGCCATGAGCAGGAAATGATTAAGAAGCACAAGGTGTATGGAAATAGCAAGTAGGAAAATACCTCTTGATGATTAAGACCAAAAAATCTAGACGGATTAGAAGAAAAGTCCAGGACTATCAGCATAAAATAGTCACAGACTAACTGGATGATTTTCTAGTGGCAGCTACTGTAGGTGAGTTGGCATATAGGAATTGCATGTTTCCTAAGGGCACAGGGCCGAGGAATTTATGGAATTAGGAAAGATGTATCAAAGATGAAACCGGATAAACTTTAGCTAAGCGGGGCAGGGATGGAGAAAACCAAAGCTTAAAGCAGATTTTAGATGGCCTGCTGGTGTTCACGGAAAAGAGACAGGATTTAGGTGAATAGATGCCTTCTGTCACACACAAACTGTATCAGCTTCAGTAATGTCATCACAGTGAAACCCCACAAACAAGAATATACTAAGAAAACAAAGATCTGGGCCAGAAACCAAGAAAGCAGAGGAAAAAAGACACTGAAACTCAGCACACAGAACTAGCCCAAAATAAGAAAGAAAAAGAAACTGATCAATGTATGGAATTTAAACTCAGAAATTTAGCTAAGCCCTCCTGAAAAAAATCAATGAGGGATCACAAGAGGGAAATGAAATATTACAGGCAGCAACCATGACTTCAGATTAAAGTACAGCAGAAAGATATGACCTACGGAAAAGCTGAAGGAAAACAGTGTCTTGAGGAATATATCGGAACAATCTCACCCTCAAAACAGCAGCTCGTGTGCAAAAGTCTGTCCCAGAAATTCAACTCTCTAAACAAATGAGAAGTTGAGAGGCCACCTACCCCAAAAGCCATTTTTCAAAGACCCAATAAAAATCCACAAGCGGCAGGGGCAGCAAAGCCTACACCAACTCAGAAATACAGAATTCAGAGAAAATGGTAAATAAAGAGCCGTCTCCATCATCAGTTTCTCACCTTCGCCAAAAGGGCAGTTCTCTCTCCTATACTCAAAATGGGCACTGGTATCTTCTTCTTCCTTATACATATTTGGAGCATTGTATCAGGGACCCTTAAATCTCTACAATTCATAAATGCTCTTCCCATGTTACTGCAGGTCTGCATAGACAAACCTATCCATTTCCAGACTACTCATTTTCCACTGGGCTCAAGGTGTTTTGGAAAGAAATGAATCAAATATATAAACTAATTCTGAGAACTGAAAGGTTCTTAGATGATGGTCTCCTTACAAATGGTCTGACTGTGACTTGCCTATTGAGTACTTCCCAGTTCACACACTTTCCCTTCACTTGTTTCCATACTGCCTAAGTTTCTCTGTCTCCTGTGCACTCATGACATGTGTTTATATGCATAAGACTTTGAGCTATCATTTTTCCAGGTTGAGAAACTACCACTAAGAAATTAGTATCTAAAAACACCTACAGTGGAGTCTAAATACTCTTCTGTATTTTGGTGAGTACAATAACTTTTCAGGGCTGAAAGGAACCATTCTCAAGCTCTGGATGATAAAAAGATGATGATCGATACTACCATCCTTTCCTCATGTATCAAGAGTAATCAGCTTTTCTGTCACTTTAATAATAGACCAAGTAAGATGACAGTGTTAAAAGCATGGAGCTACCAGTTCTTTACAGAAGTGTTTAAAAAATAGACCAGAGGGGGGACCTTCAAGATGGTGGAGGAGTTAAGACGTGGAGATCACCTTCCTCCCCACAAATACATCAGAAATACATCTACATGTGGAAGAACTCCTACAGAACACCTACTGAACGCTGGCAGAAGACCTCAGACCTCCCAAAAGGCAAGAAACTCGCCACGTGCCTGGGTAGGGCAAAAGAGAAAAGAAAAAACAGAGACAAAAGAATAGGGACGGGACCTGCACCACTGGGAGGGAGCTGTGAAGGAGGAAAGGGTTCCACACACTAGGAAGCCCCTTCACTGGTGGAGAGAGGGTGTGGGCCGGGGGGAAGCTTCGGAGCCACAGAGGAGAGAGCAGCAACAGGGGTGCAGAGGGCAAAGCGGAGAGATTCCCGCACAGAGGATCGGTGCCGACCGGCACTCACCAGCCCGAGATGCTTGTCTGCTCGCCCGCTGGGGTGAGTGGGGGCTGGGGGCTGAGGCTCGGGCTTTGGAGGTCGGATCCCAAGGAGAGGACTGGGGTGGGCTGCGTGAACACAGCCTCAATGGGGCTAGTGCGCCACCGCTAGCTGGGAAGGAGTCCGGGAAAACGTCTGGACCTGCCGAAGAGGCAAGAGACCATTGTTTCAGGATGTGCGAGGAGAGGGGATTCAGAGCACTGCCTAAACGAGCTCCAGAGACGGGCGCGAGCTGCGGCTATCAGCGTGGAAACTATAGAGACGGTCATGAGACGCTAAGGCTGCTGCTGCAGCCACCAAGAATTTGTATGGAAACACAAAAGACCCCCAATAGCCAAAGCAATCTTGAGAAAGAAAAACGGAGCTCGAGGAACCAGGCTCCCTGACTTGAGACTCTACTACAAAGCTACAGTAATCAAGAGAGTACAGATAAAGAAGATGTGGCACATGTATACAATGGAATATTACTCAGCCATAAAAAGAAACAAAATTGAGCTATTTGTAATGAGGTGGATAGACCTAGAGTCTGTCATACAGACTGAAGTAAGTCAGAGAGAAAAAGACAAATACCGTATGCTAACACATATATATGGAATTTAAGGGAAAAAATGTCATGAAGAACCTAGGGGTAAGACAAGAATAAAGACACAGACCTACTGGAGAACGGACTTGAGGATATGGAGAGGGGGAAGGGTGAGCTGTGACAGGGCGAGAGAGAGGCATGGACATATATACACTAACAAACGTAAGGTAGATAGCTAGTGGGAAGCAGCCGCATGGCACAGGGATATCGGCTCGGTGCTTTGTGACCGCCTGGAGGGGTGGGATAGGGAGGGAGGGAGGGAGACGCAAGAGGGAAGAGATATGGGAACATATGTATATGTATAACTGATTCACTTTGTTATAAAGCAGAAACTAACACACCATTGTAAAGCAATTATACCCCAATAAAGATGTTTTAAAAAATTAAATAAATAAATAAATAAAAATAAAACATATACTGGTTTTCCATTAAAAGAAAAAAAAGAGAGTACAGTACTGGCACAAAAACAGACATATAGATCAATGGAACAGGATAGAAACCCCAGGGATAAACCCATGTACATATGGTCACCTTATCTTTGATAAAGGAGGCAAGCATATACAATGGAGAAAAGACAGCCTCTTCAATAAGTGGTGCTGGAAAAACTGGACAGCTACGTGTAAAAGAATGAAATTAGAACACTCCCGAACACCATACACAAAAATAAACTCAAAATGGATTAAAGACCTAAATGTAAGGCCAGACACTATAAAACTCTTAGAGGAAAACATAGCCAGAACACTCTATGACATACATCACAGCAAGATCCTTTTTGCCCCACCTCCTAGAGAAATGGAAATGAAAACAAAAATAAACAAATGGAACCTAATGTAACTTAAGAGCTTTTGCACAGCAAAGGAAACCATAAACAAGACGAAAAGACAACCCTCAGAATGGGAGAAAATATTTGCAAATGAAGCAACTGACAAAGGATTAATCTCCAAAATATACAAGCAGCTCATGCAGCTCAATATCAAAAACACAAATAACCCAATCCAAAAATGGGCAGAAGACCTAAATAGACATTTCTCCAAATAAGATATACAGACTGCCAACAAACACATGAAAGGATGCCCACATCACTAATCATTAGAGAAATGCAAATCAAAACTACAGTAGGTATCACCTCACGCTGGTGAGAACGGCCATCATCAAAAAATCTACAAACAATAAATGTTGGAGAGGGTGTGGAGAAAAGAGAACCCTCTTGCAGTGTTGGTGGGAATGTAAATTGATACAGCCACTATGAAGAACAGTATGGAGGTTCCTCAAAAAACTAAAAATACAGCTACCATATGACCCAGCAATCCCACTACTGGGCATACACCCTGAGAAAACCATAATTCAAAAAGAGTCATGTACCACGATGTTCACTGCAGCACTATTTACAACAACCCGGATATGGAAGCCACCTAAGTGTCCATCGACAGATGAATGGATAAAGAAGATGTGGCACATATATACAATGGAATATTCCTCAGCCAAAAAAAGAAATGAAACGGAGTTATTTGTAGTGAGGTGGATGGACCTAGAGTCTGTCATACAGAGTGAAGTCAGTCAGAAAGAGAAAAACAAATAGCGTATGCTAACACACGTATATGGAATCTAAAATTTAAAAAATGGTTCTGATGAACCTAGGGGCAGGACAGGAATAAAGACACAGACGTAGAGAATGGACTTGAGGACATGGGGAGGGGGAAGGGTAAGCTGGGACAAAGTGAGAGAGTGGCATGGACATATATACACTACCAAATATAAAATAGATAGCTCGTGGGAAGCAGCCACATATAGCACAGGGAGATCAGCTGGGTGCTTTGTGACCACATAGAGGGGTGGGATAGGGAGGGTGGGAGGGAGGGAGACGCAAGAGGGAGGAGATATGGCAATATATGTATATGTATAGCTGATTCACTTTGTTATACAGCAGAAACTAACACACCGTTGTAAAGCAATTACACTCCAATAAAGATGTTAAAAAAAAAATTGGCTGCAAAACACCACCTACAGTATGATCCCATTTTTGTAGAAAAATAATAATACTTATCCATGTTTAAGACAAATGACTGGAAAGTGAGAAAGTGAACTCTCGACCATGGTTATCTGTAGAAGGTGGGATGAAGATTATTTTCATCTCACGTTCCTGTCTTCATTTTATAAATTTTAAATATGTACATTAAGAAAGAAAATACCTGTGTTGGTGGTAAAAAAAAAAAAATTAAAGAAATTCAATATACAGCAGCAACTAACACAACACTGTAAAGCAATCGTACTCCAATAAAGATGCTAAATAAAAATAAAAAATAGGCCATAGATGGCATACATATCTAAATGAAGCGTTTACAGCAGTTGTTGCATCTCAAACGGAGATTGCCTTCAAGGATACTAAAATTTAAAGTCTCATCTACAGTGATATCTTTGCCCACGAGAAATCATCTTTGGCCATTACTTTGATTAGTTGAATCAAACCACAAGGCAGAAGGTGGGAGGACACATGAAAGTTTAAAAAATCAAGTGACAACAGCGCTAGACATTTCTTTTGAATGCCTATATTCTGAAGCTAAAACGTGTAGGAAAAAGTGGTATTTACAGTAAGTCACAGTTTTGCCTCCTGATACATGCATCACCTTCTATATTTGCTGGCTACATCTCAGACCATAGAAGTAAAACTCCCGGATCTGTGATACCCCTTAGGTTACTTTCCAGCCGGGGAGATGCTGAAGCACAGGGAGTAATGGGAAGGGGGAAGGGGGCAGGAGACACCCCCTGAACACACAATGCCCATGACACCTTTCACACCAGAAGCCCTTGTCCTTCTGTCTGCTTTATCCTCATCCTCAGGAGCAGCTCTACACAGTGCTGCTGTTAACAGCCTTCTGGGCTGGGCTGTAGGCCCCTGAAGGTAAGAGACCATTTCTTATTTGTCATTCCCCCTTCTCCTGATTCCCTTTCTGAGAATTTATCCTCTGTAATTCTTCTCCCTCTAGAAAGACAGACAAAAAGTGGCCAAAGAACCCCATCTTAAATCCTTTTAGCGCTCTCATGATTTTTTGAGCAGCTTTCAGCACCAGTTTTTCTATAGTTGCAAAATCACATGTGTCACTTCTGGATAAATATGGTGAGCAGGAAATGGGGGGATGGTGGTAGGTTGGGAGAAGTACTATTTTGATGAGTAAACCTCATGGAATTATTTTATTCTTTAAATGTCGTACTGGTATAAGTTTGATACAAGTGTCTAAAAAACACAAACTTCTATTTCATGACTGGTTTGTGCACCCAGTTTCTGCACGGACAGATTGCAGGAAATGCATGTCAGCCCCATAGTTGGACAGTCAGTGACCAATGGACAGTCTTTTCTGGATCACTTTTGACTCATTAGAACTCCATGAAAAATATGAATTCCCACAAATGCCTACATATGATGAGTAGAGTTTATCATGAAATGGGACAGTACGGTCATTGTAGTGTTAAGAGAACCTCTCATTTTAATGAAATTATCACATATTTCTTGATTCTGCTGAGAAATTACAAAACAAAATAACAGGAAGGGAGGAAAAAAGCTTTCAGGATAAGGATAATATCTATGTCATTAAGATGCACCAAGTTACCTTCCATTCTGGGTATGAATCCAGCCAAACCACCGACAAGCAACATTTGGAAATTAGGCAAAATTGATTCCCAGATGCAAGCAAAAGTTCAAGGTGAGGGGGCGGGGCGAGGAGCAGACTGATGGAAAAGAAGTCTAGAATACCAATAAACCTCAGCTTTGTGAAAGCATATTTTTATGGAATTTCATAAACATCCCCCTGTGGTCCCTTGACATTTCCAACCTAACTACATGCACACATGGAGAAAATAGGTTTATAGGATAGCCAAAAATGAGAGATGCTCAAATAGGTAGCTGGAAGGTGTTTTTTGCTTAAATGAGGAATCAAAATTCCCACTGGGTTCAAGTACCCAAATGACCTACACACTTACACTAACTACATGTGTGGGAGTGACTGCTTTGGTCAAAAGTGCAAGGGAACAGATGGGTTTTGGGGCCTCCTGATGGCTGGGTGCCAGCCATGGCTTTAACTGATAAGGAGCAGTTTCTTTGCATAGATATTTAAATTAAACAAGTGCCTCTCACAGCCAAGGCTTCTAACTGTTTCTAATTAACACTCATGCAAGCTGTGAAAACCTTTACCTGCAGCCATTTTGCTTATTTTGTGAATCAAAATGATATATTATTATTATTATTATTATTATTATTATTATTATTATTATTATTATTATTTTGCGGTATGCGGGCCTCTCACTGTTGTGGCCTCTCCCGTTGCAGAGCACAGGTTCCGGAGGCGCAGGCTCAGTGGCCATGGCTCACGGGCCTAGCCGCTCCGCGGCACGTGGGATCCTCCCGGACCAGGGCACGAAGCCGTGTCCCCTGCATCGGCAGGCGGACTCCCAACCACTGTGCCAGCAGGGAAGCCCAAAATGATATATTATTAAAAATGCTTCTCTTCTGTGACTCTCATATGTCCTCACCTCGACAAGCGTCCTGAGAGAGGCAGGCCTTTATCAGTTCAGGCGGGAACAGTAAAACTGGATCTGTTGAGAAGAGACCAAATTTAGAAAAGTTACTCCCTGACCAGCAAGCTACTCACGTACCCTTGTGCACTATGAACGATCATTCTTCTCTCTTTACTCTCCTGCCAGCATGTTTCTAGCTGGCATCTCTTGCCCTGCTTCCTCTAGGGAAATCTGTCCCTAGACCTTAAACGCTGCATCATCAGCTAGAGAAAGACCCAAGCAAGGAGAGCAGAACCTCCACTCTTGACTCTGGAAGAAGAACTCTAGCAGAAGCTCACAGGTCTGCTCTTTGGGCATCTAGCAGTTACGAGGCTCTCCTGAGGCCCTCGTGGCTATCTAGAGTCTTAATGCAGTATTCTACTAGAGTTACCTGCAGATTCTGCCTGATCCAGCCACAGTGCGGCAATCTCATCAGCTCCTTCCAGACTTTGGACAGAACTTCTTAAAGTGTGTGTCTACACACAGACAGACAGCAATGTCTCTTGTCCCTTTTGACATCTCACCTAGACCTAAGGTCCTTCACTAGGAGGCAGTTCACTCCTAGAATCAATTCCAGACACTTGGAATGCAAATATGAACAGGACAGAGAAAGCCTCTCTCTCACTTGTGTTTTTATTCTCATGGGCCAGACCTATAATTAGTCTCCATCAAGATATACAAATGACCTGCAACTCTTCCATGATCTTCTCACCATTCCTACAAATGTTATTATTGAAGTCAGACAGGCAATAAATCCTGCATCAACCATGCAACTTTTTAAATGCCACGTGGGATCTTTTGTTGCGCAGCACGGGCTCCTCTCTAGTTGTGGCTGGGCATAGGCTCCAGGGTGCATAGGCTCTCTAGCTGTGGCACATGGGCTTGGCTGCCCCGCGGCATGTGGAATCTTAGTTCTCTGACCAGGGATGGAACCGGCATCCCTTGCATTGCAAGATGGATTCTTAACCTCTGGACCACCAGGGACGTCCCCTACGCGGTTTTGGGTAAGGCTTAGTCTAGATACTGCTAGCCTCAGTTTTTCACTTAATGGGAAATAACAATGATCCTTGCCATCCAGGGCCTTAAAGCAATTTAACCAATTACAGGGAAAATTCAAAGGTCTTGAAATGTCAATGTGCTATGTAACAGCTAGACACTCTAGTTTCTAATCAAAAAGAAATGTGGATATTTGGACCTTGGGTGGGTAATCTTTAGAAGTTCTTTTGAGACTAAAGGTTAAAAGTCTCCTTGAGAACATCTTAGGATAGTGCATATTTATATTTAGCATTTTCCCCCATCTTTCGCATTGCCAATGTTTTTACCTAATCTTAAATGAACTAATCACAGATCAGAAGTGACTTGTTATAGGCAAGGAAATGGAGGAGAACTTTCTACGACTGCCAGTTAACAGGCACCCTCCAGCCCGCATAGCTTGACAAATCCTAGAATCCCACTGGGTGCTGAGCCATGTCAGCCTCAGTATAAGGTGTCCAAGTTAGCAGAGACAGAACCTGGGCTCAGAACAAGGAAAATTCTGAGTCCCTGGGCCACCTCTTGCTTCATAGCAAGATCACAGAGGTGTGGTTTCCAAAGAGAAGCCAGTGTAACCTATGAGGAATTTGCTGTACCTGAGAAAGGAAAGAAAATAATTAAAGGAAGGGGACAGGGAAGGTGCTAAACCAAGCAATACATGCATTCAGGAAACTGGGGAGTGGGGGGTTAATTCCTTGAGTATCTCCTGTGTCCTGGGTGCATTACAAAGATTATCACATTTAATTCTCACGACATTCCTGATAGCAAAGTATGATCCCTGTTTTGCAGATAAAGAAACTGAGACTCAAAAAGTTAGTTAGGAATTAAGGATAGACAGTTACTGGTGGAATCAGGTTGGAACTGTGATCTGACTGACTCCAAAGCAACCCAAGTGGCAAGTTATAAAGCACCAAGCATTAGAGCTACGTCATGCAGGCATTTACTCTACAGATGATTATAGTAAGTGCAACTCATAAGACTTACTGGTACATGGCTGCAGGGGGAGACCACATCCCAAAACGTAGGCCAGAGTGAGCAACAACTCCAAGTGTATGAACTACGGTTAGAAGATGCCCCACACTGAGATTTGCTATTCCCGTATTCTGAAAGCTTCAATCCCAAATTAATAGGAAATCTCATCATTCATCAGAAAGGAATCCTGACCCAGTTACCACACACCTTGCCAGAAAATTGACAGTTAGCAAAGGTGAAATCAAGTGCACACACAGGACCTGTACATGTTTTAAAGAAACATATCAGATAGCAATCTGGGTGAAACAGCACCAAATGGGGAATTCTTACCAATCAAGTCTTGTGGTTTGGACGCGTGTATTGGACAGAGACTACGACCAGGACAGGGACAAGAGACAGCATTTATTATACAGGAGCATTAAATGTAACCCAATCAACATTAGCACTTTTTGTCATGATCACCTCACCCAAACCCATTCATTCCACTGTGTAATGGAACAGGAAACAACAGGGGTCAGGGAGCCTTAAGCATGCAAATCTCAAACCTTGCCCCCAGCTTCCAATACCTGAATTCACTGAAAATTTTTAACAGTGGCACAAAGTGTTGAAATAATATGTTAGAAGCCAGCTGAGCTACCAGACTTGCCTT
The DNA here is from genome assembly GCF_949987515.2 of Delphinus delphis. Classification (NCBI taxonomy): domain Eukaryota; kingdom Metazoa; phylum Chordata; class Mammalia; order Artiodactyla; family Delphinidae; genus Delphinus; species Delphinus delphis. The sequence goes on along the minus strand of NC_082704.1, from coordinate 15,296,651 downwards.
AGAGTGAAAATGAACTGAGTGTCTCTCAGACTCAGAGACTGGAGGCTTTCTGTGTATTAAATATGGTATGTGGTCCCAGCAATGTCTGCAGATCAGGAAAATGGCCAACAATGTATGGAGGGGTAAAGATTTGGAGGAGTATGACCTACATATTAATTTAATTCCTGGCCTATGCCTTCAGGACCCCTACCAAATAAATGCCACAGGGAGGGTAGGTAGGCTGGCCGATTGCCATTCCCTGCTTCCCACTTGGTCCATGAATCTCATCTCTCCCCTTTTCCATAGAGCTGAGCTCTAAAATTACATTCAGATCCACATTCTCATACCTGTTGAAACGAAGGAAGCTAAGCAGCACCCCGAACTCCTTTGACTCCCGAAGTTTGTCTTCTACAATCTAGTGCGTTCCACCCTTCTGCTGTCTGCTACTGGCTTTCCAAAAAGAATAAAAAGAAAGATCAAAACTTTGGTGTTAAAAAGGCGAAGTGAGGTTTCTTTGAAATCAGAACAGTTTGATTATGCCAATGTCTCTGTAACAGTGGCACGCACAGTGTACAGAGGAATACAAATAAGTATGGGGGAAAAGACTCTCCTGCTTAATTAAAGGAACTGGTTGTACAAACAGGGTCTCCACCATAGAGCTAGTCAGCGGTGCCGGAAGTGACCCTGCAGTGGCCACCAGTGGTAGTTCCCATTTCTAGAGACCCAGGGAAGGGGTTCAATCGTGTTTAATGAAACAGGAGACAGCAGAGTTGCCCTCTGCCCGACGCCCCTCACCTCACACTACAACACTACACAGACATGCACTTAATCATCTGGCTGGTTCTCACTACTGGTTCTGGTGCCTTCTTCTTCATGTTACAAGCCCACAGACTGATCATTACTGGACTTTGCCACAGCAGGACCTGAGAAAGGTGATGATTGAACAAATCTGCCAGGAGACTTAATGAGGGTGGACAGCTTAGCACCACAGTGGGCAAGTTACTTAACTTGGAAACTTATTTAGCTGAGTGGCTGAGACAAACATCCTCTTTTTTCCTCCTTATCCAGAGGAACTTTTGGAAATGGCTGGGGGGGCCAGGGTCCCGAATCAGGCAGAGTGAAAGACAAGACAGGGACTGCACTCATCCTGTGGCTACCAGATCAGATGAGACTGCTGCTTCAGAGGTTTGATTGCCCCTTCAAAATGAACCATAGTTCATCCTGCTTTAATCCAACACCACAGGGAAAGTAGGAAATATTAGGCTAAAAGGCAATGTCCCTTAACTTCTATGAGACGGAGTCTCGAACGAATCTGTTTATTCTATTCAATACCATAGCTAGAGACTCAGGCAGGATTACGGGTAATAAACCTTTGAAATGGGAGGCTGAGCTGTTCACCAGATTCCACAACAACATTTCATGGGGTATTGGTGTAAGTAACCAGTAACACAGTAAGTTAGAAAATCACAGGCATCAAAAAGCAGCTAGTATCATTTAGGGTACTTTTAGGAATAACCCCAACCATTACATAACATTGCTACTGTCTGAAACTGACAATGGATCCTTCAAGGCAGTAACAATAAAAGAAATTTGACAGGTGCTAACATTGGCTTGTGTGGATGTGGCCTCTGGAAAATATCCGCCCCTGTAAGAATCCTATGAGCAAAGTGGACGCAAAAAAGATGCCTTCAAGCCTGACCCCTGGACCTAAATACCACAGTTAAACATTTTTCAAGGGGCTTCCCTGGTGGCGCAGTGGTTGAGAGTCCGCCTGCCGATGCAGGGGACGCGGGCTCTTGCCTCGGTCTGAGGGGACGCGGGGTCTTGCCCCGGTCTCAGGGGACGTGGGGTCTTGCCCCGGCCTGAGAGGATCCCACATGCCGCGGGGCAGCTGGGCCTGTGAGCCGTGGCCGCTGCGCCTGCGCGTCCGGAGCCTGTGCTCCTTGACGGGAACGGCCGCAAGAGTGAGAGCCCCGCGTACCGCAAAAAAAAGTTTTTTCAACGTTTAGGGCTTGAAACGGTAGTATTTGTGAGGCTAGTTAATGTCCCAATGCCTAAAACCTCGGTACCTCATAGTCACAAAGGCAGAGGCAGCTTTCGATCCTACCAACAGTCTGTCTTTCTAATTTCTAAACATAATACAGGAAGAGAATATTTGGAGATCACTAGTGTTCCACCAATAAAGTCACTGAGATACTGAACAGTATACATAATTCAAGTAGAAATCAAGAACAAGCCAGACAAATTCAATACCAGCACCATTTTACCTCAAAGCGAGAATCGGGGTTCCTCTCACTGAGTTCGGTCGTCAGGTTTCTGAGAGAAACAACGGTCTTCCTTTCATTTAATTCTCCCCCTGAATAGAAGTTAGATGTCTTCCCCCGAATAAGAAGTTAGATGTTCGTTATGGAGGCACGAAAGATGTTCGTCATGGAGGCACGAACGTAGACGGGCGACTGTTACCGATTTCAGAAGCCTGCCTGGACGGAATCTTCAACAGCACAAACCTCCTCCGCAGCACCTCACCAAAGGGGCGGGGTCAGCAGCGCGTGGGGGAGGAGCCTGAATTCCCGCGTTTTTCTGTCCTGACTAACCTGGTACCCAACCCTGCTGGCCTTCTTGCTTATAAATAGAAACTGAACAAATCACTTTCCCCCCTGTAGAATAACACCTGGGAAAGAGGACCTAGACCAGAGCACAATTTAGACAAATAAAGCTATGCCAAATACACAATTGCCGAGTAAACGGCACGCAATCTGACGAGAAAAGCACACACACACACACACACACACACACACACAAAATTACTCTCTGAGGGGCCAACCAAGAATTAAATACACAGTGACAATAGTCGTGCAAAGATTTAAAATAAAAAGCCAAAATCAGTTCCCTGGAAGCCACAGCGCTCTCCTGTACCTGCTCAGCCAACAGCACCTTAACACCATATACAAAGGTGTATATGACCAAGACCAATATTTAAACAAATAAAACATTACAGAGTCAATCATGTTGTAACATAAAGCACAACACTGTGCCCAAGTTCAGCTAAGTGATCCATATTGTCAAAAATCCAAAGCCCTCCAGACGAAGTATATTATTAATTACAATATTATTAATGTATATTACTACACGCTATATACTCCTCTATAAAAAGCACACTGTAACTAGCCAACTATCAATGACAAATAAGAATTAAACCAACCTTATGCAGGTGGGCGCAACGCCTTGTTAGGTCACCTCTGAGAGCACTGCTTCACCACCCGCCCACCTGAGGACCCAAGATAGAAAGGGGCCCCGAGACCACGCAGAACCCTCCTTTTATAGCCAGTTGACGGCTCCGCCCATAAAGATCCTGATTGGTTGGGGCAAGAATGACTGACAGGGATAGTATCCACTCGCTCTTTCTCTGTAAGGGGAACACCTGCCTGCATCACAATCAAGGATTCCAGCGTGGAGTGTTTGTACAGAATGGTCAGAACCAAGAGCCTACATGGTAATAATGTTTCAGAATGGGCAGGAGCATACCACCATAACGGGAAACTGGAGGGGTGGAGGGAGTGGCTAAATGGACCGAACCAGACAAGTGCACTTGTGCAATCAGGGGGTGTGGTGGGGATGGTATGGTCCGCTATTTCAATTCTTTCTACCTGACTCTCCAGAGGCCTTCAAGGGGAGAGAACACAGAAGAATTAAAATCCTCACCCCTTGGAGGCCCAAATCATGTGATTAGGATTGGTTGACCATAGGATTGGTTGACCAAAGTGCGGTTCCCAAGTCCCCTGCATCCATATCAGTTAGGGAGCTGCATTCTTTTGTCATTGAGATGAGATTCACATAACATAAAATTAACATTTCAAAGTGAATAATTCAGTGGCATTTAGTACATTTACAGTGTTGTGCAACCACCACTTCTATGTCATTCCAGAATATCTTCATCACCCCAAAAGGAAATCCAGAACCTGTTAAGCAGTTGATTCTCATTCCCCCTTTCCCCAGCCCCTGGCAACCATCAATCTGCCTTCCGTCTGTATGGATTGCCTATTCTAGACATTTCCTATAAATGGAGTCATGCAGTACGTGACCTTTGTGCCTGACACCTTTCATTTAGCTTACTGATTTTGAGGTTCATCCAATACATATTCATAATTACTTGTTTATACAGATATCTTCTAAATCTGATAGGATTAAAATAGAGTTACAAACAAAAAAGTACCTTTATACTTTCTTTAACATCTATCTATGTAGTTACTTTTACTGATACTTTTATTTCTTCATGTGGATTCAAGTGGAGAGATTATCTTTTAATTTTAGCATGAAGAGCTGCCAATAGTGTTTCTTGTAAGGGCAGCTTTGCTAGCAACAAAGTCTTTCTTTTTGTTTATCTGGGAATGTCTTAATTTATCCTCCTTTTTCCTTCTTTTTTTTGTTGTAGTAAAACAAACATAACATACATTTACCACTTTAGCCACTTACAAGTATACAATTCAGTGGCATTAAGTATATTCATAATGTTGTGCAACCATCCCCACTATTGAGTTCCAAACTTTTTTAAAAAATCATCCCCAAAAGACACCCTGTACCTATTAAGCAGTCAATCTCCATCATATGCTATTGAAATTTAGTTGGTATTAATCAGAACTATATTGTTATAAGTTAAGAGGTCAATTGTAATCTCCAGGGCAACCACTAAGAAAATAATAACTAAAAAATAGGTTGTAAAAGAAATTAAAGGGATTTAAATGATATACTAGAAAATATCTACTTAATACAAAAGGTGGCAGTAATGGAGGACTAGAAGAACAAAAAGTCTGTAAGACATAGAAAGTAAATATTAAAATGACAAACCTATATCCTAACTTACGAATATTTAAATTAATTGTGCATGGATTACTGTAAATGAAACACTGCGATGAAAAGGCAAAGATTAGCAGAAGGGCTTTTAAAAATGATCTGAGTATATATTACCTGTAGTACACACACTTTGCATTCAGACAGAAATAAGTTGAAAGTAAAACAAATGAAAAAGATATACCATGCAAACGGTAATCAAAGAGAGCTGGAATGGCTATTTTAATACAAGACAAAATAGACTTTAAGACAAAAATTGTTACTAGAGACAAGGAACATCTTCTAATGAGAAAAGGTGAAATCACTCCAGAAATTATAACATTTATAAACGTGTATACACCTAACAACAGAATCCCAAAATACCGGAAGCAAAGAGTGACAAAATGGAAGGGGGAAATAAACAATTTAAAATTAACAGTTGGAGACTTTGATAATTTCGATAATGGACTGAATAACTAGACAGAAGATCAAAGATCAGCAGGGGAGCAGAAGACTTGGTTGACATTATAAACCAATCAGACAGCAAACTATAGAACACTCCACCCCAAAACAGCAGAAATCATCTTATTCCGAAATCCACGTGGAACTAACTACAGGATAGACCATACACAGGCCCTAAATCAAGTCTTGACAAATTTAAAGGGATTGAAATTAGACAAAGTACCTTCACAAAACAACAATGGGATGTAGTTAGAAGTTCATAAGATAAATAAATTTGGTAAATTCACAAATATGTGAAAATTAAACAACACACACCTTAACAACCAATGGGCCAAAGGAAAAAAATCACAAGGGAAATTAGAAAATACTTTGAGATGAATGAAAACTAAAATACAACATAACAAAACTTATGTGACACAGGAAAAGCAGTACTTAGCGATAACTTTACAGAGGTAAAGGCCTATATTAAAAAAGAAGAAATATCTCAAATCAGTTACCTAAACTTTCCCCTTAAGGAAGTAAAAGAAGAAGAACCAACTAAACTGAAAGCAAGCAGAAGGAAAAATATAATAAAGATTAAAGCAAAAACCAATGAAAGGAAATAGAAAAATAATAGAGACTATCAACAAAGTAAAAAGTTAGTTATTTGAAAGATTAGCAAAACTGACAAACTTTTAGCTAAACTGACCAAGAAAAAAGGAGAATACTAACTACACAAAAATCAACAATGAGAGGACTTTACCACTGACATTACAGAAATAAATGGAATTATAAGGGAATACTATGAAAAATTGTATGCCACCAAACTAGATAATACAGATGAAATGGATAAATTCATAGAAGTACGTTGTAAGGCATATAATATATGATGTTTTAGAAAGTGTTGATTTTGAATCAGAAAGTTGTGAGTTTGTGCATCAGCTTAACCATATACTGTGAGCTTGGGAAAATTACTTCTCTGGATTTCAGTTTCCTCAGCTATTAAAAATGGATAATAACACCTACCCTGTGTGTCTTTTTAGGATTATAAATTACATATGTTATACATAACACTAGATTATATATAAGGAAACATTATATATTTTATGTATTATAAATATACATATGTTTATACTTCAGGAACTAGCAGTTCCTTTTTAGGGCTTCTTGCTGGTTCTCTTTCTCACTTCTAAACAACAGAGTGAGTGCTCAAGTCTCAGGCCTTGAGACTCTTCTCTAGCTACCCTTATCCATGTATTGATTTCAGAGCTTAAATACTACATAAAAATATATTTGTATATATATATATGTGTGTATGTATATATGTAAAAACATTAGCAGCCTAACACAATATCTAAGACATAGTAACTGAAAAATGGTGTTCATTTTTACCTAAATGGTAGTTATTATTAGAGAAAAGTATTTTTCTCTAATAATAGGTGCCAGAAAATTCCTTCCCACCTTTCCTGGTCTTAGCTTGGCTCCCATGCACTTATAGTTTCCTTCTCTGCTTGTGCTTCTGAATTGCCCTCATTTCTCTCCGGAACATCCTTCACTCCTTCCCACTCTCATCTCATCCTTGCAACCTTGGCCTTCCTAATAAAGACGTGGCATCAGGCATGGACCTCTTTGCATCTGCCTTCTGGGCTAATTATTTGACGCTGGACACGAATCCTGCTGCATGATCAGCCCTTTGCTGCCCTCACCTGGCCTATTGCAGTGTTTGTTACAGTTGACTGGATGACCACTGGCCAGTAGAGGCTCAGACGGACCTAGTTCTGACAAGGAGTGCACAGAAAGAATTCCCTGGGGAATTCAGACTAATGCGTCCCTTTCTCTGGGAGATAGGAACGAAGAGGCAATGGCCAGCTCAATGTGATACCACCAAAAGGGAAAATTCAGTGCCTTCACAACAGTCTGTTTCAAAATTGGTCAGGATTACTCATGGCTATGTCAGCATTAGACGGGGAGAAGGCAAAAGTCATATGGGAACCCCAGGCCTCATATGATTGCCTTTCTGAGCTCAGTTCAGCTTTGGACCTCTAAACACTGGGACCTACCTAAGCCAAAACTCTATTTCTAAACATCAATGCTCTCTTCCCAGTCTAGCATCACGTGCTACTCTGAGGAGCGGGTGGGCGATGAGAGCACCATCCCGTTTACTGTGTTTTGCATAAGATGCCAGCTTGGACTTGCCAAGGGAAATTCATTTTCTTGAAGGCAGATAGCCTGAACCATCTCCCACAACAACTCTCAGAAGAATAAGCACAAATTAGAGTGTGGGTGGGAGACAATGGGTGAAGGTAGTCCAAAAGAAAAAAACCAAAAAAGAACACCAACTTTTAATACCATAAGGCTCTCGGCAACCTGGTCCACAGTTTCCTAAGTGGGCAAGCACAAGCCTTTTTCCCACTCATATGTTCATTAAACAAATATTTTATAGTGTGGGAAAAAAAAAAGAAAGGCGGTTGCTTTGGGAAATAAAATAGACCATCCATTAACTATCTACTTTGAAAAGGTGTTGAAAAAAAAAAAAAAAGGTGTATGTGTGTTTGTGCTTGTTGAGTGGGGAAGAGGTTAATGGAAAAAGACAATACTGATACCAAAACCAGAAAATTCAGACAAAATAGAAAAATGCAGATATATCCCATCTCTGAATATTGATATAAAACCCTTAAATATTAGAAAAGCAAATAGAATCCATCTTCACATGAATTAATACAGTAACACAGATAACCAGTGGAATTTTTCCCTAGAAAGGAAAGAACTAGTCAAGATTAAATTAATATTATTCAATGTCTAATAAATCAAAGGAAAAATGATGCAGCATGTGGTTATCTCAGTAAATACCAAAACAGATAAATGATAAAATATTTCTACACCTGATTTAGTGATGCTTAATAAAATATGAAATAAATGGATACCCTCCTTAACCCTGTGTCAAACAAAAGGTTGTTAATTTTGAAATAACAGAAACATTTTCATTAAAATCAAAAACAAGGCAAGGAAAACACTGTGTTGTCTGTCGTTTAACATTGTTCTGGAAGTATTAGCCATTGCATTAAAAAGAGAAAAAATAAGATATATAAAAAAAGAAAGATGGAAAATTATTATCAACATATGAAATGACTATATGTCATTAAAAACTCAGAGAAATGATAAATTATTCGAAGATAATTTATAACGTAATTGGTTAGATTGTTAAGAATTCAGTAACATTTATAATTATATTAATATAAATGAGATGTATAAACACATCTCATTTATAAAAGTAATAGTAAAGGTTAATTCCCTTGACATAAACTTAACAAGATATGTACAAGACCTATATGAAAAAAAACAAAATTGTAAAACTCTACAGATAACCATAAAAGAAGACTTCGGTAAATGAAAAAGACATATATATTCTTGTAAAAGAAGGTGCAAATAGTTTTAAAAAATCAATTATATTAATCTAAATATTCCATGTAATCCCAACAAATATACTAATATAATATATTGCTTTGAAACTTGAATATATAAATCCAAAATTCATCTAGAAAATAATCATGAGGAAACTGCCAAAAACATTTTGAACAAGAAGAGAAATGAGAGGTGACTAGCACTAGATATTAAAATGAATTACAAGGATATGGTAATAAAAACTATGTGTTACTGTAGTAAGAATAGACTAACAAATTAATGGGATATGATAAAAATCCTAAAAATAAGCCCAAATGTACATTGAACAAATTGATTACTACAGGGTTTCAAATGTGAGGGAGAAAGGTGATTTATTGAATAGATTTCCTTCGACCACAGGCTAGCCATTTGGTGTGAGCAGAGGACTGAAAGTTAATGTCTAACTTATTTTTCACACTAAAAAAAAAAAAGAACAAGCGTAAATTGACATTGTCATTCACTGATGGGCGATTTCTTAGCAAACAATGACATCTAATCTTGTGACCTAAAAAACACTTAACGTCATAAAATCTCGATAAATAAGTGATTACGAAGTTTCTGAGGGGGATAGTAGCTCACTATAACATTGCAACACAGGCTCTGACCTTTTCTAACAACTAAGCCTATCTTTACGTACTAATATGTGATATCCAGAGAGCAAAACACATGTCTTTTTGATTAACTGACTACAAACAGATTTATCAAAAGGAAATGGAAACATCAATTGGTAATATTCCTCTCTGATATAATAATTATTTTATTTACCTCAACTCTTGACCCTGAGAAGAAATCTTGATTTGTTGCCTCTCAAAGTTTGCATCTATTGGAATATTCTCATCCCTGGTGCCCTGAGGGAACTAGCTATGCACTGAAGAGCATGTGTCAGGAAGCCAGGCGACTTCAGTTTGAGTTCTAGTTGGGTATCTAACAGCCCTGTGACCTTGACCTTAGTTTCCACTTGTACACATTGAAAGAGTTGAACTAGAAGATCTCTAAGGTCCCTTTGAGTTCAAACAATCTATAATTCTAGTGTTTTAAATACAAAGAATTATTTCACTTCTTTTTTTTCATTTATTTCCCTTCCATTAGAGGGTCTTTGTTAGAGCATCAGTTAGATTTACCAAGATTCTAGACATAAACGCTTTTGTCCGTTCGCAGGTGGCCACCTTCAAACAGTGGCAACTAGCTGCACTAACCCCTTGCTCATTCCTGATTCCCCCTTACTTGGAATGCACAGGGCTCAGGCCTTGAGTCTCTTTTCTATCCACCTTGACCCCTGTAGTGATCTCATTTGCTTCCATGGCTTAAATGCCATCTTCAATGATGACTCCATAATATATCTCCCCAGGCCAGATCTCTCCCCTATACTCCAGTCATATATACCCAATTGCCTACTAGACATCTCTTCCTGAGAGTCTAGTAGATACCTTCATTATGATGTGATTTATGTTATGATTTCTATTCATCTGTGTGAAACTTATAGGATTTAAGTGACCTTAAACAGTTCAAAATGGAGTCACAGTATGTGAACTGCCATAGTAGTTTTGAAACATCCACTGTAGGACTGTCAGTGTCTTAAAGTGCTAAACAAGGAATATTACTTTAGATAAGAAATTTGTTGGGGAATGTACGTCACTAGAACAGAAGAAGCAACTGAAAAGAGTCACGAATAAGAGTCACGACCCCCTCTTGTGGGAAATATTTGCAAATGCTGCGCCCGACAAGGGGTTAATTGCCAAAATACACAAACAGCTCATGCAGCTCAATATCCAAAAAACAAACAACCCAATCCAAAAGTGGGCAGAAGACCTAAACAGACATTTCTCCAAAGAGGACATACAGATGGCCAAGAAGCACATGAAAAGCTGCTCAACATCACTAAGTATTAGAGAAATGCAAATCAAAACTACAATGAGGGGTTTCCCTGGTGGCGCAGTGGTTGAGAGTCCACTTGCCGATGCAGGGGACACAGGTTCGTTCCCCGGTCCGGGAAGATCCCACATGCCGCGGAGCGGCTGGGCCCGTGAGCCATGGCTGCTGAGCCTGCGCGTCCGGAGCCTGTGCTCCACAGTGGGAGAGGCCGCAACAGTGAGAGGCCCGCGTACCGCAAAAAAAAAAAAAAAAGAAAGAAAAAAGAAGATGTGGTAAGTATACACAATGCAGTACTACTCAGCCATTAAAAAAAAAAAAGGGAAATTCTAACATTTGCAACAACGTGGAGGGTATTATGCTTAGTGAAATAAGTCAGACAAAGACAAATACTGTATGATATCACTTATATGTGGAATCTAAAAAAGAAAACAAACTAGTGAATACAAAACAGAAAGAGACTCGGATACATAGAAAAAACTTATAGTTACAGAATGAGAAAGGGAGGGGGAGGGATAAATTAGGAGTATGGGATTAAGAGATACAAACTACTATACATAAAATAGATTAGCAACAAGGAACTACTGTATAATACAGGAAAATATATTCAATATCTTGTAATAACCTATAACAGAAAATGATATATATAACTGAATCACTTTGCTGTACACCTGAAACTGACACAATATTGTAAATCAACTATACTTCAATTTTTAAAAAGACAAAAAGTAAAAATAAACAAAAAATGAAAAAAAAGATCCCCCCCGAAGTAACTTTTACCCTTAAAAAGGGGCCACTGTGCCAAGCGACTTGAAGGCTCCTCGCTGGAGGACACAGATCCATGCTGCTGGGCGCTCTTCAGAGGGTAGCTGCTAGAGTCCCTGTTGTGCTTGTCGTGAGACCCAAGACGCTGCTCCTGCGGAAGCACCTCCTCCCAGGACTTCTCCCTGGAGTGCTTCCTTACCCCCCACACGCTTTCTAAACTCTGTTGTGTGCTAATTAGGTGCAATAAACTGAGAGATTCATGAATTGAATATTGGCCACTTTAGTATATCTCCAATCCTGTGGTCCTTACCTGGCCTCACCACTGGGCCCTGGAACAAACAACCTCACACACCAACAGGTCCAAAAAGAACTTCCTTATTTTTCCACCAAAACTAGCTCCTCCATCAGTCTTCCTGTCTTAGTAAACAGCAACCCAATATTTAACAGTGGCTCAGCCTAAAATCTTGGAGTCATCCTTGCCTTCTCTTTCTGTCAGGCCCTCCATCCAATCTGTTAGCAAATCCTGCAGTTCTTACCTACAAAATATATACAGAATGCCGTCACTTCTCACTGCTACCACCTTGGTCCAAGCCACCATCATATCTCACCTCCGTTACTGCAGTAGCTTCCTAATTCCTCTTCCTGATTTTACTACTCTGTAGTCAATTCTCAAGACAGCAAACAGTGATTCTGTTAAAATATAAGATTATAATCAGGTGTAGGATTTGTGCCTCTAGTGCAGGGGTCCCCAACCCCCAGGATCTAATGCCTAGTGATCTGAGGTGGAGCTGATGTAATAATAATAGAAATAAAGTGCACGATAAACGTAATGTGCTTGAATCATCCCCAAACCATCCCCCATCCCCCCCCAACCCTGTCCATGGAAAAATTGTCTTCCACGAAACCAGTCCCTGGTGCCAAAAAGGTTGGGGACCGCTGCTCTAGTGGCTCCCCTCACATCTAAAGGACAAAGCCCTCTAGTGGCCTATAAGAACCTGAACAATACCCTTCTCCATTCCCTTATCTTCTACCCTTCCTCTCACTCCATTCCACACAAATGGAATGGAGTTTATTGTTCCTTAAACACATTTAAGCTTATTCCTGCCTCAGGGCCTTTGCACTTGTTTTTCTCTCTGCCTGGAAAACTCTTTGCCAAGTATCCACATAGTTTATTGCCTCCCTCACATCCTTCTGGTTTTTGTTCAAACCATTTTATCACTAGGCATTCCTCAATAATCCTAATTAAAATTACACACATCTCCTGCCAAACACTCTTCCCCCCTTCTCTATTTATCTTTTCTATAGCACTTTTTAACCCTCCTACACACTATGTATTTTACGTCTTTATTTACTGTCTGTCTCTCCTCTCTAGCATATAAATTCCAAGAGGATAAGGATTCTTGTCTGCTGTTCCAGTGCCTAGCACATAGTAGGTATCCAACAAATATTTGTCAAATAAATAAATGCACTGTCCCCTTTGACCAGATACTTTAGAAATTCCCCTCTTTGTTAGAGAATGATAAAATGGCTTTATAGAGTGAATTAGACTGTGAACTCTAAGTGTAAAGTACTGTGAAGATGCACAAATGGTTATTTCATTATCTGGCCAACGTACAAGGGATGCATACAAATTGTTCTAATCACAGAGTGATGAAAGAATAATGAACAATGAGTTCTTGAATAAGTGTAGGAAAAACATAATGAATTATAGTTTAAATGAAATTGGGATGCAATGGCCTGCACCACAGGCTCACTTTATCTATTCTTTGAACACTCTCATTTGGAGGAAATGTCCTTTAGACAAAAAGAAGTAGGTCAGAGGGCCAAGTGAAGACATAGTTGGGCCCAGAGCTTGCACTGAGTAGGGTCAGTTGGTTTTTTTTTTAAATAAATTTGTTTATTTATTTTTGGCTGCGTTGGGTCTTCGTTGCTGTGCACGGGCTTTCTCTAGTTGCGGTGAGCGGGGGCTACTCTTCATTGTGGTGCGCAGGCTTTTCACAGTGGTGGCTTCTCTTGTTGCATAGCACAGTCTCTAGGCGCGCGGGCTTCAGTAGTTGTGGCTCGCGGGCTCCAGAGCACAGGCTCCGTAGTTGTGATGCACGGGCTTAGTTGCTCCGCGGCATGTGGGATCTTCCCGGACCAGGGCTTGAACCCTTGTCCCCTGCACTGGCAGGCGGATTCTTAACCACTGCACCACCAGGGAAGTCCCGGTATTTTGATTTTGAATCTTGGTCTGAAACATACAACTTGTGTGGCCTGTAACCTGTCTGAGGCTCAATTTCCATATCAATAAACGGGGAATAACAATACCTACATTTCAGTGTAGTTGTGTTCAACAAAAAAGAAATCTACAACATAAGACCTAGCAGTGAGTGAGTGAATAAATATTAATTTACTCATTTTTGTTTGTTTATTTATTTATTTTGGCTGCACTGGGTCTTAGTTGCAGCACGCAGGATCTTTTTTTAGTTGTGGCATGCAGACTTCTTAGTTGCAGCATGCAAACTCTTAGTTGCAGCATGCATCCAGGATTTAGTTCCCCGACTAGGGATCGAACCCAGGCCCACTGCATTGGGAGCACGGAGTCTTACCCATTGGACCACCAGGGAAATCCCTACTCATTTTATACTTACATAAGTCTCATTATCTGCCATGCGCTATTCTAAACACTTTACAAATTTTAACTCAATCCTTATAACAACCCTGTGAGTATAGGCGCCGTTATTATCTTCATAGTACAGATGAGGCACAGAGAGGCTGAGCAACTTCCCCACAGTTGCACAGCTAGCAAATGGGAGCATCCAGACTTGAACACAGACAGTCTAGCTTGAGAGTCCACATTCCTAACTATTATGTTACTTAACTATTAGGCTACGTCGGACTTTCTGAATTCCCTACCATTAAAACCTTCTAATGACTCATCCAAATAGAAGGACTTTCCATTGTATTTTATTTCCCACCATTAAATTTAAACCTCTGCAAGCTATTCTGATGTGAGAAGAAAAAGCAGGCATCATGGTCGGAAGCACTGCAGCAAGTTACCTTGCCTCCCGGGGATAATTTGCCCAGGCACGATTGCCAACTCAGTGGAGGCGGGGCCTCAGAGTCCCAGAACCCACCCCATACCCAGGGGGTTTATGAAGTCATTTTCTGCCTGCACATCCCCTTTTTGTGTCTGCAGGCTGGCTCATGGAGGTTGACAGAGTTTTCATTCTCTCCAAGGTGATCATTAAGGACATAAATTTTTATTTCTCTCCATTAAATTGTTGATTCTGTTCCATAAAAGTTAAAATGGGGCTTCCCTGGTGGCGCAGTGGTTGAGAGTACGCCTGCCGATGCAGGGGACATGGGTTCGTGCCCTGGTCCGGGAGGATCCCGCGTGCCGCGGAGCGGCTGGGCCCGTGAGCCATGGCTGCTGGGCCTGCGCGTCCGGAGCCTGTGCTCCGCGATGGGAGAGGCCACAGCAGTGAGAGGCCCGCGTACCGCAAAAAAAAAAAAAAAAAAAAAAGCTAAAATGTAGTCTCCAAGGGTAGAACAAGTAGGCATCTTGCTATGCTTCTGACTTTCTATATAATTTAGATAGAAAGGGGTTGAGAGATGATGATGCATGATTTAGCCCTACATCTTCCCCGGCACCAGAAACCACCACTTCACAGGAAAGCAATAAAAAGTCAGAATACACCTTGCTCTTTGATATGGGATTATACCTAGTAGAGAAATAAAAGAATGACCTTAGAGTAAAGTGTCAGGGCTAAGCCAGTCCAGTTAAGGCCTAATAAGGATTTACTTCGACTCAGTCTGTTCTGTCAGAGAGTTGATAATTTAATGAATAAGAAACTGTCACTCTTGGGTATGTTCTGCTTCACTGCCTTTCTTACCCAGCTCCCTCCCACCATCCACACCAGCCTGACCCCTACCTACTTGTCTTTCTACTTGGAAATTCCAAACATGGACAGGGCATTGTCCAGCCAAAGCAGATAAAGAATGGCCATAGGGAGCCAGTGCCTGCCAGTCACTGCCTGGGGCAGTAGGCAGGGGAGGGATTCCGCATTGAGTTTTCTAATTCCCTGTTTGAGCTTTGGAGTCTTCTCCCTCCCGCTGCTTCTGGCTGGCTGAGCTGAGCTTTGGCTCTACCAATATGCCTTTCATGCTCTGGGGAGATGCCAGGTTTAAGAAAGAGCTGCCGCAATTGTCTTTTCTTCTGTCCCTAGACTCGTGGCACTTAAACCTCAAATTTGACCTTGAAAGAAAAGGAAATCCTAAATATAACCAGCCAAGCCTTGAAAATTAGTTTCCTCTCCTTTACCCCCTCTTCTGTCTCTCTCCTTTAGGAGGACCGTTCCACATAGGGATCACTGCATATACTCCAGGGCCAGACTGATGTTACTTAACTCTCTGAATCTCAGCTACCTCATCCGTATAATGGGGAAAATAAAAGGACCTACCTCAAAGTGGTGTTGTAAGAGTCTGGAACACAGAAATCATTTAGAACAATATCTGGCACAAGTCAGTGCTATATAAACATTAGCTATTATTATGTCATGAAGAAGTTAAGGATGGATAAAGAGAGAAAAAAACAGATGTTCTAGACTTTCAGAATTTTAAAGATGAAAAGAACCTCGGAGATCAACTGGTTTATGCCACCCATTTTACAGATAAGGAAACTGAGACCCAGACTGATGAAACTCTGGATTCCCATGTTAAAACTCTTTCTATAATACTACACTCAATTAATTTTGTTCCAAAGCTGGTCTAACTCTGGTTTATTTGTGCCTTCAGGCAGCAAATATTTACTGAGCACTTAGTAAAGGATTGTCATAATGCACAACTCCAGGAAGTTGTGTGAGATGGCAGCTCAAAGTCTAGATGGTGAGATACTGTGGCCCCCCTGATCCCCACCTCCTGGTGTTCACACCATTGTGTGATCCCCTCCCCTTGAGTGTTGGCAAGACCTGTGACTGCTTCTAGCTAATAGAATACAGAAAAGGTGACAGAAGGTGTGTGATTATGGATACATGATTACTAATTACGTTACATAAGATCCTAATGCCTGCCTTGCTAAGAGAGATGCTCCCCCTTGCTGACTCTGAAGAAGAAAGCTGCTATGTTGTGAGCTGCCTTATGGAGAAAGAGCTGAGGACCATCTCCCAGCTGACAATCAACAACAAACTGAGGATATTTTTCTATGAAAAGAGTAGCTACCACCCCAAGGAGCTGCAATAGGAGAGCTGAGGGGTATATATTATCGAATGTTCTACTCCCATTTACAGAGCCCCTATGATGCTTGAGGCTGGTTGTTTAAGTCACGGACCCGGCCAGTGCTATGCTGAGCCATACGGGAGCCTGAAGCAAAAGGACGAATCTGTGTTACGTACTGTATATGACTATATATAACTATACAGACGGTTTTATGTTTTTTGGGTTTTTTTTTTTTTGAGGTATGCGGGCCTCTCACTGTTGTGGCCTCTCCCGTTGCGGAGCACAGGCTCCGGACGCGCAGGCTCAGCGGCCATGGCTCACGGGCCCAGCCGCTCCGCGGCATGTGGGATCTTCCCGGACCGGGTCACGAACCCATGTCCCCTGCATCGGCAGGCGGACTCTCAACCACTGCGCCACCAGGGAAGCCTGGTTTTATGTATTTTTAAAACTGGCTAATGGCTTTAAGGGAAATATCATCAATGAGTTTGCTTCTATTCAAACCAGGAAAGTAAAATGATAACAAATTCTGTCTTGAGTATAAATAAAATATTTAAACTTAAAATAATGAGAGTTTTAATATATCTACTTCTCAATTTTTTAATATTTCTTAACTACTCTAATGTTCTGGAAAAAATCATATATGTAGAAGACATTGTTACATAGCCCTGATTGTAATTAAACAGTAAACAGACATAAAAACATGTATATCGGGCTGCACATTTTTCCTTTTGCCTTAGCCTCCAATGGCTTGACATAGCACTCTCAGATCTTGTTTTTATTTAAAACTTTGTTGTGTTTTTCACCATGAATTTTTTGGCATTGATTGAGATTCTTTAAAATAGTCTCATTAAAATATTGTTGATCTTGGGACTTCCCTGGTGGTCCAGTGGTAAGAATCCGCCTTCCAATGCAGGGGATGTGGGTTCCATCCCTGATCGGGGAACCAGGATCCCACATGCCACGGGGCAACTAAGTCCGCACACCACAACTACTGAGCTCACGGGCCTCTACGAGAGAACCCGCATGCCACAACTACAGAGCCCACGAGCCCTGGAGCCTGCGCACCACAACTAGAGAGAAGTCTGCGCACCACAAGGAAAGATCCTACATGCTGCAACGAAGATCCCGTGTGCTGCAACTAAGACCCGATGCAGCCAAATAATTAAATAAATAATAAATATTTAAAACTATAAAAAATAAAATAAAATATTGTTGATCTTGAAAACAGAACGAAACAAAACAAAAAACCAACAAACTGAGGCACTTAGTCTGGCAGCCTACAAAGGTCTGAATTCTCTCAACCCCATACGAACTTGGAAGCAAATCCTTTCCCAGTCACACCTCAGGTAAAACAGAAATCCCAGCTGACACCTTGACTGCAGTCCTGTGAGACTTTAAGCAGAGGACCCAGCTAAGCTGTGCCCAGACTCCTGGTCCACAGAAACTATGTGGTAGTATTTGTGTGTTCCTTCAAGCTGTTATGTTAGTGGTAATGTTGTTATGTGGCAATAGATAACTAATATAGATTTAAAAGTGCTTAAGACAATGGTTTCTGACTGAAAGAATTTCACAATTAAGTGGGAAGACAAAAACTAGTTATGGGACAATGTGGGCAGAGACATAAGGCATAGGGTATAAGAAAAGACAAGGCAGTTTGGTGTTATTAGAAAGTGAAGTGAGGGAAGATACGGCAGGAAGTGAAGCTGGAGAGACAGGAAATACAGATCTGTGGGTTGTGGCTATGAGTTTTGTCATCAAGAAGATCTGGGTTCAAATTCCAACTCTACCAATTTCTGGTCTTGTGACGTTGGACAAGGAGGTTAAGGAGTCTATGGCTTAGTTTCCTTATCTGTAAAATAGCAGTATAATCATACTTCTTAGGGTTTAAAATGGAAGCCTTTAAATGAAACAAAATTAAATGATGCTCCTAAAGCCTTTAGTATGCTACTGGCACAAAGTATATGCTCAATAAAAATGTGAGCTATTGGGAGGGGTCAAAACATGGCAATCCTGGTAAGACATGTCAAGGAACTTAATCCTACAGACAACTGGGAGATACAGATGGAAGTGAGGTTGGCAAGTTTGTGGTATAGAAACATTTATCTGGGGCAGTTGGGAGGAAAGATTGAAAGGGGATGAGACTGATGGCAGGAAGGTCAATTAGGAGACTGCTGTAGTGGTCCAGGAGAAGGCTGAAAAATAGCTGGAGCTGGTAGGATGGACATCATAAATGGTTAAGCAGGTATATACGTTCTTCTTGATTGGCACAAAAATGATAAACCATGGCATAAACATATCCTTTCTGCTCCCTGTATATACTGCTATATATAGACAGGAAGGCCACTTGATCACTTGGTATTAAAATTCATGCTGGTCTCCCAGCCCTTTCTGTAACCTAGTGAGAAACTTACCACCTTGGCTATTTTCTTTCTGATGTGCAATTTCAAGAAAGTATTTCAAGGGACTTCCCTGGTGGTCCAGTGGTTAAGACTCCATGCTCCCAGTGCAGGGGGCATGGGCTCAGTCCCTGGTCGGGGAACTAAGATCCCTCATGCTGCACAACATGGCCTAATAAAAGGAAAAGAAAAAAGAAAGTATTTCTTTTTTAAAATTAATTTATTTTTGGCTGCACTGGGTACTTGCGGCACACAGGCTTCTCTAGTTGCGGCACGCAGGCTCAAGAGAACGTGGGCTCAGTAGTTGTGGCACACTTGCTTAGTTGCAGTACGTGGGATCTTAGTTCCCTGACCAGGGATCGAACCTGGGCCCCCTGCATTGAGAGCATGGAATCTTAACCACTGGATGGCCAGGGAAGTCCCCAAAAGAAAGTATTTCAAGATACTCACTTGTCCAGAATAATGCTCAGACTTGCTTTCTTCAGAGTTCTACAGTAATTATTTACTTATGAAAATGAAAAAAGAAATGCAACCCGAGGTAAATGACTCGTTATGATGGCCCTAGAGTCAGGGACAACTTACTGTATTTACAACTGACTCAGATCTTCAGGCCAAGAATCCTAGTAGGAAGATATTAGTCCCCTTGTACCAGATTGTTCAGTAAACAAAGCTGCAGCTCCCACAAGGCCCCTGACAGGGCTGCAGATTGGTGTTTCTTCACCCATCAAGGCTGGAGTTTTGTGACAGCCTAGCTCGTTAGCACACAGCTGCAGATGGAGTCTAACACTGCAACAAGACAAAATATTGCCAAGTTTGTGAAGTTTTTCTTCTGTAGACTCTCTGTCCACCATCCTCTCCATTGCCTCCTCTTTAAAAATAAAAATTTATTTATTTATTTGGCTGCGCCGGGTCTTAGTTGTGGCATGCGGGATCTTTGTTGTGGCGCGCGGGATCTTTAAGTGGACTCTTTTAGTTGCTGCATGCGGGCTCTTATCTGTGGCATGCAGGATCCAGTTTCCTGACCAGGGATCAACCTGGGCCCCCTGCACTGGGAGCGTGGAGTCTTAACCGCTGGACCTCCAGGGAAGTCCCGCCTCCTCTTTCTTTATCCTCATCCCTGCTCTGAGTATCCCTTCCATCACTCTTCAATTCAGCGTTCTCATGCTCTTCTGAATCCTGGTACTAGGGAGAGAGGTGCTATAATTAAATTAACTCACATTAAGCTGTCTAAGACTTTGTGTTTTGCTTCTTCCAATGTGAAAAGCAGCTAAATATCAGAGTCAAGAATGAATTATAAGAGTAGCAGATCTCCAGAGAAGATTGAATCCTCATTCCCGGCACGTTTGGGGTACTGAGGTCGGGGCTGTGAGTGGGATCCTAAGACTTGGACTGGTGAGTCTAAGGTTATGCACACAAAAGTCTTGGGTCCTTAGATTCCTCTCCAGGCCTACAAAAGCAGCCCACTTCTCCCTGTGAAAAGCTAGTGCCCACCTCTTTCTTACAGACAATGAAGAGGCTTCTGTCTTAGAAGACAGCATGCATTACCGAAACTGCCTTCTATTCCCCAGAAGTAGGGTATATTAAAATTTTCTGGATGCCCACACACCGCAACGAAGAGTAGCCCCCGCTCACTGCAACTAGAGAAAGCCCGCACGCAGCAGCAAAGACCCAACGCAGCCAAAAATCAATAAATAAAAATAAAATTAAAAACAATTTTTTCTGGATGAATGGCAGAGATCAGTGCCACCCCTGGACACCTAAATGATGTGGAAGTGGTTGTTCCCATCAAATTCCTATTTAATTCACCAGACTGGACACTACAAAAACCAGACAGATCCTGAAGAATGACAGTAGACTCCTGCACATGCAATCAAGTAGTACTTGTAGCTCCTCTGCCAGATATAGTATCTTTTCTAGAGTAACTTAACACAGCCTCACGTTCATGGTGTGTGGTCACTGAAATCTGGAAAGAAAGTTTTTTTCCATCCTATCAGGAAAGATTACCAGAGACAGAGCACATTTACATGAAACTGACAAGACAATAGAATGCATTTATGATTTTGCCCCAAGGCTATATTAACTTTCCAGTCCTCTGTCTTAATAGAGTCCAAAGGGATGAGGACATTTCTCAGAACATTGCTTTGGTCTGCTATAGTGATGACATCATATTAATTGAACGGGATAAGCAAGAAGTAGCAAGTGTGTTGGGAGCCTTGGTATGACACCTGTGTATACAGAGGGTAGGAGAAAAACACAATGAAGACTCAGAGAACATGCCACTTCAGTTTTCAGATGTCCAGTGGTTTGTGGCATGCCAGGGTAGCCCCTCAAAAGTAAAGGACAAATTATTCCTGCCTCTGAGAAGGAAGCACAACACCTGGGCAGCCTATCTCCCTCCAGTGGATACAATGGTGCTAGTTCAGCGGTCATTTCTCTCCTTTCCAAGGTTCCTTTAAACTTCCTAAGGTTAAGGGAGAGAAGAGGAGACAGGATAAGACAGGGAAAGGGAAAGGGGAAAAGAGAATGGGAAGGGGAGAGGATGAGAGCGCGATGAAGATGATAGAGGGAGAGAGAAAAGAGAAATGGAGAGATGAGAGGAAAAGGGAAAGAGAAAGAATGAAAGGAGATAAATCAAAAGAAACAGGAAAAATGGAGGAAGAAAAATTACATGGGGAGAGAAAAAGAAAAGATAAAAATAAATTTAAAAAGGAGAAGGGGGGAATATTGAAGAAAAGGGAAGTGAGCAGAAGCGAGAGAAGCAGTTTCTGGTGTCCTAAACTGAGCTGCATTACAGAAAAGGAGTAAAATTATTTCAAATCATTTTAAGCAGCTAATATCATGGTGAGAAAAAACACAAACACTTTATTTACATTTAACACTTTTTTTTTTTTACCACATTCTCCCTGAGAGGTGGACCCAGGCCTCTTTCAGGCAAATAATTGAAAAGCAGAAAACATAATAAACAACCCCATCCTCCTCTAGAACAAAACACAGAGCCAAAAGGCGAGGAGAGCGGTATGCAGAGCTGCTTCAGTGCACACTAGCAGAGAAGAGGGAAACAGAACCCCTATTTTGTAATCCCTGATGCTATTCATGGTGTCATGTACCACTGTTGGAAATCAGAAGCGTTTGGCCAGATTTGGGGGGATTTCTATGCACACCTTTTGCCTGAATTTTCTGAAAGCCAGGTCTTCAGAAGGTGGAGGAGCTGTCTGTCTGACCACACCTGACTTGGGGACAGAGGGACAGAGTGCAAATGCCTTAAGGGGCTACCCCCACCATCCACACGATCAGCACATTGGGAGGAGCCCATCTTCTGCTGTTCCTGCTACACCACTGTGGGAGCGTTTGAAACAAAACGGGCACTAAGACCCACACAAAAACAAACTTCATAGTACAGCTCTATTTTTATTTTTAGTGGTTTTAAAAATTGTAATTGTGCGGGCTTACCTGGCAGCGCAGTGGTTGAGAGTCCGCCTGCCGATGCAGGGGACACGGGTTCGTGACCCGGTCTGGGAAGATCCCACATGCCGCGGAGCGGCTGGGCCCGTGAGCCATGGCCGCTGAGCCTGCGCGTCTGGAGCCTGTGCTCCGAAACGGGAGGGACCACAACAGTGAGAGGCCCGCGTACCGCAAAAAAAAAAAAAAAAAATTGTAATTGTTGGGAAAACCATGTAACAGAAAATTTACCATCTTAAACATTTAAAGTGTACACTTGTGTAGTGTTAAATACATTCACAATATTGTGCAACAGATCTCCAGAATTTTTCATCTTGTAAAACTGAAAATCAAAACGCATTACCCAAATCCCCATTTCCCCCTCCCTCCAACCCCTGGAAACCACCATTCTGCATTCTGTCTCTATGAGTTTGACTACATTATATACCTCATACAAGTGGAATCTCACAGTACTTGTCTTTTTTTGTGACTGGCTTATTTCACTTAGCACACTGTCCTCAAGCTTCATCTGTATTGTAGTACGTAACAGGATTGCCTTCTTTTTTAAGAGTGAGTGATATTTCATTTTCTGAAAATACCACATTTTGTTTATCCATTCATCCACTGATGGACATTTGAACTGCTTCACCTCTTGGCTATTTTGAATAATGCTGCAATGGACATGCGTGTGCAAATATCTCTGAGATCCTACTTTATTTGGGATGTATACCCAGAAGTGGCATTGCTAGATCATATGGGAATTTGAATTTTTTTAACATCTTTATTGGAGTATAATTGCTTTACAATGGTGTGTTAGTTTCTGCTTTACAACAAAGTGAATCAGTTATACATATACATATGTTCCCATATCTCTTCCCTCTTGCGTCTCCCTCCCTCTAGACTATTGATATCTAGTCTCATAGCGTTGTGGTAGGAAAAGATACTTGATACGATTTCAACTTTCTTACATTTACCAAGGCTTGATTTGTGACCCAAGTTATGACCTATCCTGGAGAATGTTCCATGAGCACTTGAGAAAAATATGTATTCTGTTGTTTTTGGATGGAATGTCCTATAAATATCAATTAAGTCCATCTTGTTTAATGTATCATTTAAAGCTTGTGTTTCCTTATTTATTTTCATTTTGGATGATCTGTCCACTGGTGAAAGTGGGGTGTTAAAGTCCCCTACTATGAATGTCGAATTCCCCTTTCATGACTGTTAGTATTTGCCTTATGTATTGAGGTGCTCCTATGTTGGGTGCATAAATATTTACAATTGTTATATCCTCTTCTTGGATCGATCCCTTGATCATTATGTAGTGTCCTTCTTTGTCTCTTCTAATATTCTTTATTTTAAAGTCTATTTTATCTGATGTGAGAATTGCTACTCCAGCTTTCTTTTGATTTCCATTTGCATGGAATATCTTTTTCCATCCCCTCACTTTCAGTCTGTATGTGTCTCTAGGTCTGAAGTGGGTCTCTTGTAGACAGCATATATTTGGGTCTTGTTTTTGTATCCATTCAGCCAGTCTGTGTCTTTTGGTGGGAGCATTTAATCCATTTACATTAAAGGTAATTATCGATATGTATGTTCCTATTCCCATTTTCTTAATTGTTTTGGGTTCATTATTGTAGGTCTTTTCCTTCTCTTGTGTTTCCTGCCTAGAGAAGTTCCTTTATCATTTGTTGTAAAGCTGGTTTGGTGGCACTGAACTCTCTCAGCTTTTCCTTGTCTGTAAAGGTTTTAATTTCTCCATCAAATCTGAATGAGATCCTTGCTGGGTAGAGTAATCTTGGCTGCAGGTTTTTCTCCTTCATCACTTTCAATATGTCCTGCCAGTCCCTTCTGGCTTGCAGAGTTTCTGCTGAAAGATCAGCTGTTAACCTTATGGAGATTCCCTTGTGTGTTATTTGTTGTTTTTCCCGTGCTGCTTTTAATACGTTTTCTTTGTATTTAATTTTTGACAGCTTGATTAATATGTGTCTTGGAGTGTTTCTCCTTGGATTTATCCTGTATGGGACTCTCTGTGCTTCCTGGACTTGATTAACTATTTCCTTTCCCATATTAGGGAAGTTTTCAACTATAATCTCTTCAAATATTTTCTCAGTCCCTTTCTTTTTCTCTTCTTCTTCTGGAACCCCTATAATTCGAATGTTGGTGCGTTTATTTTTGTCCCAGAAGTCTCTGAGACTGTCCTCAGTTCCTTTAATTCTTTTTTCTTTATTCTGCTCTGCAGTAGTTATTTCCACTATTTTATCTTCCAGGTCACTTATCCGTTCTTCTGACTCAGTTATTCTGCTATTGATCCCGTCTAGAGTATTTTTAATTTCATTTATTGTGTTGTTCATCATTGCTTGTTTCCTCTTTAGTTCTTCTAGGTCCTTGTTAAATGTTTCTTGCATTTTCTCTATTCTGTTTCCAAGATTTTGGATCATCTTTAGTATCATTAGTCTGAATTCTTTTTCTGGTAGACTGCCTATTTCCTCTTCATGTGTTAGGTCTGGTGGGTTTTTATCTTGCTCCTTCATCTGCTGTGTGTTTTTCTGTCTTCTCATTTTGCTTATCTTACTGTGTTTGGGTCTCCTTTCTGCAGGCTGCAGTTTCTTAGTTCCCGTTGTTTTCGGCGTCTGCCCCCAGTGGCTAAGTTTGGTTCAGTGGGTTGTGTAGGCTTCCTGGTGGAAGGGACTAGTGCCTGTGTTCTGGTGGATGAGGCTTGATCTTGTCTTTCTGGTGGGCAGGTCCACGT
The DNA here is from genome assembly GCF_949987515.2 of Delphinus delphis. Lineage (NCBI taxonomy): Eukaryota > Metazoa > Chordata > Mammalia > Artiodactyla > Delphinidae > Delphinus > Delphinus delphis. Next base: position 15,271,547 of record NC_082704.1, on the reverse strand, counting down.
CTGGTGGTGTGTTTTGGGGTATCTGTGGACTTATTATGATTTTAGGCAGCCTCTCTGCTAATGGGTGGGGTTGTGTTCCTGTCTTGCTAGTTGCTTGTCATAGGGTGTCCAGCACTGTAGCTTGCTGGTCGTTGAGTGAAGCTGGGTGTTGGTGTTGAGATGGAGATCTCTGGGAGATTTTTGCCGTTTGATATTACGTGGAGCTGGGAGGTCTCTTGTGAACCAGTGTCCTGAAGTTGGCTCTCCCACGTCAGAGGCATAGCACAGACTCCTTGCTGGAGCACCAAGAGCCTTTCATCCATACGGCTCAGAATAAAAGGGAGAAAAAGTAGAAAGAAAGAAAGAGGGTAAAATAAAATAAAATCAAAATAAAATAAAGTTATTAAAATAAAAAATAATTACTAAGAAAAAAATTTTTTTAAGTAAAAAAAAAATAATGGATGGACAGAACCCTAGGACAAATGGTGACAGCAAAGCTATACAGACAAGATCTCACACAGAAGCCTACACATACACACAAACAGAGGAAAAGGGGGGAAAATAATAAATCTTGCTCTCAATGTCCACCTCCTCAATTTGGGATGATTCGTTGTCTATTCAGGTATTCCACAGATGCAGGTACATCCAGTTGATTGTGGAGCTTTAATCCGCTGCTCCTGAGGCTGCTGGGAGAGATTTTCCTTTCTCTTCTTTGTTCCCACAGCTGCCGGGGTTCAGCTTTGGATTTGGCCCCGCCTCTGTGTGTAGGTCGCCTGAGGGCGTCTGTTCTTCGCTCAGTCAGGACGGGGTTAAAGGAGCCGCTGATTCGGGGGCTCTGGCTCACTCAGGCCGGGGTGAGGGAGGGGTACAGGTGCGGGGTGAGCCTGCGGTGGAAGAGGCCTGCGTGACGTTGCAGCGGCCTGAGGCGCGCCATGCATTCTTCCGGGGAAGATGTCCCTGGGTCACAGAACCCTGGCGGTGGTGGGCTGCAGTGGCTCCCAGGAGGGGAGGTGTGGAGAGTGACCTGTGCTTGCACACAGGCTTCTTGGCGGCAGCAGCGGCCTTAGCGTCTCATGCCCGTCTCTGGGGTCCGCGCTGATAGCCATGGCTCGCGCCCGTCTCTGGAGCTCCTTTAAGCAGCGCTCTTAATCCCCTCTCCTCGCGCACCAGGAAACAAAGAGGCAAGAAAAAGTCTCTTGCCTCTTCGGCAGCTCCAGACTTTTCCCCGGACTTCCTGCTGGCTAGCTGTGGCGCACTAACCCCTTCAGGCTGTGTTCACGCCGCCAACCCCGGTCCTCTCCAGGCACTCCGACTGAAGCCCGAGCCTCAGCTCCCAGCCCCGCCCGCCCCGGCGGGTGAGCAGACAAGCCTCTCGGCCTGGTGAGTGCCAGTCGGTCCTGATCCTCTGTGCTGGAATGTCTCCGCTTTGCCCTCCGCACCCCTGTGGCTGCGCTCTCCTCCACGGCTCCGGAGCTTCCCCCTTCGCCACCCGCAGTCTCCGCCCCCGAAGGGGCTACCTAGTGTGTGGAAACCTTTCCTCCTTCACAGCTCCCTCCCACTGGTGCAGGTCCCGTCCCTATCTTTTTGTCTCTGTTTTTCCTTTTCTCTTTTGCCCTACCCAGGTACGTGGGGAGTTTCTTGCCTTTTGGGGGGTCTGAGGTCTTCTGCCGGCGTTCAGTGGGTGTTCTATAGGAGCAGTTCCACGTGTAGATGTATTTCTGATGTACCTGTGGGGAGGAAGGTGATCTCCGCATCTTATTCTTCAGCCATCTTTCCCCTCCTCCTAATTTTAATTTTTTGGGGAACCTTTCTACTGTTTTCCATAGTGGCTGCATCATTTTACATTCCCACCAACAATCATAGTGCAGCTCTATTAAACCAAAATAACCACTGGGGACAGCTGCAGAGATAGCCAGAGATAATTATAGCCACAATAAGCATGCTGGGGTTCTCTGAAAGGTTTCTTTGTTAACAATCACTAGCAGGGAAACATTCACACATCAAATCAACAACATACGAAATACCAGGGAGGAGGTCACCTGGCAGTTATACAACCATTAATTCTTTTGATCGATCCATTTTCATGAGCACAGACACTGGAAACTGAAGGAACCATGTAAAACAAGACATTTTAATAAAAACCCATTTTTATTTTTAGTTTTATTTCCCTTACTCTAGGAGGTGGGTCAAATGGGTCAAAAAAGATCTTGCTGTAGTTTATGTCAAAGAGTGGTCTTCCTATGTTTTCCTCTAAGAGTTTTATAGTGTCCGGTCTTACATTTAGGTCTTTAACCCATTTTGAGTTTATTTTGTGTATGGTGTTAGGGAGTGTTCTAATTTCATTCTTTTACATATAGCTGTCCAGTTTTCCCAGCACCACTCATTAAAGAGAGTGTCTTTTCTCCATCGCATATCCTTGCCTGCTTTGTCATAGATTAGTTGACTATAGGTGTGTGGGTTTATCTCTGGGCTTTCTATCCTGTTCCATTGATCTATATTCCTGTTTTTGTGCCAGTACCATATTGTCTTGATTACTGTAGCTTTGTAGTATAGTCTGAAGTCAGGGAGTCTGATTCCTCCAGTTCCATTTTTTTCCCTCAAGATTGCTTTGGCTATTTGGGGTCTTTTGTGTCTCCATACAAATTTTAAGTTTTTTGTTCGAGTTCTGTAAAAAATGCCATTGGTAATTTAATAAGAATTGCACTGAATCTGTAGATTGCTTTGGGTAGTATAGTCATTTTGACAGTATTGATTCTTCCAATCCAAGAACATGGTATACCTCTCCATCTGTTTGTGTCATCTTTAATTTCTTTCATCAGTGTCTTATAGTTTTCTGAGTACAGGTCTTTTACCTTCCTTAGTTAGGTTTATTCCTAGGTATTTTATTCTTTTTGTTGCAGTAGTGAATGGGATTGTTTCCTTAATTTCTCTTTCTGATCTTTCATTGTTAGTATATAGGAATGCATGATATTTCTGTGCATTAATTTTGTACCCTGCAACTTTACCAAATTCCGTTAGAGGGGGCTTCTGCTGAATGGAAATTCTCATTTTGGCATTGCTGTGTATGCTTTGGAGAACAAGAAAAAATCCAAATCTGCTTTAAAAAACCATTGGCATATTTTCATATGCATTTTTAGACTCCTTGCGAGCCAGAAAAGTCATTTACAGTATTTCTCTCCAGTTGCTGTCTGAGACAAAATCCAGAATTGGTACTCCAGCTATGTTGCTGCTGCTGCTACTTCAAACCCCTTTAATATTCCTAGTCATGGATTTGGCCTTGCGTCTTGGTATTTTGTCTGCATGCTTCCAAAACCCACAGAGAATGGTGAACGACTCTCTGAAGCCAGCCCTCTGCTGCTTTACAGGGTGTCACACACTGAAGACTCATCGTTTCCAGCAGTCAACTGAAGCCACAGGGATAGCTATGATAAACTACAAATAAAATCTCTCTGAGCATGCTCCATTCCCCAAGTCACCCCCCTGTCCCAAAGGGAGGAAGAATAAATAGCCTTGGATAACATGGCATGGCTGCCTGCAAGTTAAGGACACACTGGAAATCCAGGCACAGGCAGCAATGTAGACCTGAGGGAAGAGAGGGAGGCAAAAAAAGGGAAGAGGGAGACAGAGGCAGACAGAGACAGTCAGGAGCAGAGAGAAAAAGAACAGCCTCTGACTTGGAGAGCTTTTGAGAAGAAAACCTTCCAATCTTTCAAAGACTCTTGGAAGTCAGGTAAGGGGATGCTGGTCCTGCCTGGGCACTAATGTTCAATACCCCATTGTCCCTCTTTTCTTTGACATTTGTCATTATTGTGACTCTTTACCTGGTTTCTATGAATAAATTACTGGAGTAATTTGTATCAAGAACATACAAAATGCCAAGGAGGAGCTCACTTTATATTAGCATTTTGCTTCCATTCCATTTATTTCTATTCCCACCCAGGGAATCTTAAAGAGTCCTTTAAGAAGGCTTTTCCCCAAATAATGTTTTGTTTTGTTATTTTAAGAATATTTGAAAGGGCAGATATTTATCGTTTCAAGTGCTTGGCTTCTACTTGTCCTCTTCTTTAGTGAGCAAATATCTCACACACACGCGCGCGCGCACACACACACACACACACACACACACACACACACACATAACTTGTTTGCCTCAGATAGAGATTGTTTCCAGTCCCTCATTTTACAGACAAGGAAACCAAAGCCCAAAAGGGAGTGGGCACTTATTTCCTTACACTAACCAGGGCTTCTCATTTCTAGGTCAGCATCTATATTGACGTGGAAGAGAGAGGGAAGGGAGACAGAGACAGAAACAGAGAAATAGAGACAGAGAGAGAGGAGGGGAGAGAGGCAGAGGGAGAGAGAGAGAAAGGGACTGACTGTCCATGTCTCAGGGCTTACTACTGGAGGTAAAGGGAGAAGGGTGAAATGTCAAGCTCAAGAGTGAAAATCACTTCTCTAAATCTTTTCACAGAGAAAAACCTGAGGCTTTGGCAGCCCCGTCCCCTTGTGCTGGGAGTGCCTAGGACACAGAGGAGTGTACATTGGTGGGGGAAAGAGGGATGGGTAAGGGCACGAGGAAAGGGAAGGTGAGAGAGAGAAATTTGAAAGAGAAATGTTTTGGTTCTTTTTATTAAAATAGGCTGCGTAGGAGTTGAAAATGGTCATGTCAACAGTGAACAAGATATGGGAGCTTGGAAGCGGAAGAGCCAGGGGGCAGCAGTTTCAGCGTGCCAGGGAGCTTTACGGGGGGTTGAAAAGTTGCTTTTGTAGCCTACTGAGTGCCATCCCAGCATCAAGGTCTTCCGAATAACCCCCTGGCTGGCAAAGAGATGAACCCTGGCTCCAAACAGCCCCACGAGCACGATCATCACGGCTCTAGTTTATTGAGCCAGTGTTATGTTTGTGACACTGTACGTGTGCTAACTAACTTTATCCTCATAACCACCCCATTAAGTAAGTTCTATTACTACCCCATTAAAAAATGCAGAAACAGAAGCTCAGAGACTTGAAGAAACTTTCCAAGGGCACAAAGCCAGTCATGGCCAGAGCCAGGAGAGAACCCGGGTCTGTTTCATTCTGAGGCCAGTGGATCTTGACTACCTCACTCTACTGCCTCTCAAACATTGAAATGTAACTTTAGTGATTGGTTCCCAAGTTTTGTTTTGTTTTGCTTTCTTGCCACATGGAGCAGCATGTGGGGTCTTAGTTCCCTGACCAGAGGTGAAACCCACGCCCCCTGCAGTGGAAGAGCAGAGTCTTAACCACTGGACCACCAGGGAGGTCCTCCCAAGCTTTTTTTAAAATTACGAAGTGTATAAATAGGTTTCAGATAGATGTTCAACAAAGCACAGGCAGGTCAGTATAAAGGCTGACCTGGAAATGAGAAGACCTGAGTTGTACCAGCTTCATGTACGGAACTAACTGTCCTTGGGTTTCCCTGTCTGTAAAACGAGGGGCTGAAGACCATCTCTGAGGCAAACAAGTTACAATTATTTTAATGATGGGAGAACAGAAACAACTAAAAGGAAAAAAAACAAACACCAAGTATTAATATTAGTCGAGTGTGAACGCTAGTCTTAACCCATTGACAAGGTTCATTATGGCGATGTGTGTCTTTCACTATCTTTCAAGTCATCACACATTATAATTTTCCTGTCTCCAATTGTCTGCTTGCACTGCTGACATTGAACTTTTTGTTGCCAGCTATACATAACCATTTTTCGGAACCTGAGGGAAATCTGCCCACTTTTGTTTTCTCCACTCCACAATTTGTGTTAGAATTTGTACCCAAATTATCAATGGCTAATTTTCTGTAATAATGTTGTAGTCTATGTTAAATTACTTCCAACGGAAAGTGGGAATGCAACAATATCAACTCTGGATTCTGAATTGTACTTTTTTCTAGTTTTTTTTTTAATAATATTGTCTGTCACTGCTTTATAACAGCTTTATTGAGATCTAGTGGATATTCCACAAAATTCACCCATTTAAAGGTGTACATTTCAGTGGGGTTTTTTTTTAGCATATTACCAAATTGTGAAACAATCATCACTAATGTTAGGACATTTCCATAACCCTCAAAACAAACCTTTTACCTATTAGCAGTCACTCCCCATTTCCCTCTCCACTCTGGCCCTGGCAACCACTAGTCAGCTTTTGTGATTCTAATATTTGTCTATACTGGAAATTTCGTATAATAGAACCATACAAAATATGGTCCTTTCTGACCGGCTTCTTTCACTTAGCATAACGTTTTCAATATTCATCCATATTGTAGCATGTATCAGTATTTCATTCCTTTTTATGGCCAAATAATAATCCACTGTGGTATATACAACATTTTGATTATCTATCCATCAACGCTGATGGGCATTTAGGTTGCTTCCATTTTTCTGGCTATTAGGAATAATGCTGTTGTAAAATCTTTGTATACAAGCTGTGTGGTTACATATTTTCAGATCTCTTGTGTATAAACCGATGAGTGGAACTGATAGGTCATGTGGTAGCTATATGTTTAACTTTGTGAGGAACTGTCAGACTATTTTCCAAAGCAGCTGCACAATTTTACAATCCCAGCAACAAGGTATGAGTGTTCCACTTTCTCCACATCCCTGCTGTCATTTGTTTTTGTTTGTTTCTTTTTTTCCTTCCAGTTTTATTGAGATATAATTGACATACAGCACTGTATACGTTTCAGGTGTGCAGCATAAGGATTTGACTTCCATACATCATGAAATGATGACTACATCATCTCATATAGATACAAAATTAAAGAAATAGAAAAAATATTTTTCCTTGTAGTGAGAACTCAGCATTTACTGTCTTAACAACTTTCCTATATAACGTACATCAGTGTTAATTATATTAGTCATGTTGTACATTACATCCCTAGTACTTATTTATCTTATAACTGGAAGTTTGCGTTTTTCTCTGTTTCTGATTCTTGCCAATCTACTGGGTGTGAAGTGGTATCTCATTGTGCCTTTGATTTGCATTTCCATAATGACTAGTCACATTGAGTGTCTTTTCATGTGTTTGTTGGTCATTTGTATATCTTCCTTGGATAAATGCCTATTCAAATATTTTGCTTATTTAAAAAAATGTTTTCAAGTGTACAATTCAGTGGCAATAAGTATATTCACATTGCTGTGCAATTAGCACCACCACCCATCTCCAGAACTTTCTTTTTATCTCCCCAAACTGAAACTCCATACCCACTAAATAATTCCCCAGTCTCCCCTCCCCCCAGCATTTTGCAGCTATAATTCTTTCTGTCTCTATGAATTTGACTACTCTAAGCACCTCATATCAGTGGAATCATACAGTATTTGATCTTTTGTGACTGGCTTGTTTCGTCTGGCATAATTTCTTCAAGGTTCATCCATATCATAGTTTATGTCAGAATTCCTTCTCCATACCCACTGATGTACTTCATTCCGGGTCTTTTCCTCGACGGTAGGGTTTCTCAACTTTGGCACCATTGACATTTGGGGCTGACTAACTCTTTTTCTGTTGTTGTTGATTTTTTTTTTGTTATCCAGTTTTATTGAGATATAATTGACCTATAACCTTGTATTCACTTAAGGTGTACAACGAAATAACTTGATATGCATATATATAGTGAAATAATCACCACAAGAAGTTTAGTTAAAATCCATCACCTCACATAGTTCAAAAAATCTTTTCCCTTCTGATGAGAACTTTTAAGATCTACTCTCTTAGCAACTTTCAAATAGATAATATGGGGGACTTCCCTGGTGGTCCAGTGGTTAAGACTTCGCCTTCTAACGCAGGGGGTGTGGGTTTGATACCCAGTCGGGGAGCTAAGATCCCACCTGCCTCACAGCCAAAAAAACAAAACATAGGGCTTCCCTGGTGGCGCAGTGGTTGAGAGTCCGCCTGCCGATGCAGGGGACACGGGTTCATGCCCCGGTCCGGGAAGATCCCACATGCCGCGGAGCGGCTGGGCCCGTGAGCCACGGCCGCTGAGCCTGCGCGTCAGGAGCCTGTGCTCCACAACGGGAGAGGCCACAACGGTGAGAGGCCCGCGTACGCAAAAAAATAATAATAATAATAATAATAATAAATTAAATAAAATAAAACAGAAGCAGTATTGTAACAAATTCAATAAAGACTTTAAAATGGTCCACATCAAAAATAATCTTTAAAAAAAGATTTGCAAAAAAAAATACACAATATGGTATTGTTAACCACAGTCACCATGCCGTCTGTTACATCCCCCAGAACTTATTAATCTTATAACTAGAAGTTTGTACCTTCTGACCACCACCCAATTTCTCCACTTCCCACTCCTACTCCCACCCCTGCCTCTGGCAACCACAAATCTGATCTCTGTTTCTCTGAGTTTGGTTTTCTTAGATTCCACATATAAATGAGATCACACAGTATTTGTCCTTCTGTGTTTGACTTATTTCACTTAGCATAATGCCCTTAAGATCAATCCATGTTGCTTCAATTGGCAGGATTTTCTTCTTTTTATGACTGAATTATATATAAAACTCACATTTTGTTATATATATAAAACTCACATTTCTTTATCCATTCATCTATTTTTTATTGGAGTATAATTGCTTTACAATGTTGTGTTAGTTTCTGCTGTACAGTGAAGTGAACCAACTATATGTATACACATATCCCTTCCCTCTTGGACCTCCCTCCCCCCACCATCCCACCCCTCGAGGTCATCACAGAGCACCAAGCTGAGCTCCCTGTGCTACACAGCAGGTTCCCACTAGCTATCTATTTTACACATGGTAGTGTATTTACATCAAGCCTAATCTCCCAATTAATCCCACCCTCCCCTTCACCGTGTCCATACGTCTGTTCTCTACATCTGTGTTTCTATTCCTGCCCTGCAAACAGGTTCACTTGTACCATTTTTCTAGATTCCACATATATGCATTAATATACGATATTTGTTTTTCTCTTTCAGACTTACTTCACTCTGTATGACAGACTCTAGGTCCATCCACATCTGTACAAATGACCCAATTTCATTTCTTTTTAAATAAATAATTAATTAATTAATTTTATTTTTGGCTGCATTGGGTCTTCATTGCTACGCCAGAGCTTCCTCTAGTTGCGGCGAGCAGGAGCTACTCTTCGTTGCAGTGCGCGGGCTTCTCATTGCAGTGGCTTCTCTTGTTGTGGAGCACGGGCTCTAGGTGCGCGGGCTTCAGTAGTTGTGGCACACAGGCTTAGTAGTTGTGGCTCATGGGCTCTAGAGCACAGGCTCAGTAGTTGTGGCGCACGGGCTTAGTTGTTCTGCGGCATGTGGGATCTTCCTGGGCCAGGGATCAAACCCATGTCCCCTGCATTGGCAGGTGGATACTTAACCACTGCATCACCAGGGAAGTCCCCCGATTTCATTTCTTTTTCTATCCATTCATCTATTGATGGACACTTAGGTTGTTTCCACAGCTTGGCTATTTGTAAATAATGCTGTAATGGAGGGGCTGGCAATTCTTGTTGTAGGTGGTATCCTGTGCATTGTAGGATGCCTAGCCATACCTCTGGGCTCTACCTTGCTATATGCTAATAGCATTCCCCCAATTGTAATGACCAAAAATGTGTGTAGATATTGTCAAAATCCTTGGGGAGAAAAATCTGCCTAGGTAAGAACCATTCACCTAGAGTCCAGCAAGGTAGGGCTGGGAACAGGGCTGGTCCTCAGAAAAATTGTAGGTTTGCAGTGGCTTGAACGCCAAAAGCCTCAAGACGTAAAGGATTGATACTCTGATGCTGAAATTCTAGGCTCCAGGTTATCCTGAAGTATGACAAACATATAGCCCCTTTTCCAAAAATAAATCCTCATTTTTCATCATCTTATTTCTCTAGTGATAGTGATTTGTTAAACAAATAAACTTTTTCTATGTCCATCATATGTTTAGTGCTCTTTTTTTAACACAATCATGAATGAGAAAAATGATCTTTTGGCAAAACACAGGCCCTGATTCTTGGTTGGAAATAAGTCATCTTAGGTTTCAAGGTCTGTTCAAGCCCCACATGCTTTAACCTCAGGTATGAAGGACCATCTTGGGGAGAGAGCACCCGTTTATGGACATCATGCAGGCTGTCAGGACTCAGTGGGCCTTTTTACAGATCTCCTTTGATTCTTTTCTATGTTCTGCTTATCACAATGGCCAGGCCAACCCTTCTACCCTCTTCTGAAATGCTCAGTCTTTTCCTCAGTTAGATAAATTATATCACCTTCCTCTTATTCAGTTCATTCATTGGACATGTCTCTATTGAGGGCCTACTATGGGCCAGGCACTAGGCTAAATACTATTGATACAATGGTAAAAAGACAAACTTATTCCCTGACTTTATGGAACTCTTGTTATAGTGGTACAATTGAGAGAAATCAATAAACACATAAATAATACTATTACAAAGTGAGGTAAGTACTTGAACAGAAAAAAAAACCAACCGAGATTTTAGAGAATAGCAGGACAGGCTGGTAGGAAGACCTCTCACAAAAGGTGATAATTAGGCCATGATCTGAAAGATGAGAAAGTCCAGACATGAACAGAGTGAAGAAAAGAGAGTTCCAGGAAAAGGAACCAGCATGTTCTAAGGCCCTGAAGTGGCTCTTTTGCAGATATTTACAAAAATGGCCTCAATCCTTTCCTCCCTCTATCCAGGCCCTTTGCAGTGTGACTTTAGCTCCTCCCACCAAGAGGTGGAGTCTATTATTACACCCCTCGAATCTGGACTGGGCTTGAGCCTTGCTTTGGCCAATAGAATATGGCAGAAGGGAGAGTGTATCAGTTCAGAGCCTAAGCCTTAAGAGGTCCTGCACACTTCTCTTGGAGCCTGCCCGGTTGCCATGACCAAGCCCGGGTTAGTTTACTGGAGGATGAGAGACCACAAAGCAGAGACATGCCATTCCTGCTGAGGCAAATCATCTTAGACCAGCTAGCCTGCAGCCCACCCAGCAGCTGCCTACAATTCTAAGAGAAAACCCAGCCAAGGCCAGGTGAACCACTTGCTGAGCTCTGCCCAAATTGCCAACCCAGGGAATTTTGAGCTATTCTTTTTTCTTCCTGCTCCTCCAACTTGATAATTTCAAGTTGCAAGTTGGAGCACAAAAACCAGTGGTGTAATTCAGTCTGACTCTGAAGGACTGAGAATTAGGGAGCCAATGATCTAAGTCCCTGCATGAATCTAAAAGCCCAAGAACCAGGAGTACCAATGTCTAAAGGCAAGAGAAGATGGATGCCTCAGCTCAAGTAGAGAGTGAATTTACCTTTCCTTAGCCTTTTTTTTCTATTCAGGCCCTCAGTGAATTGGATAATGCCCATCCACATTGGTGAGGGTGATCTTATTTCCACACAGTCTACTGATTCAAGGGCTAATCTCTCCCAGAGACACTGGCACAGACACATCCAGAAATAATATTTTACCTGCTACCTGGGCATCTCTTAGCCCAGTCAAGTTGGCACATAAAATTAACTATCACACTATCAGTCAGACATTGTACTAACTGCTGGCAATATAGTAGTAATATAATAGGCAATATCCCTACCCTCACAGAACTCTCAGTCCTTTTTTGTCTTAATTTCCCTTTATATATGTGCAATGAAGACTTTGCTCTTCCTTTAATTTCAGTAATTACGAACTTCAGAATAAAGAACAGTAAACCCATTAATATTGCTTCCTGACACCATCTGTCAGTATTGGATTTGCATTTCACATGGTTTGGAAATGTCATTAAAAATCTGAATTCCAGGCCAAATATCCCATGGAATTTAGATTTATTCTTCCTCTCTGTCCAATGAAATAAAGATAGAGGTGAATGGAAATATTCCAGTTCAGATACAGTTGTGATGATCAAATGATCACAGATATAGGACCTCATTAAGAATCAAAGTATCTATGACATAACCCAGGAAAATCCATGAAACAAAGGAGAGTTAAGACTTCAGCACTGATTTACTGTGTACCCTTGGCCAAGGCCTTTTCCCTCTCTAGTTTTGGTTGCCCAGTCTCTTGAGTGAGGGGGTTGGACTAGATCAGTATTTTTTTAAATTGTGTTCTGCAGAGGTCTAGGTCTCCAGGATCCCCATCCCCACTGCAAACTAATATATTCTATTTGAAGAAAGGTTTTTATGTCTTTAAAAATTGAAAATATGAATTACATGATCCCAGTGGTCTCATCAAGCTCTGAAGATCTATGAGTCTGTAATTCATCATTATGACCTCTCACAAAAAATAATGCAATGCCCTCCCAAATTTCATTATTCTTAAGAAATCTGTCAACAAGAGGATTTCCTGGATAAAAATCTGTAGGTCAAGTTTCTGTTAGACCCTGTGATGGATACCAAAGTAGTTCAAGATGTGGTCTAATACTTCTTACAATGCACATCAATTGATCATTAAAAATCCACCCCAACGTAGCTCATTTGTAGTTATTCCTTCAGTGAGTCCTTTAAAATAGTTTCACCAGACCTAGAATCACAGAATCTTAAGGCTGGAAGGGACCTTAGGGACCTGCACAGAGATATCATTAAAATAAAGCTAAGTATCTATTATTTGCCCTCCTTTTAAAAGTGTTGTCTCAGGCTTCCCTGGTGGCGCAGTGGTGGAAAGTCCGCCTGCCAATGCAAGGGACACGGGTTCGTGCCCTGGTCCGGGAGGATCCCACATGCTGTGGAGCGGCTGGGCCCGTGAGCTATGGCCGCTGAGCCTGAGCGTCCGGAGCCTGTGCTCTGCAACTGGAGAGGCCACAACAGTGAGAGGTCCGTGTAACACAAAAAAATAAAAAAATAGAAAATAAAAATGTTGTCTCAAGAGAACCCTGAATATTAAACTTACACTGAAGCATGTTTCCTCATTTGAAGGTTTAAAAAATATTCTAAATATATGGGGCTCTTGGCTTTGTGCCCAGGATCTTGTCTTTTAGGATACCAGTTTAGGATAAATGGCACTTCCAATTATAATTTCTCCCTGAAGAGGTCCTCTCCAACTCACTTCAATAATAGAGTAGTTACCTGGGGCAGGCAGCCTGGGGTTTCACAAAAGGCTTTCAGATCTGAAAACAGGCACAGCTGATGATTAAGTACTCGTCCATCTGACCTAAATCTTTCTTTGGCCTTTGTGTGATTTGCCTGTACAGGTAGAATCCTATTTGAACAAGTTTGACACCAAAATTGCTAGTTTTAGCCTAATCTCCATGAGAGGGAAACCTACTGTTATAAGGTGTAGAGAAGAGCCAACTCTTTGTGGTTTTAATTTTTCTCACACAAAATGAATGTTTGTTATTGTACTTAATTTAAAAGAGTACCAGTTGGGGGTGGTGGCGGGGTTATGGATGTGAGGACACGTTTTGCCTATTCCAGAGCAGAAGTGTTTGAAAAAGAATATGCAGACTGCCTTTCTTCTATACAGCTGTACAGAGGTCCTTGAAATTCCCAAATATCACTGTAGCATGGGATTTCGCTCATAAAACCTCTATGTTCTGCAAAAGAAGTATCACCTTCTTATATTCCCTTCAGTTTTGCTCATTTTCACTGCCAGCACTAGAAGCTGGTTTTCTTTTCAGGGCCTTTTTTTACACAAGGGGTAGGAGAAGCAAAATTGTTTTGACTTCATAGGAATTCCTGTTCTTAGCTGTGGAAGCTGAGTGATTATCCAGGTTCAACAAGGGTTGGTCAAGCATTGTCTCACTTTGCACATCTGCCTCGTAGAGAATGAAGTTCAAGTTTGTGCCTCAGCAAAGTTGCAAATCACTGCATGGCATGGGCATCCTGGATTTCTCCTAAAGGTAGCGATCTCAAAGTGAAGTCTGTGAATGCCAAAGGCACGTTATATTTGAAAACATGTAAATATTTTCAGAAAGGTGGACTGATGCCTTGGGAAATTTTAGAAGACAAAAACCTGTTCTAGTGAAGGTATTTGCTTTGGAAATTAGAGACATGTTAGCAAAGGCTATGTGTATCGGAGCAGTAAAGCAAATAGGTCTTGGCTTTAATCAAGAGGTGGTGACGATGGGGAATGTGACAGACATTGAAAGCAACGTTGGCGGAAATTATAGATGGCTTTGCTTGGTGTTGGTTGAGTCCTGTCTTTTCCAAAGGGCCCAAACTGTATATTCCTGCTTTCAATTTTAGCTCTAGGAAAAAAAAATTACCTCTAGGATCATAGTCTCTCTAAAACTCTATACCTATCATCATTCTTAGTGGTTTTCATATACTCTGGCCTCTCAATTCCTTGAACTCCTTTCCACCAATGATCTTGTCCTCCATGCTGCCTCGGCCTCTCATCCTAGAATCTCATTTTCAAGCCTCCCACCCTGGGCAGCATCTCCTAACTCTCCAGCTCACCTGCCTTAGAGCCATAACCCAAGAATCCCTCAACCTCATAGGCCCCTAAAGTCTACTGATCTTACCATCTTTTCACTGCCCCTTAGCCCCTCAAATCTTCACTTCCTTCCTGGCCTTAAACTCTGTGGCCCATCCTTCTGGTCATTTTCTTGTACATACCCTCAATTCCCTTGTCTCCATCTTCCTCTCTTATTCTCACCTGGCAAACGCCCCCCCCCCCAGGTTAAATCACCTCTCCACCAGCACTGGACCTGCATCTGTGCAGCCCGTTAGAGCTGGAGAAAACATCAAGCTCTGCTGAATGCTCACACTTTACCTCCAAGACCACAAACCTCCAGGGGCTCTGAGTGCGGCTTAGCATCATGTTATGTCTCCCCAGGCCATTCTCCCACAGGCCTAGGTGATGATTTCTTACCTTCTCTGTTCTTCTCAAACCTACGACTCATCCTTACTATTCTCACTCTTGGGTGATTGATGACCTCGCTTCCTCTTCCATTGAGAAAATAACAGCAGTCAGAAGAGAATTTCTACACTCCCACCACCAAATCTAGAAACTATCTACACCTGAACCACATTCTCTACTTTCCTTCCTGTTACTACAGATGAGCTTTCTGGGTTCCTATCTAAGTCTACTCCTGTGCGCTGGCACATTGGTGTACTAGATTCCCTCCCATCTCGCCTGCGCCAGGTTATAACACCAGAAATTCTACCACCTGTCTCCTGCCTCATCATCTTTCCCTCTCCACTGCATTATTCCCATCAGTACACAATCATGCTAATATTTTCGCCCCTAAAGTGCCAACTGGTGGCAAAATGAAGGGTAGGTGGAAGAAGGGAGAGATGAGAGGCCAAAATATGCTTGAAGAGGCTATTGCACAGTTCAGATGGGAGATGATGTGGGTTGAATGAAGACAGTGGAAGTGAGGACTGAATGGAGAAGATGGAGTCAGGAGACATTTCAGTGACAGAAGAGGTAGAGCTTGGGGTCCCATTACATGGGGATAGCAAAGGAGTCGGAAGGAGAAGAGAAAAAGAGAGAGGGCACTAAGATGGTTCTGCCTGGGTGAAGTGCAAATAGCAATGTCATCAACTAACAAATAGGGAAATTGAGTTGTGTTTGAGACCTGTATTCATTTTCTAGGGCTGCCATAACATAGTACCACAGACTAGGTGGTTTAAACAGAAATTTATTTCTTCACAATTCTGGAAGCTGGAAGTCTGAGCTCAAGGTGTCACCAGGGTGGTTCCTTCCGAGGTCTCCCTTTCTGGCTTGTCGATGGCCATCTTCTCCCTCTGTCATCACATGGACTTCCCCCCATATGTGTCTATGTCCTAATCTTTTCTTATGACACCAGTCATATTGGAGTAGGGCCCACCCTAATGACTTCATGTGAACTTAATTACGTCTGTAAAGACCCCCTGTAGTTTCTTAAAAAACTCAAAATAGAGTTGCCATATGATCCAGCAATCCCACTCCTGGGCATATATCCAAAGATAACCATACTTCCAAAAGATACATGCACCCCAATGTTCATTGCTGCACTATTTACAATAGCCCAGACTTGGAAGCAACCTAGCCTAAATGTCCATCGACAGATGAATGGATAAAGAAGATGTGATTGACTAAGATATATAATGGAATATTACTCAGCCATAAAAAAGAATGGAATAATGCTGTTTGCAGCAACATGGATGGACCTAGAAGATTATCATATAAAGTGAGGTAAGTCAGACAGAGAAAAACAAATAAATGATATCACTTATATGTGGAATCTAAAAAAATGGTACAAATGAACTTTTATTTAGAAAACAGAAATAGACTCACAGACATAGAAAGGAAACTTATGGTTACCAAAAAGGAAAAAAGATGGAAGGGATAAATTAGAAGTTTGGGATTAACATATGCACACTGCAACATATAAAATAGATAAACAACAAGCACCTATTGTATAGCATAGGGTACTATAGTCAATATCTTGTAATAACCTATAATGGAAAAGAATCTGAAAAGAATATATATATATATATATATATATAAAACTGAGTCACTGTGCTGTACACCTGAAACTGACACAACATTGTAAATCAACTATACTTCAATAAAAATCAAACAAACAAAAAACAAGACCCTCTGTAAATACAGTCATATTCTGAGGTACTAGGAGTCAGGACTTCAAAGGAAAGAATTCATCTGAACTTTGGGGGGCACAAATCAGCCCATAAAATGGCTATATTGGTTGAGGTGTTTGTGGGATGTCCAGCTGAGATATCTTCTAGTGGGGGCCAGGGCAGGAGATGGGAGTCCTCTTTGTAATAGTGAACAATAGCTCCCAGGGGAAGACTCTAGAAGGAAAGAAAAGAGGCAAAGATTGAACTTCTTGGAAGGCTTGCATTTGAGAGGCATTCAGAGATAAAGCACTAGGACACAGCAATTTTAGTAGGATAGCAGGGGCCAGCTAATGGCACAAGGAATAGCTTTGACTTCTAGAAGTAACAGTACATTTTGGTAGCTTCCGTTTCAGCCCCTTCCCTGCCACCTCCCAGCCCCTGCTATTTTCATCTCGACTAGTCCACGTTGGCAGCACTATTTCTTCCCCCACTCTCTCACTAACACCCCACCAAATTGCTGAATAAGGCTGCATTTGCAAATTGATTTAGTTCTATTTAAAGAGCACATTTTGCAGCTAAACGAGAAACTCTCTAGGTGCCATTTGAGCGGCACTAACAGATGAATGTTCATGACCTACACATATGTACATAAACCCATACCTGCTCACAATACCCTCACACACTCCCCAGAGGGGCCATGAGAGATGTGTGGCCTTCAATAATGGCAGGCCAGTGACAAATGGCCCTGCCTTTGTCTGCACTGTGTCCATGGCAGGACTCAGAGCTGTGGAGTCCAGGGGCAGAAAATGTTTTCACCCCCAGCATTATGTCAGTTCCCCTTAATCAGGGTGGATTCAGCAAGGTTGTGCTTTATAATTTTACCTGGACTGCCATTCAGTGGCCGCTTGGAGAAATACCCAAAAGAGACCTACCAGTTCTGTTAACTCTCTCGTGTTTTTAGGGAGGGCTAAATATGAAGGCTTGAGCTATATTTTATTTTCTTAATTTGTTTATTTGTTTTAAAAAAGCATGCTGAAATCCATATTAATCGGTGTTCTTAAATTTTAAGCAGTAACGGTCGTCAAGGATAGGATCTTGTAATTGTCCGATTTATTGACCCATTTATTTAAAAGACTCATCAGAAGTATTTTCCAGAGATTCAGAAGGAGCTTTAAGGATTCTTCAGCAAGTGTTTTTTTCTTTCAGGATCCACCAAACACCCACTCCCTGTGAAGTCATTCCACATCTGCTCTCCTCCCTGCCCCTTTCCTTGAGGATAATGTTTCTGGGATACACTTCACATTCTTATCAGTCCATCTGCAATCTTACACACAGCATTTTCTAAATTTGGGGTGAAAGGGAAGTATAGAGAGTGTTAGAATCAGGAGCAAGGCGTAATAAGGGGAAACACTGAGTTATGGAACAAAATATTCTAAAATAATAACTTTCAGGAAAACCTCTTAATTTTTTAGCTTAATGAAATGTTTTAAACTCACTTACTGCAAAAAAAAAAGCTTTAAAAAATCATTTTATTTTTTACATTGGAAAATATGAATGCTTGTTTCAGTGCAGGAGTTTCCCGAAAGTCTGAGAACCAGATTTACAACCAGCATCCATGATTTTATTGCTTCCAGTGGCTTCTTGTCTCAGTGTAAAAGCCAGATACCTTACTAGATTTTACAAGGTTTTACACAGTCTGACCTCCTGTTACCTCTCTGATCTCATTTCCTGCTACCATCCCTCCCAGTCTGCTCCAGCCACACTGATGGGCCTATCTGGAACACTGTTCCCCCCGTAGCCTCATGACTTGTCCCTGTCCTCAAATATTACCTTCTCCCCAAGGCCTTTACCTACCACCTGAAGTGTGAGCATCCCCTATATCCCTTTCTTACTTTATCGCCAAAGAACTTATTACCCTCTACTGTATCATATATGGCTCATTTCTTTATGATATATCTCCTTAGCTATTAAAAGGTAAGCTCTAGGAGGGCAGGAATTTTTGTCTGTTATTTTAGAGCTGTATCCTCAATGCCTATAATAGTGCAAAGCACGTGGTACATACTCAGTAAATATTGAATGAATGCCCCATGTTCACTGTAGCACTACGTACAATAGCCAAGACATAGAAACAATCTGTGTTCATCAACAGAGGAGTGGATAACACACAGCAGTAATATTCAGCCATTAAAAAGGAAATCCTGCCAGTTGCAAAAGCATGGATGAACCTTGAGGACATTATACTAAGTGAAATATGTCAGAGAGAGAAAGACAAATACTGCTTGATCTCACTTATATGTGGAATCTAAAAAACACAAACTCAAACTCAGTAAGAGAGATCAGATTGGTGGTTGCCAGAGGCAGGGGGAGGGGGAATTGATTGAAGGTGGTCAAAAGATACAAACTTCCAGTTATAAGGTAAGTAAGTTCTGGAGATGAAATGTACACCATGATGACTATAGTTAACAATAATGTATATCTGAACATTGCTAAGACAGTAGATCTTAAAAATTCTTGGGAGGGGCTTCCCTGGTGGCGCAGTGGTTGGGAGTCCACCTGCCGATGCAGGGGACACGGGTTCGTGCCCCGGTCCGGGAGGATCCCACATGCCGCGGAGAGGCTGGGCCCGTGAGCCATGGCCGCTGAGCCTGCGCGTCCGGAGCCTGTGCTCCGCAACGAGAGAGGCCACGGCAGTGAGAGGCCCGCGTACCGCAAAAAAAAAAAAAAAAAAAAAAAAATCTTGGGAATTCCCTGGCGGTCCAGTGGTTAGGACTCTGCACTTTCACTGCCAAGGGCGCAGGTTCAATCCCTGGTTGGGAACTAAGATCCTGCAAGCCGAGCGGTATGGCCAAAACAAAAAATTCTTATCACAAGGAAAAAAATTTGTAACTATGTGAGGTGATGGACGTTAACTAAACATATTATGACAATCGTTTTGCTATATATACATATATCAAATCATTATGTCGTACACCTTAAACTAATACAATATTATAGTCAATTATATCTCAATAAAACTGGAAAAAATTTAAATATATTGAATGAATGAACGAGTAAATGAATACAGGTTCAACTGAAATTAGGAAAAATATGGACCATTTTTTGCATAAGGGAAATTTTCTTCTCTTGTTACATTAAAATGGAACAGTGTCTGATCTTAATAACCAGATGAATCCTTGCCATTCTTTCTTTAGTGAACTCCTATACAACCTTCAACACCAAGTCTGTGACCTTCTCCCTAACCACCTCCTGCCCCAAGATTGAAGTAGTCACTTCAACTGTGATCCCTAAGTACTTGCATATGCCTTGGTTTTAGCATTTATCACTCTATAATCTAATAATATTTATACAATAGTATTGTGATTATTAGTAATGGCAGTATTGATTTATATTGAGGCCCTCCAGAATAGAAACTGCCTTATTCATCTCTGTAGCCTCTAAGCCTAGTGAAGTGCCTGGCACACATAAGGTGCTTAATAAATATTTGGTAAATGAGTGAATATATGAATCATTGAATAAATGAATTCATGAATCAATAAGCAAACAAAAGATGAAGGCTTGTTAGTGCAAGGTTCCTATGCACACTAAACAGAGCTTCCTAAATATCCAAAGGACTACCATGGTACTTACTGCCTCTTCAGACTTGAAAAGACCAATTTCCTGGACCACCCACTGTATTGGCTTATTACATCCTGTTATCAGTAGGAAGCCTGCCTGAATTGCTTTTCCAGTAGCAGAGATGGCTTGTAAGCAGCAACTGGTAAATTCAACTGCTTAGATTATAGTTTAAAAGGAGGCCAAGTTCATGGCTTGGTTTTCATGTAGGCTAGTTCACTTAATTCTGTAGTCTGCCCACAGAATGCATCCCTAACTCTAGGCAGGTAACTTGTAAGTGTGAGCCAGTTTTCTTTTTTTAATTGTCATTGGATTATAGTTGCTTTACAATGTCGTGTTAGTTTCTACTGTACAGCAAAGTGAATCAGCTCTACGTATACATATATCCCTTCAGTGTGAGCCAGTTTTTATGAGAGCCATCACGTATGAGCCTGGAGAACTTGGTGAAGCCTGCAGGTAAAATTGTCTGTCCTGCTGATAGTCTGTCAGGAGCTTTCATCTTGGGACAGGACACCAGGTCCTCCTCATTAGGTCTCTTGGCTCCTTGCGGATACCAAGTACAAAGAAAGCCGCTCGGGATGACTGTGGGGTGAGCGTCCTTTGGGACCATTCTCAGCACAGGGGAGTGCTATGCTGTCTTGCTTGCACTGCTCTGAAATGAAGAGTGCAGCCGCCGTGGACACGGTGCAGCTCCTGGCAACTGAGCAGTTTCTTTTGAACAAATCCTCAGTGTCTTCTCTCATCCACCTGACCTGCCTTGCAAATGGTAAAGTCCTTCCTCTGGCTATTTCAAGATGATAGAGATGTTACTGCTGCACTAGAATCTGTCACAGATATGAAGTGTAATATCCCAATGTTGAATTTGGTTGAAACAGGTAGATAAGTCAAAAGGTTTTGAATAGCCTTAAAGCATCACATCCAGGGGACTAGTCTATCCTCAGCAGGAGACTATATACTTACCCCCCACTGGGAGGAAAATGAACCCAGTTACCAACTCCAACTCGCAAGGGATACAAAACAAATAGATACCAAAAATGAAAATCTCTCCTTTTAAGTAAAATGTACCGTGATGCCAATAGCAGAATATTCCTGACAATCCTCAGACTAACCAGCTGCAACATGAATAAATGAAACGCTGTGGTGGTATCTTGGCAGTGTGTAACAGGGCTGTCGGGTCAGCGCTTCAGGTCAGCGCTTCAGCTCTGTCAGACCACAACAGCTAGGAAATTAGAAAGACGTGAACGCTTGGAGGAAAACAACATAGATCTAGTTCCCTGTGGGACAAATGTAGAGGCTCCAAGCAGAGGAACCCAGCAGAAGGTGGATGTCTCAAAGATGAAAGTCAAGCTCACTTAGAATCACAGTCCCAAACCACTCAGGTTTATTTCAAATCATATCTTCTATACTAAGCTGAGTGAATAATAGCTGGAACCTGAAACATCTGGAGCCTAAGCCAGGAGGGAATAGACCCTGAAACAATATATACTGATTAAATTCAACTTGGTGAGGTTTCGTTCCAATGTGACTTAATTTATATTGTGTCTGGTTATTGATTTGTGGCCAGAGTGTAGCAGAGCTGTCTTTACGGCTAGTACATTTCGAAGTGCCGCCCACAAATAGGAAAACATGCACAGTTGATGTCTTCTAAAGTGCTGCGGTTCCACGGTGGAATTCTCTATGGCCATTAAAGATGACAAGGATGCAGACTTTGTTGAGCTATGGAAATGTTAAGTGAAACAGTGTGTACGCATTGATTACAGCCCTGCAGGAACCCGGTCTGTACATCAGCCAAGATCATAAACGAACTTGGAGTGACACAAATGAATTAAATGTGCATGAGATCCTGAGTCTTTTTTTTCCCAGTAGAGTTGTTTAAGCTCACAATAAAAATAAATGAAAGGGGTAAAAAAAAAAATACCACTGCAGTTCCAAACCTGTGTAGTCATGAAGCACGTATTGAAATCCAAATCCACCAACTCCAGAAAGGGAGCAAACAGTAGAAGGATGACATGGTGACACAGCAAACAAAGGGACTTGCCTAGAAACACAACACTGAGACAGTAATGGGCTCAAGCGGAATTTTAATGATACCGTAGATGAGCTGGACAGGCAGCATGCATTCTGTTTGAACAGGATTCCCTTCCCCAGAATTGAGGGGGATTATTCACTTTTCATATGCCTGCATTTCAAATCAAGTGTGTAGATGTCCGTGTTTTCAAATGAACCTAAGGAGGAATTGTGACTGGTAGAGAAATGTCAGGCCGAAAGCCCAGGGCCTGGGCTTTGTCTCTGGAGATGGGAGCGAAGGCCCTGTTGGAGGGCTGGGACACCAGAGTGACCTGAAGCCACCACACAAAAACCGCCTACCTAGATTTCCTCACAGACAGGCAGGGTCCATGCCAATGAAGCCGTGGTTGCTCTACCTACACTGCTGGGACGTCCTTTCTCCAAATAACCTGACCAGACACTCGGCCGTGCCTGGGGAGAAGCCGAGCAGCCCTGGCTTATCCATTTTTAAATTCCTTTTCCCACCTTATGTCTTTCTCCTCTTCTGCACCTTTATCAGCAGGGAAGAGGAAGGGGAGGCTGTGCAGTTCCCAGGCCTGGACTGCAGCCAACCCTCCCCCAGTTTCACATCAGAGGCAGCACCATGCGGACCGCTGGACTGTTTGCGTAAGTGGATACAACAATAAGTAAGGTTTGCGTGGCTTCCCCAGGGCAGGGCTTGCCAGATTCTCTGTGCATTTTTAAGGCTTTATTAAGCATACTGTTCTCCTGATTGCATTAACTGAAAAATGGTGGTCATTAGAATTTACTATATGCAAATAAGTCATGTGATTAAAAACATACAGAGTGACACTTCTGAAAAATTGTGCTTATAAAGTTCACTGCTGTATTTTCATTTATTAAGAGACAGATTACTACTAGAAGGCTGCTACCCACAATGCCAGTGATTACTGATATTGTCACACCATTTTCTTCATCTGTAAAATAAGGAGATTGGTACTAAATGATCTGTAAAGATTTCTTGGATTTCACTAGTTAAATAGAGTTTAGTGTGATGTAGGTGAGTTCAAGTTCACGTCCCCTTTCACTTGTTTGTGGTTTAGATTACCTGTGCCATTGTTTATTTCCCACTTTTCTAGTACTCCAGGGTTGCTGTGCTCTGCTTTAATGAGAAGTGACTAAAACAGACACACGGATAATAAACAGGGGGTCTCTCGGAATCGACTTGCAGCAGGTGTTAAGTCCACACCTCATGGGTAACTGTAAAATCGCCCGGAAGAATGGATGTGTGTCATCTCAGAACAGTGTTTGTAGTTTTTGTAAACTTTGTAAACAGGATAAGTTCAGAGGCACCGTTTTTGGAACAGCATCTTCAGTGATGACACCAACAGTGAACTGAGAGGGGACAGAATTGGGATTTCTGGCAGCTTTATGGAGAAGAAGGAAGCCAATGTAGTATCTCTGCCAAGGCCATGAATTATGGCTCTATGCAACAACTCCTCTCCACTGACGGATCAACACAACATCAACATCCATCCATGGAGGTCCTTGATAAAATGCCTGGTGGTATTGCTGTGGAGACCCTGACAGTGCTACACTCCCACATCCAGCCTCCCATAAGTGAGTGTGAGGGGCAAGATGGAGCCTCAGTCAAGGTCTTTATCTTATAGACTGTGAGTTCAGCGAGAGGTTGACCTGCACTAATCCAAAGACAGAAACAAAAACCGAAACGGAAACACAGTCGCTTGTAATGAATATTGATACACCACTCACTGAAGCCTCTGAACCAGGTGACAAAGTGATGGACCTGGTCCAAGGGGACAACGGCAGGAGAAATTGCCTGGAATAATTATCTGGCTGGCATCACAGAGCCAGCCTGTTGGGGAAGCCAGTTCTGACATTTACCCTGGCACAGCTGCTGACTTAGAATTGAGAATCCTTTGTTGTATTTAGCTGACAAGTAGGCTAACACAGGGCCCCAGGCAGATCTCTGCAAAGAATGGAGACTTCCAGCAGGAGACATTACCATCGAGGAGTTCATCTAGGCATACGTGTGGTATAAGGGCGAATGTTTACTGAGCACTTACTATGTGCCAATAACTGGCAGAAAACAGATGGCACATTCAAACCAGGTAAATAAGGAGAATTTAATGAAGAGATTGTTTGCAAAAGTACAGGCAGCATTACAGTATCAACAAAGGATGCCAAAGCACCCGGAGCTTGCATCAGCTGGGGGCACTTACCACACCCAGGCTGCAGGTGGGTGTGGAACAAAAGGTCATCTGTGCCTAAAAGAAGCTATGGGTGGCTATGGGGAGAGGGATGCAGCCGACCCACAGCATTGAAGCAAGGAGGAAGCCTGGTGAATAAATACACTGCCTTCACTCTCCTCTTGTTCTCCCTTCTCCTGTTACTGCCTCCCACCGGTGCGATCCAAACAGAAGCCGGAGGGGATGGGAGCCCATTGATGCCGTCCATTAAGACCTTTCTCCCAGGGAATTTCCTAGAGGTCCAGCGGTCAAGACTCAGCACTTTCACTGCCCAGTTTCGATCCCTGGTCAGGGAACTAAGATCCCACAAGCCACGTGGCGTGTCTAAAAAGAAAAAAAAAAAAGAGTTGATAAGACCCTTCTCTTGGTAACAAAGCAGGTTGGAGAAGGACCTGGAGGGGCAGGCAGGGAACATCCGGCACACCCTCATGTTACTAGTAAGCAAAATGAGGCAAAATAACTTACTCGGTGAGGGAAGGGAGGAGCTGAGACTTGAACCCAGAGCAGTCTGACTGCAGAGCCCATCCTCAGCTGCCCTATTGGATTCTTCATTTCTGGGCTCCCCTACCTTTCCCATCTCAACCCCTTCCAGTTCCCTCTACACACACTCCATGCTGTGGCCAGCGGGTTTCCCTCTGTCATACTGTAGGCTTTCACACATTCTGTTTCCACCACTGTTCCAAGAAGTCTCCTTGAGCTGAAGGAGCCGCTGTGACACCTCCCTCTTCTGAAGCCCTGGAGTGCATCGTCTGAACTCTCTGCCTGTAGACTGTGAGCTCCTTCAAGGGAACCACTTTATCCTACCATGTTTGTCTCATGCCCAGGATCCAGTCCAGTGCCAGATAGATAGTAATTAAGTCACGTTTGCTGGTTTGCTGGTTGAATTTCTCAAGCCAGACAAGGGAAACAGGAGCGCTATCTCACAAAACTAAGAGAGTTGAAAAAAAAAACACGAAAAATTTTAAAGTATTTCAAAACTCACATTATTTTAGGCTTCAATATTTTATTTATACCCCAAACAGAATTCATTATAATTTTCCTTTGCTGGATTTAATTGAAACAAGCACATCAATGATATTTTCAAAATCTATTTCTGGGGGAAAAAAGTCTTTAGAAATATATGAAAACACGTATATAGGGACACACACTTTTTTTTTTGCCTCAGGCTCCAATATGGCTTGGAACTGTGCTGTTGGATTCTGTACTTAAATTTTCGACGTTTTGTTCAGCACAGATTGTTTTGTTTTAATTTGGATATTAAAAACACTGCATTAGGACTTCCCTGGCAGTTCAGTGGCTAAGACTCCGTGCTTCCATTGCAGGGGGCGTGGGTTCGATCCCTGGTTAGGGAACTAAGATCCCACATGCCGTGCAGCACGGCCAAAAAATAATAATAATAATGCATTAAAATGTGAGGTTTTGGCAAATCCTTAAATTTTGCGGCAGAGGCGAGTGCCTCACTGGCCTCACCCTAGCCCAGCCCTGAGGCCAAGGCAGTAGCTATAGGGCTGGAGGAGAGAGAACTCAAAGGGCTATTGAGGAGCGGCATCCAGGGAAGTGATATTCTACCTTTGGTACTTTCATTTCAGAACCATTCAGTAAAAGGGGTCTTGTAAGTCAGCAGTCCCCAACCATTTTAGCACCAGGGACCGGTTTCTTGGAAGACAATTTTTCCATGGACCGGTGCAGGGGAGATTGTTTAGGCATGATTCAAGTGCGTTACATTTATTGTGCACTTTATTTCTATTATTATTACATTGTAATATATGATGAAATAATTATACAACTCACCATAAAGCTGAGAGGAGGTGGAGCTCAGGCGGTAATGCAAGTTATGGGGAGCGTCGGTAAATACAGATGAAGTTTCACTTGCTTGCCCGCCACTCACCTCCTGCTGTGCGGCCTGGTTCCTAACAGGCCTCACAGTGGTACCGTGGCCCGGGGATTGGAGACCCCTGTTGTAAGTCAATCATCAGCCTATCCCACTAGGCCAGGGAAATTAAAGTATCTCCCAAACAGAGGGACCAATAATGAGAGTAAGACCTCTTCATTCAGAATCTCTTAACTTCATGCCAGGTAAATGATTTTCATGTGGGGAAGCTTAAAACAAAGCATTAAACTAGTGGGGGAAGGGGGGGAACTCTTTCCCCCTTCCTTATCTGATGTGTACCTTCTGGAGTCGAGGACATGATTTACAAACCACCTGCTACAGGTTCCAAAACAAAGAGCACAGAGGAAGTTTTCAGCCCTTGCCCCACCTGGAAACCCCTCAGGGCTTCGTTTTTATTCTGGTTATTTTAAAATGTTCTTAAGATGTTTAATTAGATTAAAGAAACACCACCAAAATTGAGCTGAAAAGAAAATCACAGTGTAAAGAATCTATTTGTACCTTATCAAAATATGGTAAATTTCACACACACACACACACGCACGCACGCACGCACGCACGCACCTGACCTCCAGAGAAGAAAGAAGGGCTGGAGTTAGAATCTACTGTCAATGGCCAATGATTTAGTCAATCATGCCTACGTAATAAAGCCTCCATAAAGAACGAAAAGGATGGGGTTCAGAGAGCTTCTGGGTTGGTGAACGTGTGGAGATTTCTGGAGAGTGCTGGGCTTTGAGAGGGCATAGAAGAGCCATACCCCTTCCCCATACCCTGCTGTATGCATCTCTTCCATCTTGCTGTTCCTGAGGTACATCCTTTTATAATAAACCAGTCATCTAGTAAGTAAAGTGCTTCTCTGAGTTCTGTGAGCAACTCTAGGAAATTAATCAAACCCAAGGAGGGAGTCATGGGAACCTCCTATGTATACTGATTGGTCAGAAGCACAGGTGACAACCGGGGCTTATGATTGGCATCTGAAGGCAGGGGCGGGGTGGAGGGCAGTCTTGTAGGACTGAACCCTTAACCTGTGGGACCACAACTACTGAGCCTGCGCTCTAGAGCTCACGTGCCACACCTACTGAACCCACGTGCCACAACTACGGAAGCCCGCACGCGCCTAGAGCCCGTGCTCTGCAACAAGAGAAGCTACTGCAATGAGAAGCCCGTGCACCGCAACGAAGAGTAGCCCCCACTCGCTGCAACTAGAGAAAGCCGGTGTGCAGCAATGAAGACCCAACGCAGCCAAAAATAAAAACAATAAATAAATTAATTAATTTTTTTTAAAAAGAACTAACCGATGGGAAAATTCCCAGAAGCCGCAGCAACTACCATGTTTAAAGATGCACATGGGCTTCCCTGGTGGTCCAGTGGTTAAGACTCCGTGCTTCCACTGCAGGGGGTGGGGGTTACATTCCCTAGTTGGGGAACTAAGATCTGGCATGCCAAGTGGTGTGGCAAAAAAAAAAGAAAAACTGATGCACATAACTTTCCAATAAGACATGCGCACTGTCTCAGCACAGATATCAGATATTTGAGTAATCCTGTGCCTGTAAATGTGCGCAGAGTGTCCCACAACCTCCAGGGTCCCCAAGTTATGAACATGAACTAGTATGGGGGGAACTAAAGCCCATTAAAGGGAAATGACTTGTACAAGGTCACACACTTTGCCACGTGGCGGATGGGGGGGACACTTGGATTAAGCTCCCAAACAGATAAAAAAATGTCGAAGGCTACAATTCTTAGCTTCACCAGGGGCTGATGAAGATGGAGAAGAGGGTGCACCAGAGGGGCAAGGAATTATCCCCAGGGACCAGAATTTCCACAAAGGATTGGGAGTAGGTGGGGGAGTCAGGTAGAGGATAGGGTGGGCAAGAAAAAACTGAAAGGTACAGGTCATCCTTTTGGAAGTCTATTAAAAGCTCCCACTCTGAGCCATGAATAGTATTAAGGGTGCTTTATACACCCTGTCTTCTTTAAGTTCACACAGTTACTCTACCCTACAATTCCCATTTTACAGCTGAGGAAACTGAGTGGTCAGGAGACCTACTAAAACAGCTGTTAACCCTGGTGGGAAGAGAACCCTTAGCTACCTCAGGCAGACCTGCCTCAGCAGCAACAGGAAGGGCGAGGTCCATTCAAGGTGGGACAGCAAAGGTGACCCATGCAGG
Source organism: Delphinus delphis (assembly GCF_949987515.2). Classification (NCBI taxonomy): domain Eukaryota; kingdom Metazoa; phylum Chordata; class Mammalia; order Artiodactyla; family Delphinidae; genus Delphinus; species Delphinus delphis. The sequence goes on along the minus strand of NC_082704.1, from coordinate 15,243,169 downwards.
AACTGGAAGCCTCAGCTTCCTGGTGCCTGCGAGAGCGCTCCTAGGGCCTGCTCAGGGATGCAACTTAGGGAAGGTCTGGACTGAAGGGCTATTTTCATTCTCATTGGGACCATTTCTGACACCCTGCTGTACTCCACCACTCTATCTTGCCCCCCCCACCCTTCCTGCTGTTATGACCTAGAGAAGCAAAGGTTCAACTCATAGCATATGACAACCTCAGAAAGGACAGACCCTCAAACTCTATTCAATCATCGGTAAGTGTATTGTTCACTGTTTGGATTATCTGCGGAGACACAAGAGTCTCCCATCTCTTTGCTTCACAGAGGCAGTATCCTGTATGCCTAAGAGCACTGATCCTGGAATCCAGGTTCTGGAGCCAAACTCTCTGGGCTTGAATCCCATTTCCACCCCTCGCTGGTCCTGTGACCTTCAACAGCTCATGTAATCTCTCTGTATTTCATGCTTTCATCTTTAAAATAGGGATACTAACAGTAGCTACCTCTCGGGATTGTGAGGATGAATTGAGTCGTTATGCGTAAAGCACATCATGTGGGCTGTATGAGGGAACTGCTATTGTTCTGAACGTTAAGGTCACATCCTGAGTTAGACTGAACTAGGAAAGCAGCCAAGACAGGTACAAAGGATGCTTGTGTGAGAGTGGGTGTATGAGGAGTAGGGAGGTGGAGGAAAGAACAGGAGGGGAGGGAGGAAAACCAAAAGGTCAGGGAGGAGGGAGGAAGAGGAAGATAAGGTGGGAGAGGAATGGACAGGGCCGGGGGAGAGGCAGGAGAGAGGCAGAGAATCCAGCAGCAAACACTCACCAGTGTGAAAGCCAGGTGCTTCTAAGCACCTACCACCGCAAACGCAGAAGTGGTGATTTGATATTAGCCAGGCAAAGTAACAAGAACAACAATGGCTACATTGCTTGAATACTATGTCCCAGGCACTTTACAGGTGTTTTATCTGTGTCAACTTGTTTAATTCTCACTCTTTTCCTAACTGAGGAAGGTTATGCTTAGGGAGATCTGGTAATATATCTTAAGGTAACTGAGTCATAGCAGTAAGTAACACAATATTGTAATTCAACTATACTTTAATAAAAAAAAATTCTTCGTGTTTTCATGAAGCGCTCACTTCCAAGGAGACTCTACCAGATGATGGGAATGAATGCGAGACTAGAGTATGGGCCCTAAACCACAGGGAGCATGACCTTTGTAAAGAGGGAAATGAACTTGAATAGAACACATAGGGCCTGAGATGACAGCTTTTATCCTCAGAGCCGACAGATTCCTAGGAGAAGGCAGTTTGAAAGATGATTTATCGCATTATTTTATTTTTTTAAATTATTTTTTAAATTTTATTGAAGTATAGTTGATTTACAATGTATTAATTTCTGCTGTACAGCAAAGTGATTCAGTTATACCTATGTATATATTTTTTTCATATTATTTTCCATTATGGTTTATCACAGGATATTGAATATAGTTCCCTGTGCTACACAGTAGGACCTTGTTGTTTATCCATCCTATATATAATAGTTTGCATCTGCTAATCCCAAACTCCCAATCCTTTCCTCTCCCACCCACCAAGAGTGGCAACCACAAGAATGTTCTCTCTATCTGTGAATCTCTTCATTTTAAAGATAAGAAAACTAAGGCCCCAAGAAGGGAAATGGCTCTCCCAACGTCATAAACCCGAAAGAGAGCGCAGGCTGTGACTAGAATAAAGTTTTCTGACGGCCAGACAAGCACTCTTTCTTCTTCTGTCCCAGTGATCTCCTTTCCTCCACGAAGTCAGTTGAGTTGAGAGGAATTCCTTTCCTGATTTGCCCAAACAAAAGACACACGTTAAGATGGAAGGCGATGTGCTCTCCCCATCCTGATACAGGTGTGCTTTCTGGCTGATGAGCCTGAGGTCTCGGTCCACAGCAAGGGGGTTTGCCCTGAGTTTTCAATTGAGAAATTATGGAAAGAAAAAACAAATGTCCACACACTTACATTTCAAGTAGGGGAATTTCATATAGGGAAAAGCAGGAATTCTCTGGAGTCTTCCCTTACACCTTTTGGAATGTTTATTCTCTTGTTTTTCCCATGCCTTTTCCCGTCTCCCCACTTCCTTCTCATGAGGGGCCCCCAGGTTTTTCCTTGGAGACTCCATTCCTGGAGGTGCTGAGTGTTTGGAGGGTCCAGAAGAGCCCGCTCTAAAATTAGGCTCTTCCCAGGTGCACATCAGGCCACTAATTCACAGGCCCCGGCTGCCCTTCACCCCAGCCAGCTCCGGGGACACCAACCTGAAGCTCCAGCAAACTTTTACAATGATGTCCTTCAAGCTTCGTCCTTTGTTTGACTGGAAATTCCTGTGCGAGCTTTTCCAACTTAAACGCCCATTGGAACAAAGTACTTCCTCACTTTTCTGCTCAGCTCTAGCTGCAGGGCAACTCTTATATACAATTTAATCACATTGCTGGGAACTACAATTATTTTGCATCTCCCAGAGGCTCGTGAAAGACAAGTGTAAATAATGGCTTACTCTCTTCACCAAACAGGAAGGTAATTGATTGACGCAATTGCCTGAAGACTGGCCTGGGAACTCCTGTTTGGTTCCACAGGGATGCACTTAAGGGCCTGGCATAGAGAATGGAAAACTCCCCCACAGAGGTTGGAATGGTCATTTTCAAGCCATATGTTTCTTCAGGCTGACTCCGAATTTTAATTTGTCTTTGAATACATTCAGTTCTTGCTCTAAAATTCTCTTCTCACGATTCCTCTTTTTTTCTTATCAGTAGGAGGATGGTTCCAGCTGCCTGGGATCTCTGAGGGACAGTTTTCATCTATGAGACCCAACAAATTCAAAATGATCCTGGGAGGCCTGCTAGCTAGCAGTTTACACAATAGATTTCAAAAGAATGATCTTGGGTGACTTTTCTAAACACATTCATGCTAAACCTGACATTTGTTTAGGAGTCTCCCGGACTCCATTAAAAGCTGTCTTCTCTGTTCGGCTCTCTTTGGTTCTGGAACTGGGAAAGGGGGATTAGGAGATTCTCTCCTCCATTTGGAGACTCTAATTCTCAGTAACTGCATTTAGAGTGTAGGGCTCTGATTGGTGGAGATTAACCACAAACAGGTGAGGCTTTGAGAGTTTTCCCACTTGTCTGAATTCTGATGTAAGGCAGGGCAGACTGTTTGGATTTCATTCAGACACAGCCTCGGCCTAAACTATCACTGTGTACACTGACAGCAGTTGGCAGAAAGCAAGGGTAGCTGCTGTTCCCAAAATGCTAGCGAGGTGCATGCTGGGGGTGGGCGAGAGCCAGGACCCACGGTCGTGGGCTGGAAAATGGCTCAGAATTCCCTCTGCTGGGGACGGCGATTCTTGGGCTGCTCTTCAAGGCTCCCAGTGCCAGGCTCCACCCTTCCAGGGACACTGAGTTTTGTCTCCTCCCCGCCCCCTGCTTTGTCCTGGAATTCCTCCACTAGAGCTTCAGGCCTGGTGGGGAGCCCTCCCCTGCCTTCCCACCATTCTCTTAAAAAACACTTCCCCTGGGTAGGATGCCACTTGAAAATGTCACCCCCTAAATTTTGAATGAGGCCCTAGGTTCATTCTCGGGAGGCACTAGAGAGAACTCAGAAGTACTGGACGCAGAAAGGGGTGAAGGGGTCTGGGATGGGGCCTGAAGACAGAGCTGGGGAGAGGGACTCTGCCTGCTTCAGGATTTGGCCAGGCCCACCCTGGCAGTCTAACAGCCCAAGAAGGCCTGGGCCTTGGCCACCAGGAGGGAAGGCACACAGGCCGGTTCCTCAGGAGCTAGGACACGTAAGTGTCCCTCCCCGCCAGCACTCTCGCTACTTCCTCTCTCCCCTCCGCCAGCTGTTAGTCAGGTAACATTTTCTTCCTATACACACACGAGATCATACCCACAAATCATTGATTTCCTTCTGGACTCCACCCTTCCCCTTTGCAATTTGAACATTGGTCTTCCACTTCCTGGCCCATTCCCCTCCTCAGCAGCCAGCGCCTTCAAGGAAGCCCAGAAGAGCCTCTTCTTCCCAAGAGCAAGGGGCACCCTCTGGGGCTGAGAAGCAGAGGCATAGGAAAGGCGACCCTGGCCTGGAGAGGAGCCGCTCCAGCTCCGGGTCCCCAGCCAGAAGGCCACCTCCCACCTGCCTCTGCCAGTACCGTGGCCATCATTCCTAGACACAGAGCCCACTAAGGGTCTTGACCCAAGCCTGCCAAAAGGAACGACTCCTGTAAAGGCCTCAGGGGCTCCTGCTGAGGATCTTGAAGCCTTTGTGGAGTAGATGATGGGCAGAGGAGCATTCCAATAATGCCAAGGGAACGGGGTCTACGATGGCTGCAGCAAATGTGAATTGGGCAGGTAACAGCTCTCTCCCAACTCACACTTCCTCCCAAAGCAATCCAAGCCTGCCTCTGTGGTCAGAAAGGAAAGGAAAGGAGCTGAGAAACTCATTCGTAGAGAGGAGCTAGCAGCTGGATGGGTACTGGTACCAGGGCACCTTGTGTTTTTTAAGATGGCAATGCTTAACCTGAGTATGCTCAGGTGAAGTTGCTGGCATCAGTGGCGGGGTGAGGGAGAGAGTGGGTAGTGAAGAGAGGCTTTTCTGATGCCACTTAAAGTACACCATGCAAATAATTGTCTTCCCAGAAGCCCAGGCCTGGCTCTAGCCTTTCCATATATCTACTTTTCTGCTCCCGTGGTCGTACTTGAGCCACAGAGGAGGGCTGAAATTTCCGTCTGAGATGCGCTTCTTGAACCTCTTCCCTTGGGAACACACAATGACGGATCTCACTGCAAAGCCACAACACTGGATACTCATTCTCTGTCCCCAGAAAACGTTCTCCCTAAACCCACAATTGGATTGCTCATGGAAAGCTGTATTTTCCTGGGAAGTGAAAGTTGTTATGCCAGAGTTGCTCTCACAAAATTTCTGAGAACAGCAAAGCATTGTCTGGTACCACCGGCATTCAGGTTTAAGACAATTATGTAACAAGTCAGCAGCATTACAAGGTTGTCTCTCATATGGCTTAGCCTGCATCACTGTTTCCAAATCTCTTAATCATCCAGAAACCTATTATATCTAGGGATTACCAAGTTAATTGAAGGGGGGGAAATCCCAGAATTCAATAAAACCTCATTGGCCCTAAACCACCGACCACACCTTTCATGATTATTTGAATTATGTAAAGGGTCATTGATACTGTGGTTTTGTTTTAATGGTAGTGAGAGACGAGGAGGGAAGTTATTGCCTCATCTTCTACTAGTAATTTTCTGGATTTAAGGGTCAGAAAATCTGGGTTCACATCTTGCTACGTACATATCAAATATTTCCACTTTAAGATGAAGGACATTATTGACCTGCCCAAGGAAAATAAAATATTTAAAGTGTACCTCCAAATCTTCCCGTCATGCTCTGGAGAAGAAAAAAAAAAATCATGACAGAAAGCCTACACAAAACTAAGGGAATTGGAGCTATTATCACAAGGATCCAACCAAATTGAAGTTTCTTTTGGAAAACAATATATTTTATTTTATTTTAACATCTTTATTGGAGTATAATTGCTTCACAATGGTGTGTTAGTTTCTGCTTTATAACAAAGTGAATCAGTTATACATATACATATGTTCCCATATCACTTCCCTCTTGCATCTCCCTCCCTCCCACCCCTCCAGGCGGTCACAAAGCACCGAGCTGATCTCCCTGTGCGATGCAGCTGCTTCCCACTAGCTTTCTACCTTACGTTTGGTAGTGTATATATGTCCATGCCACTCTCTTGCTTTGTCGCAGCTTACCCTTCCCCTCCCCATATCCTCAAGTCCATTTTTAAGATTGGCAATTATGACCTGCCAATACTGCTTTTCTAAGACTTTGTCCATTTCTTCCAGATTGTCCATTTTATGGGCATATAGTTGCTTGTAGTAATCTCTCATGATCTTTTGTATTTCTGCAGTGTCAGTTGTTACTTCTCCTTTTTCATTTCTAATTCTATTGATTTGAGTCTTCTCCCTTTTTTCCTTGATGAGTCTGGATAATGGTTTACCAATTTTGTTTATCTTCTCAAAGAACCAGCTTTTAGTTTTATTGATCTTTGTTATTGTTTCCTTCATTGCTTCTTCATTTATTTCTGATCTGATCTTTATGATTTCTTTCCTTCTGCTAAATTTGGGGTTTTTTTGTTCTTCTTTCTCTAATTGCTATAGGTGTAAGGTTAGGTTGTTAATTTGAGGTTTTCCTTGTTTCCTGATGTAGGATTGTATTGTTATAAACTTCCCTCTTAGAACTGCTTTTGCTGCATCCCATAGGTTTTGGGTTGTCGTGTTTTCATTGTCATTTGTTTCTAGGTATTTTTTTATTTCCTCTTTAATTTCTTCAGTGATCTCTTAGTTATTTAGTAGCATATTGTTTAGCCTCCATGTGTTTGTATTTTTTACGATTTTTTCCTGTAATTGATATCTAGTCTCATAGCATTGTGGTCAGAAAAGATACTTGATATGATTTCAATTTTGTTAAATTTACCAAGGCTTGATTTGTGACCCAAGATATCATCTATCCTGGAGAATGTTCCATGAGCATTTGAGAAGAAAGTGTATTCTGTTGTTTTTGGATGAAATGTCCTATAAATATCAATTAAGTCCATCTTGCTTAATGTATTATTTAAAGCTTGTGTTTCCTTATTTATTTTCATTTTGGATAATCTTCCCATTGGTGAAAGTGGGGTGTTAAAGTCCCCTACTATGACAGTGTTACTGTCAATTTCCCCTTTTATGGCTGTTAGCATTTGCCTTATGCATTGAGGTGCATATGTTGGGTGCATAAATATTTACAATTGTTATATCTTCTTCTTGGATTGATCCCTTGATCATTATGTTGTGTCCTTCTTTGTCTCTTGTAATAGTCTTTATTTTAAAGTCTATTTTGTCTGATATGATTTTTTTTTTTTTTTGCAGTACGCGGGCCTCTCACTGTTGTGGCCTCTCCCATTGTGGAGCACAGGCTCCGGACGCGCAGGCTCAGCGGCCATGGCTCACGGGCCCAGCCGCTCTGCGGCATGTGGGATCTTCCCGGACCGGCGCAGGAACCCGTGTCCCCTGCATCGCCAGGCGGACTCTCAACCACTGCGCCACCAGGGAAGCCCTCCATCTTTCTTTTGATTTCCATTTGCATGGAATATCTTTTTCCATCCCCTCACTTTCAGTTTGTGTGTGTCCCTCGGTCTGAAGTGGATCTCTTGTAGACAGCATATATACGGGTCTTGTTTTGGTATCCACTCAGCCGGTCTATGTCTTTTGGTTGGTGCATTTAATCCATTTACATTTAAGGTAGTTATCAATATGTATGTTCCTATTCCCATTTTCTTAATTGTTTTGCATTTGTTATTGTAGGTCTTTTCCTTCTGTTGTGTTTTTCTGCCTAGAGAAGTTCCTTTAACATTTGTTTTAAAACTGGTTTGGTGGTGCTGAATTCTCTTAGCTTTTGCTTGTCTGTAAACATTTTAATTTCTCTGTCGAATCTAAATGAGATCCTTGCTGGGTAGAGTAATCTCGGTTGTAGGGTTTTCCCTTTCATCAGTTTATATATGTCCTGCCACTCCCTTCTGGCTTGCAGAGTTTCTGCTGAAAGATTAGCTGTTAACCTTATGGGGATTCCCTTGTATGTTATTTGTTGCTTTCTCTTGCTGCTTTTAATATTTTTTCTTTGTATTTAATTTTTGATAGTTTGATTAATATGTGTCTTGGCATATTTCTCCTTGGATTTCTCCTGTATGGGACTCTCTGTACTTCCTGGCCTTGATTGACTATTTCCTTTCCCCTATTAGGGAAGTTTTCAACTATAATCTCTTCAAATATTTTCTCATTCCCTTTCTTTTTCTCTTCTTCTGGGACCCCTTTAATTCGAATAATCGTGCATTTAATGTTGTCCCAGAGGTCTCTGAGACTTTCCTCAGTTCTTTTCATTCTTTTTTCTTTATTCTGCTCTGCAGTTGTTATTTCCAGTATTTTATCTTCCAGGTCACTTAGCCGTTCTTCTGCCTCATTCTGCTATTGATCCCTTCTAGAGAATTTTTAATTTCATTTGTTGTGTTGTTCATCATTGTTTGTTTGCTCTTTAGTTCTTCTAGGCCCTTGTTCAATGTTTCTTTTATTTTCTACATTCTATTTCCAAGATTTTGGATCATCTTTAGTATCATTACTGTGAATTCTTTTCCAGGTAGACTGCCTATTTCCTCTTCATTTGTTTGCTCTGGTGAGGTTTTACCTTGCTCCTTCATCTGCTCCCTATTTCTCTGTCAGTAGGTGTTCTGTAGGAGTTGTTCCACGTGTAGATGTATTTCTGATGTATTTGTCGTGAGGAAGGTGATCTCCACGTCTTACTCTTCTGCCATCCTGAAGGTCCTCTGGAAAGCAATATATTTTAGTTCTAGAAAAACTGAAGCAAACTGTCAACAGAGTCCAACAGGGACATTTCACATTTTTATTTCATTGAATGCTCGCAGCATTCCTGTAATATTTGGTTCATATTTAATAGATAAGAAAATTAAGGTTCAGAAGGAGTAGAGGACTTGGCCAAGGTCACACATCTAGAGAATGGGGGAGCTGGGACTTGGATCGATCTGTACTCCAAATGCAGTGTTCCTCTCAGTGAATCACACTGGCAGGATATCCGTTATAGGAACAGTATATATTTGTTGAATTCTCTCCTAAAAAGAAGAGTGATAGAATGACTTTTTAAAAATACAACTTATCACCCACAAGAAACTTATTTTAAATAAAAAGACATAAATTGATTCAAAGTTAAGAGCTAGTTTAAGATCTGTTAATATTAAAATGTAATCCCAATGAAATGTTGCCATTTGAAACAACATGAATGGACTTGGAGGGCATTGTGCTTAGTGAAATAAGTCAGACAGAGAAAGACAAATACTGTATGACATCATTTATATGTGGAATCTAAAAAATACAACAAACTAGTGAATATAACAAAAAAGAAGCAGACTTCCAGATATAGAGAACAACCTAGAGGTTACCACTGGGGAGAGGGAATGGGGGAGGGGCAAGATAGGGGTAGAGGATTAAGAGGCACAAATTATTAGGTATAAAATAAGCTACAATGATATATTGTACAACACGGGGAATATAGCCAATATTCTATAATAACGCTAAATGGTGTATGACCTTTAAAAATTGTGAATCACTATATTGTACACCTGTAACTTATATAATATGGTACGGCAACTATACTTCAATAAGAAAAAGATGTAAGTGTCAGTAAAACAGTGATTCCTGATTATATAAGACAAAACACATATCACAGCCAAAGAATAAGAGGTTAAACAAGGAAACGATTATAAAAAAGTTAACAAAATCTAATATCATGAATTTTTATGTCCCAAACTACAATGCAACAACTTACATTTGAAAATAAAATGGACAAGATTTCCCCTTTCTTGCCCAGGATGGTGTGTCCCCTCCAAGCTCAATGAGGGTTCAATGAGGGCCCAAATAAGAATTTCAAGACATTTAAAAATTCCTCAAGGATTTACTTTTTTAGTGGATGGGAAAGGAGTTGGGTTCCCTTTTTAGTTTTGCACATAAAATGGTATATAACTGCTAAATTAGAGACATAAAGACTTTAGTAGATACACAACATAAACAAACGATTATCTAATAATACAACATGGAAAAGTCATTCCTAGATTATTTTAAGAATACATCCTGACACATACAGAGGAGCTTGCTGTGGACTTTGGGCAGATGCAGCCCCTTGAAAGTTGGGCATCCTGGGCCCTCCTGAAAAGAGGGAATTAGTGGCAGGTGAACAGTCTGTGTCTAGAATTTTCAGATGCCTTCACCTAAGTGAGAAGCCTGACTCCATCAGGACCTCAGATGTCTGTCAGCTCCGTGTGACACCAAGATAAATAATGGTTGAACGAAACTACTGTCAATGGACTTTTGCATCGAAATTTTGGATCACAGCTCAGATTTTGGTCAGGACAACAAAACCCCAGAGGGATAAATTCTGCAGGCCCCAAGAGGGCACAGAAAGGTAGGTCAGTGCCTAGGAATTCACACAAAGTAAAACAACCTGGATAGTCATGTAAATATACTATAGGATGTGTGGCACTGGGGCATATTGCCAACATTTACTGCATGTCCACCATGTTCCAGAACTGCTAAATTCATTCTACATAGCTCTAATCTGCTCAACAGCTCAGCGAAGGACATGCTGTTATTTGCCCAAAGTCACGCAGCCCCTGGATCCAGAAACTACAGTGGTGGTCAATGAATTTGGCTCCAAAGCTAGTGACTTGTTTGGGGCTTTCATGTATAGTGTCCTTAAGTCTTTCCAACTAATTCTCAGAAATATCTACTTGTTCAATCATCAACCTCATCCACACCAACATCTTTCAGGGAATACTGAAATTCCTATCTTCTTACTTCTAGTCTCTTACACCTATTACAAATGCCAGATACCTTGTTTTAGGCCATTGGCATCTTGGTCACTCCTGCTGTAGCTTCAGGAGGCTTCCTTTTGCTCTTAACATACACAGAACATATACAGACATACCCATTAGCTGTGCTTTAAAAGGAGTCCCCATCTACTTCATTCTTCCTCTCGTATCACGCACCAGCCCCACACCTGTGAGTCTCCAGGTTTTTTAAAATCTCCCTCTGAAAGACCTTGATGGGTCACACACATCCTTACCACTATTCTTACCCTATGATAGGGTTTATCACATTTTATTAAAATTCTTCAATGCTTGCCCTACTAAACTATGGGTTCAATGAGAGTCCGAATAAGAATTTCGAGACATTTAAAAATTACTCAAGGATTTACTTTTTTAATGGATGGGAATGAAGTTGGGTTACTTTTTAGTTTTGCATGTAAAGTGGTATATACCTGCTAAATTAGGGACATAAAGACTTTAGTAGATACACAACATAAACAAATCACTATATAATAATACAACACAGAAAAGTCATTCCTGGATTATTTTAAGAATACATCAAGAATATTTGTAATTAATTGATCTCAATAAAAGTTACATAACCTGGGACTTCCCTGGTGGCGCAGTGGTTAAGAATCCACCTGCCAGTGCAGGGGACACGGTTCGATCCCTGGTCTGGGAAGATCCCACATGCCACAGAGCAACTAAGCCTGTGTGCCACAACTACTGAGCCTGCACACTAGAGCCCATGAGCCACAACTACTGAGCCCACACACCACAACCACTGAAGCACACGCGCCTAGAGCCCGTGCTCCACAACAAGAGAAGGCGCCACAATAAGAAGCCTGCACACCACAAGGAAGAGTAACCCCTCTTTCCTCAACTAAAGAAAGCCCGCACCAGCAACGAAGACCCAACGCAGACATAAATAAATAAATAAATTTATTATTTTTTTAAAAAGTTACATAACCTCCCTACAAAAAAATAAAATAAAACTGGAAGAAATGTCAGAAGAAAGAATCACATTAAATTTAATTAGAGATCTTAATAGTTGAGATAGGACAGTTCAAAAAGCATATTAATTAGAGTGATGCTAGCTTTTATAAACCAAATAAATCCCAACATTCAATGGCTTAACACCTTAGAAGTTTCTCACTGACTGAATAGTAGAATGTAGATGTTCCTGATTGGTGGGCAGCTTTCTTTCTTGTAATAATTAAGAGGCCAAGTTGCTTCCGTTCTGTGTTTCCACCATTCTCCTAGGACCCCGGAGTCCTCCATTCCTGGCCATCAGAAGAGCAAAGAGAGAGTGGAAAAACCCCACGACTTCTCAGTCGCCCCAGCCTGGAGCTGACACAGACCATGTCAGCTCATTCCATTGCATTCCAGAGAACACGACCCCGCCTAGATGCAAAGGGGACCGGGAAACTTAGTGCCTGCTTTTGCAGCTACCTGCCAGGAGCAATTCCATACAATGCAAGAGGGAGCAGGGTTATTTTCGATGGACCAGTTAGCCACTTTTGCGACAGAGGGGCAAAGACCAAACAATGAAACAAAGTCAAACATAGAAAATAAGGTAGCATTTGTCCATGAGTTCATTGCAAGGCTGAAGGGCAGATGCAACTAGGAGACGCATTACCTGAAGTGGCCTAAAGTCAAAGTAGAGTTATCATGAAAGCAGCTCTTTTGCACCTTTCCTGTTTGCCCATTTCTGTTCCCCTCTAACCTTAAAAGAACCTAATTATAGGAATGAGATCACTAGGCAATGTAACTCCTGACTTAAATGCTCTCCAGAATGCCCACCTTGCCTTGTCTAACCTGTTGATTCTTTTCCTAGATAAAAAGAAGTAAGAATGAAGAATTAAGCAGTTAAAAATGACTAGCTCTCTACCCCCCGACAGCCCCCTTAGCAATCCTAGGCAGATCACAGGGATCAAAACAACATCTGAAGAGAGTCAGTCAGTCTGCACTCGATGGAGAATGATGCAGAACCCAATCTCCTGCTTCAATGATTCACTGAGATTCTTCCCCCCTTTTTTCCCGTTAAAAACTGTCATGGCTGAGCAGAATCTCTGGAGTTGGTCTCTGGACATAAGTTGACCTTCTCCCCAGATTGCTGGCTTTTCTGATTACAGCACGTTTCCTTTCTACTGACACTTGCCTCCGGAATTATTGGCTTTTGAGTGGCAAGCAGCCTAACCTGAGTTCGGTAACCATCAGAGCAGCTAAAGTTGTCAGACAGAAGAAAGTGGCATTCATTCATTAGTTCCAAAGGGCCAAAGGCATAATAGAAAATGAATAACAAAGTCAGTGGCTACGAAAGTACAGAGAAGCAACCTCACCCTCGCCAAAAGAAAAAAACCAGGACAAACTTTGAGGTTTGAGTCCAATTAGTTGTTCAGATCTTGGTTTAAAAAAAGGAGGGTAGGGGCTTCCCTGGTGGCGCAGTGGTTGGGAGTCCGCCTGCCAATGCGGGGGTCGCGGGTTCGTGCCCCGGTCCGGGAGAATCCCACATGCGGCTGAGCGGCTGGGCCCGTTAGCCATGGCCACTGGGCCTGCGCGTCCGGAGCCCCGGGTACCGCAAAAAAAAAAAAAACAAAGGAGGGTATGCTGCACAAGACCCCCTTTTTTTTTTTTTTTTTTTTTGCGGTACGCGGGCCTCTCACCGTTGTGGTCTCTCCCGTTGCGGAGCACAGGCTCCGGACGCGCAGGCTCGGCGGCCATGGCTCACGGGCCCAGCCGCTCCGTGGCATGTGGGATCCTCCCGGACCAGGGCACGAACCCGCGTCCCCTGCATCGGCAGGCGGACTCTCAACCACTGCGCCACCAGGGAAGCCCAGGGGACCCCTTTTAAGTGGTGGCACCAGGTGAGGGAAGCAGGGGCTGGAGTGACTTTTTAAAGGCACCTCACTGGGCTGGACAGCATTACCACATGCGGACAAGTTCATGATCAGGCAATAGAAGACAGTTAATTTTTGGTTGAGATGGATATGTCACAAAAATCAGTCACATACAGAAAAGGCAAAACTTCATTTGGTAAACATAAAAAAAGATTCTACATAGCACTTTCTCAGACTACAATGAAATAACATTAAAAAATATATAGCAAGAATGAAGCTAAATAATTAACAACAATGTAGAATTTTAATGACTCTCTTAGGTTACTCCCAGGTCAGGGAGGAAATGCAATACAAAATGACAGAATATTTTTAAATGAAAATATAAATAAAGAATTTCATAATACATAGAATGCTGCCAATGAAGTACTTAAAGGAGAACTTTTCACTGTAAATGCCCGTATTAGTGAGTAAGAAAGAGTGAGAGAAACATAATGAACTAAATGTCTAAATCCCTTTAAAAAAGAATAAAGTAACCTCCCTAAATAGAGAAATAGAAACGCCAAATAAAAATCAGCAAAATCGGGCTTCCCTGGTGGCGCAATGGTTGAGAGTCCGCCTGCCGATGCAGGGGACACGGGTTCGTGCCCCAGTCCGGGAGGGTCCCACATGCCGCGGAGCGGCTGGGCCCGTGAGTCATGGCCGCTGAGCCTGCGCGTCCGGAACCTGTGCTCTGCAACGGGAGAGGCCACAACAGTGAGAGGCCCGCGTACCACAAAACAAACAAACAAACAAACAAAAAATCAGCAAAATCGAAAAGATAAAGAGAACCATTTGGTAAATGAACCAATCATTGTTTCTTTGAAAATTTAGCAAATTTGGGGGCAAATGATTCACAAAAAAGAAAAACAAACCTCATCAATCAGAGACGAAAAATGTGATTTAGCAACGAATAGCAGAGAAATTCAAACCACTTGGCATTATGTGCCCCTTTTCTATGTTTCCATAGCACTCTGCGTATATCTCTATTAAAACATTTATTGTGTGATACTTTAATTATATATTTATTTGTCTGTCTCCTTGTATTAACCAGGAAGCAAGAAGGGTGTTGGGGAAATGCGACAGAGGGGGCTGCCCAGCAGGAGCTGTGGCAATAGGTAGAAGAATACAGCGACCACCAAAACATAGCCTGGAAGCTGGAAGCCAGGGGAAGAAATATACCAACCTCTCCTACCTTATGACCTCTCACTTCCTGCCATTCCTCCAAAAGGCGGACTCCTACCTGAAACCAGAAGGCCAGAGAGCATTGGTGATGATTGTTTCCATAGGGGCCAGCCTCCCAGGGCACAGAGCAAGGCAGGGAAGGGCGGAGAATGGATTGGGACAGGGATAAGGGAGCCACAAACAGACTAACCAGCACACTCCACAATCGGACCATGGAGTCCATGAGAACAGCGACTGTGTCTTATTCGTTTTTGTGCCGCCAGCACCTAGGGGCACTGATTCAAAAAGTGTCTGTTGAATGAGTGAATGATTGGATTGAGTGAGTTATCATTCCCAGCTACATGCTATTGAAAGCGATAACTGAGTAGCTATGAATGAGGACTTATGTAAACATATGCAATGCCAACTATGACACAGAGAATCAGCATGAGTAGACTATTCATAAATGAAACAATAGAAAAGAGAATGTATTGTCAATTATGCATCAATAAAGCTGAAATTAAAATAAGTAAAAATAAAATAATATAGAATCAGGCACCTGGCTTTGATTGATTCACTGGAGAATTTTTCCAAGAAACAATCCTTCTATTAAACAATCTGTTCAAAAAAAGCCAGAAAAGGGTATGCTAGCAAACTTGTTTTGTGAAGCAAATATGGTTTTTATTTATTTTTAGTTGAGGTGACATTGGTCTGTGACATTATCTAAGTTTCATGTACACAACATTATACTTCGACTTCTGTGTACCCTACAGCGTACTTACCACCACAAGTTTAGTTTCCAACTGTCACCATACTGTTGAACCCCTTTACTCATTTCACTCTCCCCCATCCCCTTTCCCTTCTGGTAACTGCTCCTTTATTCTCTGTATCTAAGTGTTTGTTTTTGTTTAGTTTGTTGATTTGTTTTGTTTATTTTGCTTTTTTATATTCCATATATGAGTGAAATTACACAGTATTTGTCTTTTCCTGTCTGACTTATTTCACCAAGCATAATACCATCAAGGTCCATCCATTTTGTCACAAATGGCAAATTTTCATTCTTTTTTTGTGGCTGAGTAGCATTCCATTGTGTATATATACCACAGCTTTTTCATTCATCTGTTGATGGGCAATTAGGTTGTTTCCATATCTTAACTATTGTAAATAATGCTGCAATGAACATAGGGGTGCATATATCTTTTCTAATTAGTGTTTTTGTTTTCTTTGAATAAATACCCAGAAGTGGAATAGCTGGATCATATGGTAGTTCTAGTCTTAATTTCTTGAGAGACCTCCACACTGTTTTCCATAGTGGCAGCACCAATTTACATTCTTGATATGGTTTTTATTTAAATGCTCAAAAACAACAATATCAAGAAAGAAAATGATAGGTTGGTTTTATGAATATAGACACAAATATTCTAAGCAATATCATCACAAAAAGAATACACAAAACCGCTGTGAGCTAGGTACAAAAGTGTTATAAACTTAGAAACAGTTTAATATAAGATACCACATTGGGGCTTCCCTGGTGGCGCAGTGGTTGGGAGTCCACCTGCCGATTCAGGGGACACGGGTTCGTGCCCCGGTCCGGGAAGATCCCACATGCCGCGGAGCGGCTGGGCCCGTGAGCCATGGCCGCTGAGCCTGCGCGTCTGGAGCCTATGCGTACAGCAGAAAAAAAAAAAAAAAAGATACCACATTAATGGATAAAGTCTAGGGAATTCCCTGGCTGTCCAGTGGTTAGGACTCTGAGCTTTCACTGCCGAGGGCCCAGGTTCAATCCCTGGTCAGAGAACTAAGATCCCTCAAGTCGTGTGGCGTGGCCAAAATAAATGGATTAAGTCTAAAAATTATATTCATTTGTGCCTTCAAAACTATGTATTGAGTGCCTAGCATGTATCAGGCACTGTTCTAGGCACTGGGGATGCAGCAGTGAACAGTCAAAAAGCCCTGCTCTCTTGAAGCGTCCATTCTCATGGGAGCGAGAGACAAGTAAGGCAATAACTAACTAGAACAGTTTCACATGGTGACAAGCATTCTGCCGAAAGGAGAGAGAGTGATATGATAGAGTGTGACCACAGGTGAGTGGTCACATTAGATTAAGTTATCAAGGAAGGCCTCTCTGGAGCTGTTTGAGCTGAGGCCTGATATTTCAAAAGATGGTGAGAAGACATTTCTTAAAATTCATAACTTCCACTGGCTAAACAAAATAAAAAGGTATGGAAGATTTTCTTTCTTAACAGGATCATTAAATACATATCTAAAATCAAGAGCCTAAGACCTTTCTAAAACCATAAAATAGTTGACTGTGAATTCTTACCATCATTAGAAAGTTCTCTATGCAGACAACTAGAAATGTTTGTTTGTTGATGTACTGATATTACAATATTAAAATGATTTGTTCAGTAAAAAATAATAATGATAAAAATAAAATCAAGAGCCAGAGGCACTGGAGACACTCCATAAAAACATGAATATGACAAGGATGTCTCTCTCATCAGTCTTAATTAACTTTGTAATAAAATGTGATTGAAGAAGAAAAATAAATGAGTTATAAATATGTGGAATGAAGAAATAAAAATATCACTCCTTTCAAATGACAGGATTACATAAAGAAGTCCAAGGCATCAACATAAAATTCATTAAAAATAATAAATATGTTCAGCAACATATATAACTGACAAAAGTCAGTTGCATTCCTAGTAAGAGTGACACAAAGCTAGACAATATAATGAAAAAGGAGATTCACAATAATGACAAAATATTAAATACTGGGTTATTCACTTAATTTGAGAGAATAAAGATATACTGAAAGAAAATTATAAAATACCAATGGGAGAAATAAAGGAAGACATGAATAATGATGCTATTTACTGAGAAGAAGTAATACTTGAGAGGCCAAATATAAAGATAGCTTGTCTACATATAAATTTAATGCAAATGAAAGCCACTGAGAGAGGTTTTAGACTTTGACAAACTTGTTAGAATAATTGGTCTGAAGAATACAATTATTGTAGACTCGTTCTTTAAGGTTTTTAAACAAATTATAGCACAGGGAGATCAGCTCGGTGCTTTGTGACCGCCTGGAGGGGTGGGATGGGGAGAGTGGGAGGGAGGGAGATGCAAGAGCGAAGAGATATGGGAACATATGTATGTGTATGGCTGATTCATTTTGTTGTAAAGCAGAAACTAACACACCATTGTAAAGCAATTATACTCCAATAAAGATGTTTAAAAAAACTATATGATATATAATTTTTAAATGCTGAAGAAAATATTAATATTCCAGAATAGAGTTGATTAATAACTCAACATACAACAAGCCAGAAGAAACAGAGTAGTAGAAAAAGAAATCACTACTTAATTAATGGATTTCAGTGTGGGGAAAAGCAACTTAGATCGATAGCTTAAATCACAGAATAAAATAAATTCTAGATGATTCAAAGTCTTAAATAAAATAAAACCTCAAGAAGAAAATGCGCTAACATTTTTACCCCAGCTACAGAAGAGGGAAGTCATTTGCTATCAAATAAATGGAGGCTATCGGTTATCACGTTTTAGTAGATATTTTTGAAATGACATAAAATCAAACAAATCTTTTTAAAGCTTGCAAGATGTAAACACAAAGGTGGAAACATAATCGATGAGATTGTACTATTGGAATGTATTTAGAATTGAAAAAAAGATATGAAATCAGCATTCAGATACCACTAGAAAAGTGATCCAAGGAGCTAGGCAGCTTATAGGTTAGGACTACAGACAACAAACTACTCTATAGAAAAATGAACAGTCACCCTAGCCATGACAGAGGAGAAATTAAAACCGATGTAAACTAGGGGAGTAAAGGTTAAAATGATAAAACCTAACGTTTGTGAAGCTGTAGTGAATTAGGTACAGTTACACATTGCTGGTGGAACTAGAAATTAATTTGTGTTTTCAGAAAAAGTAGTCTACTGGCAGTTGACATACTTTTTGATGCATTAATCTTGCTTTGGAAAATATACTCTATAGAAATACCACGGGGACTTCCCTGGTGATCCAGTGGTTAGGAATCTGCCTTCCAATGCAGGGAATGAGGGTTCGATCCCTGGTCGGGGAACTAAGATCCCACATGCCATGGGGCAACTAACCCCATGCGCTCTAGAGCCTCATGCCACAACTACAGAGCCCGCGCACTGCAAATACTGAGCCCAGTCGTCACAACTAGAGAGAAGCCCGTGAGGCTCAATGAAGGACAAAAGGTCACGCGTGCAGCAGCTAAGACCTGATGCAGCCAAATTAAAAAAAAAAAGAAAAAGAACATGGCACAGTGGTAGTCTATACAAAGATGATTATAGCATTGTTATTTATAATTTTGAAAATTCAAAAACAACTCAAAAGCTCCCGCACCCCAAATAAGGAAATAAATAGTCAAGCAAACTATGGTATGGCATCATGATGCACTTTATTTTTGCTATGCAACATTACAGACAGTTGAGTGTACTCATTTTGGGAAAATCCACCAAGTTGTACTCATATAATTTGTGCACTTTTCTATATATTATATATGCTGTACTTCGATAAAATTTTATTTTAAAAATTGCAAACATATAAACTAGGTTAATAGAGCACATTGAAATGCACGTGAAATGATGTTACAGTGCTCCCTCTTTATCCCTGGTTTTGCTTTCTGAGGTTACTGCAGTCAACTGTGCTCAGAAAATATGAAAAGGAAAAATCCAGAAATCAACAATTTATAAGTTTTTTTTTTGTTTGTTTGTTTTTTTTTTTTTGCGGTATGCGGGCCTCTCACTGTTGTGGCCTCTCCCGTTGCGGAGCACAGACTCCGGACGCGCAGGCTCAGCGGCCATGGCTCACGGGCCCAGCCGCTCCGCGGCATGTAGGATCTTCCCGGGCCGGAGCACAGAACCCGTGTCCCCTACATCGGCAGGCGGACTCTCAACCACTGCGCCAGCAGGGAAGCCCAACAATTTATAAGTTTTAAAGTGCAGCTGGTCTGAGTAAGGTGATGAAATTTCGTGCCATCCTGCTTCATGCCGCCCAGGATCCCCAGCCATGACATCATCTGCTCCTGACATCCAACCATCGACATTGCCGTGGCTCAATGATCCAAGACCACCGGAAGCAAATGATCCTCCTTTTGAGGTATTGTCAGAAGGTCAATTGTAGCCTAAGGCTACATCACAATGCCTCCATCATCTACCTCACTTCATCTCATCACGTAGGCATCTTGTCATGTCACATCAGCACAAGAAGGGGGAGTACAATACAATAAGATACTTCGAGAGAGAGAAAGAGAGACCACATTCACATGACTTTTATTACAGTATATTGTTATAATTGTTCTATTTTATTATCATTGTTGTTAATCTATTACTGTGTCTAATTTATAAATTAAACTTTATCATAGGTATGTATGTATAGGAAAAGTGGTATATGTAAGGTTTGGTTTCAGGTATCCACTGAGGGTCTTGGAACATATCCCCTGCAGATAAGAGCAGACTACTGTAAATGAGAAAGTATCACACAAAATATTGGACACTCACTAATTACAAATATAAAAATGAATATATATGTAAGCACTGACAGGTACTGGAAGTGAATTGGGGTGATAAGACACTTACGTTCATTTCTTTTTTTAAATAACAGCTTTATTGAGATACGATTCACACATCATAAAGTTCATCCTTCTAAAGTATACAATTCAGTTGCTTTCAGTACATTCACAGGGTAGTATAACCATTGTCCCCATCTCATTTAATTTAATTAGTTAATTTATTTATTGGCCACACCATGCAACTTGAGGGATTTTAGTTCCCCGACCAGGGATCGAACTTGGGGCCACGGCAATGAAAGTGACAAGTCCTAACCACTGGACTGCCAGGGAATTCCCATCACCATCTCATTTTAGAAGAGTTTCATCACTCCAGAAAGAAACACTTACTCTTTAAGCACTCACTCCTCATTCCTGTTTCTGCCCAGACCCTGACAACTACAAGTCTACTTTCTGCATCTGTGGATATGCCTGTTCTGGACATTTTGTATAAATGGAATAATACATTACGAGGTCTTTTTTGACAGCCTTCTTTCACTTAATATGTTTTCAAGGTTCACCCATGTTGTAACATGTATGAGTACTTCATTTTTTATGGCTGAATAATATTCCATTGTGAAGATATACCACATTTGGTTTGTTTTATATCATAGAAACTTTAATCCAATACATTAAACAACTTAGATGAATAGAAAGATTTCTTGACAGACACAATCAAACCTTAGTAAAGAAGTAATTAACCTCAATAGCCCTATATCTATAAAAGAAATTGAATTTGTAATTAAAAACCTTCCTACAGTAGGGACTTCCCTGGTGGTGCAGTGGTTAAGAATCTGCCTGCCAATGCAGGGGACACGGGTTCAAGTCCTGGTCCGGGAAGATCCCACATGCCACGGAGCAACTGAGCCTGCACGCCTAGAGCCCACACTGTCCAATGAGAAGCCTGTGTGTCGCAAAGAGTAGCCCCTGCTTTCCGCAACTAGAGGAAGCCCGCATGCAGCGACGAAAACCCAACGCAGCCAAAAATAAATAAGTAAAATCCTTCCTACAAAAAAACCGCCAAGCCCAGATGGCTTCACCAGTAAATTGTATTAAACATTTCTATTTAATTTTAATTTCTCTTAAACATTTAAAATTGTCTTCAGCATTTAAGGAAGGAATGACATCTTGTTTCGAGTCACTTGTTGATGGACATTTGGATTGCTTCCACTATTTTTGTACTTTAATTTATATATATATATATCTTTAAACTTTTTCCAACTTTATTGTGATAGTTGACAATTAAAATTGTATGAACTTAAGATGTACAACATGATTTGACATAGTATAAATTGTTAAATATTCATCACAATCAAGCTAAGTAACATATTCATCACCTCACATGATTATCATTTTTTTGTGAGTGGTGAGAACACTTCAGATCTACCTTCTTAACAAATTCCAAATACACAATACAATATTGCTAAATATAGTCAGGTGGCTGTACATTATCTCCAGAACTTATTCATCTTGCATAACTGAAACTTTGTACCCCTTGACCAACATCTCCCCATGTCCTTTTCCCCCCCATCCCCTAATAACCCTCCATCCTACTCTGTTTCTATGAACATGATATTTTAGATTTAGACATCATCCAGTATTTGTCTTTCTGCATCTGACTCTTTTCGTGTAGCATAATGTCCCCCAGGTTCATCCTGTCGTCACGAATGGCAGGATTTCCTTCTAAGACTGACTAATGCTGTAATGAAAGTGAGAGTGCACACATCTCTTCAAGACACTGATTTCTTTTCCTTTGGTTATATACCCAGAAGTAGAATTGCTGGATCATAAGGTGGATCTATTTTAATTTTCTTTTTTTCGGCCATGCTGCAACACTTGCAGGACCTTAGTTCCCCAACCAGGAAGCTAACCCGGGCCCCGGCAATGAAAGCGCTGAGTCCTAACCACTGGACCACCAGGGAAGTCCCTATTTTCAATTTCCTGAGGAACCTCCTTACTGCTTTCCACAGTGGCTGCATCAATTTACATTCCTACCAACAGTGCACAAAGTTTCCTTTTTTTCTGATAATAGCAGTTCTAACAGGTGTGAGATGAAATGTCATTGTGGTTTTGATTTGCATTTCCCTGATGATTAGGAAAGTTGAGCATCTTTTCATGTACCTATTGGCAATTTGTATATCTTCTTCTGAGAAATGTCTGTTCAGATCCTTGCCCAATTTTTTTTTTATTTTTTAGCTATGATTATTTTTTTAACATCTTTATTGGGGTATAATTGCTTTACAGTGGTGTTAGTTTGTGCTTTATAACAAAGTAAATCAGTTGTACATATACATATGTTCCCATATCTCTTCCCTCTTGCATCTCCCTCCCTCCCACCCTCCCTATCCCACCCCTCCAGGCGGTCACAAAGCACCGAGCTGATCTCCCTAGGCTATGCAGCTGCTTCCCACTAGCTATCTACCTTACGTTTGGTAGTGTATATATGTCCATGCCTTGCCCAATTTTTAATTGAGTTTTTTTGTTGTTGCTGTTATTGAGTTGCATGAGTTCCTTATATATTGTTGATTATTTCCACTTTTTAGATATTGTAAATAATGTTTCTATGGACATTCACATATGAGTTTTTGTGTTGAATATTTGTTTTCATTCCTCTTAGGTACATATCCAGGAATGGAATTGCTGGGTCATATGATAACTCTCTGTTCAATTGTTTGAGCAACACTGTTTTCCAAAATGGCTGCATTTGACACTCCCACCAGCAATGTAGGAGGCTTCCAGTTGCTCTACATCCTCACCAACTTTTCTTATCTTTATTGTTATTATTATTACTATTTTTATTGTTATAGTCATCCTAGTAGGTGTGAAGTGGTATCTCACTGTGGTTTCGACTTGCATTTCCCTAATGGCTAATGATGTTGAGCATCTTTCCAGGTGCCTGTTGGCCATATGTATATCTTCTTTGGGGAAATGTCTATTCAGAGCCTTTGCTCATGTATTAATTGGGTGGTTGTCCTTTTATTGTTGCATTGTAAGAGTTCTTTATATACTCTGGATGTTCAATCCTTATCAGATAAGTGACTTACAAATATTTTCTCCCATTCTGTGTGTTGCCATCTCACTTTCTTGATTGTATCCTTTGAAGCACACAAGTTCTTAATTTTAATGAAGTCCACTTTATCTACATTAATTTCTTTTGGTGCAGTTAAGTTCCAATTAAATAAATATGGGCTATGCAAACCATTTAGAAAGGAATGATGACTGGTGGACCGGAGAACAGCAAACTAGAGACTGCATTCCGTATATTGCATTAGAGGATGTTTACTCCTGGCTTATGCCTTAGCCACAAATAAGACTTTTTGCTCTCAAGGTGAATCCTTTAGCCTAGAGCATCCATTCATTCAACAAATATGCCTTGGATACCACTACATATTAAGCATTTTGCTAGGAACTTGGGTTACAAAAATGAAAGAAGATAGTCCCTGTTCTCAAGAAGCTGACAAAGTAGGATGGGTGGTAAGACATGGAACCTCATAATTGCAACACTAGGTATCATGAGAGAACCATGTAAGGTTCTTATGGAAGAGTTCAGGTTAGGGAGAGGACACATCTGGTTGGGGGATTTGGTAAATGCTACTTTGGGCTGAAGACATTTTAAACCATGGGGGAAAAGCCCACCACTAAATGACAAAGGAAACCATAGTCACCGAGTAAATAACAGTGAAAGGAATGCTGAAATGGGTGCGGGGGCGCTTTTCCTAGATGCTCTGTCTAAATTCAAACAATACAAGATTTTTTCCCTGAAATATACACTTTTCATTCTGACCTGTATATTTGAATTAGTGTAGCTAGATGTATATCATTATACTCACTGCTGGTGAAAGATAGTCAATCCTTTTTAAAAATGTCTTCCTTATTATAAAGTTAAATTTACCACTGGCACCATCTGAAGTGGTGTGTAAAAAAAATCTATCCTTGAATAAGAACTAATGAGCCTCTGAAGTTCAAGTATTCACTCAACAAACAACTACTGGACTCTTCCTGTGTATCAGGCACTGTGGGAAGAGATGGGAGAGGGAAATCACCACGAAAAAGATAGGCATGCTACATTCCCTCTGCGAGCTCACAGTCTGATAGAGGAGACAGAAACATCAATGGACAATTGCAATACGGTGTAGCAGGGAAAGGACAGGTGTGTGTGTGTGTGTGTGTGTGTGTGTGTGTGTGTGTGTGTGTGTGTGTGTGTGAACATCTAGGCAAAGTGTCCAGCCTGAACTTGGGGTTGATTTAGGATACCGAAGAATGTGACGTCCAAACTAGGACCTGAAAAATGAATAGGAGTTATCCAGTTAAAGGCTTGAGCTGGCAGGAAGAAAATCTAGGCAGAAAGAAAAGGATGGACAAAGGAGAGACTATAAGGTCTCTGAGGAATGGTAAAATTAGGCAACCCCGGATAGGGAAGAGGCTGTTAACAGGGATGGAGAGAGAAAAGCTGGAGCAGAAAGAGATTACGAAGGCATGGCAATGGGGCATGACATGGTCAGTTTTCTCTTTTAGATGATCTGGCAGCTGTGATGAGAAGATGTAGGAAGGGAGCAAGACAGGAGGCTGAGAAACTTTTTCTATTGGATTTCTACTGAATTCTAAGCAAGGTGATAATACCTTGGGGTGGGGCAGCAAGGGAAATAGAAACGAGTAGTAGATTAGAGAGGTTATTTAAGAGGTAGAATCAACAAGACAGGGTGATTAGCTGGATATGGTGGGTGAGAAAGTGTATTAACATTCTCCAGAGAAACAGAACCAATAGATTACCTAGAGATATGTATGAGGGGATTTATTCTAAGACTTGGCTCACATGATTATGGAGGCCGAGATATGCCGCAATATGCTGTCATCTGCAAGCTGCAGAACCAGGGAAACGGGTGGTATAATTTAGTACAAGATTGCCGGCCCGAAAACTATAAGCACCAGTGTCTGCAGGCAGGAGAAGATGGCTGTCCCAGCTCAAGAAGACAGAAAGAGCGTTTGCCCTTCATCTGCCTTTTTGTGCTATTGGGACCCTCAGTGGAAGAGGTGATGCCCGTCCACATTGATGAAGGTAGACCTTCTTGATTCTTCTACTGATTCAAATGCTAATCTCTTCTGGAAACACTCTCACAGATACACCCAGAAATAAGGTTTTACCAGCTGTCTGGGCATCCCTTAGCTCAGTCAAGATGACACAAAAAATTAACCATCAGAAGGAGAGAGAGAGGAGTCATGGTGTTTGATGCCTACAAGGAGGCCTCCAGCAAGCACTGGTCAAAGTGCTGGGGAGGCACAAAGATGCTCATGATCTAGTCTCTTCCTCAAGGAGCTGTTAATCTAACAGCTGATAGCACACACTGTGTATCTGTGTTAATTAGAAAAAGTGCTCCCATCAAGTACTCCCAATCCCGCTTGGCAGATGGATTTCAGTCCCTATTTGCCCCTGTCAGCCAGGCACCTTTATTCACAACCCGAACAACTGTGTTTGGCAGTCCTGCTATCAGGGAAGAAACATGAAACACTAATATGCAAGGTTAGAAGAGATTGACACTGCATATGCAGTACATAAAGAACTCGGAAGAGAGGGAAGGAACATGAAGTGGAAGTAGAAATTGAACCTGACCTTGATGGCAGGGTAGGATTTTCACAGGTGAAGATGGGGATGGGTGCAGGGGAGAAAGTAGAACATCCTAGACAGAGCAGATATTGTGAGCCAAAGGGTGGAGACAAGACCAATCGAAGCAAGTTGAAGGAATAATGGTAGTTCAGTTAGTGGCTGCATAGACTAGAGAAGTAACTCTTTCCAGTTGTCTTTTCACAGGAGAAGTTGTCCTCTTAGAGCATGAGAAAAGTTGGCTGGCTTATACACACACACACACACACACACACACACACACACACACACAAGTGTGCGTACATGTACATACCCATGCACACATGTTGAAATCCCTGTAGTAATTCTCCACTTTTTCTTTCCTACCTTCTCTCCTTCTCTTCCAAAGCACTTTCCAAGAAAGCACATGTTGTATACAGGAAATATTAAACATTAATAAACAGAAACCTCAATTAAATAGAGTTGGGAGACCAGAAGGGGTAGCTCTCATGGCCTGTGATGATAGCAGAGCCCAACAGGAAGAAGAAAGACTCCTCTTCTGTCCAGGCAAGGATTCCGCCAATGAAAAGCCATGGCCTCTTTGTTTACTACAGCCCTCCCAATTTCCCTTTCCCCTCGGTCTCCTTCCCTTGGACTTGCATGTGACTCACTGTGGTTGCAGACCCCAAATTGCAACTCTCTGCTGATCCTGAATAAACCCATCTTTGCTGGAGAAATACATGGCAATCTATTTGTTTCAGGTCAACAGAAATTGACTGCTAGCCATTTACTGATCCCTTAGTTTAGAGCAACAGAGAATAAAACTATAAAGGTCCCAGATGTGGCCTTGACTTCCAGGCTGGGAAGTTCTGAATTTGGTTAGCAGTGGGGAGGGCACTGGACTCTATTGAGTGGGGAAATACTACTCCCAGCTTGGTGTTTCAGGACAATTAATCTGCTGGAGTTGTTTAGAATTGATCGAAGAACCAACCTGGGCAGAAGAAGGAGAGAACAAAGTGTTTTATTAAGTTATATAAAAATTAATTATACTATCCAGACAAAAGTATAATTCAAAAAGATACATGCACCCCTATGTTCATAGCATCACTAGTCACAATAGCCAAGACATGGAAGCAACCTAAGTGTCCACTGACAGATGAATGGATAAAGAAGATGTGGTACATATATACAATGGAATATTACTCAGCCATAAAAAAGAATGAAATAATGCCATCTGCAGCAACATGGATGGACCTAGAGATTATCATACCAAGTGAAGTAAGTCAGGAAGGGAAAGACAAATCCCATATGATATCACTTATATGTGGAATCTAAAATATGACACAAATGAACCTATGTATGAAACAGAAAATGAATCAGGGACATAGAGAATAGACTGGTGGTTGCCAAGGGGGAGGGGTTGGGGGAGGGTAGGAGTGGGAGTTTGGGATTAGCAGATGCAAACTTGTGTATCTATAATGGTTAAACAACAAGGTCCTACTGTATAGCATAGGGCACTATATTCAATATCCTGTGATAAACCATAATGGAAAAGCATATATGAAAAAGAATGCATATATATGTATAACTGAGTCATTTTGCTGTACAGCAGTAATTAACACAATGTTGTAATTCAACTATACTTCAATAAAAAATAAATTGAAAAAAACTTATTTCTACAAAAAATATGAGCTAGCTTATAATGTGGAGGAATACAATTGACCCCAACCAGACCAGTGAAGATACCTGTACTCTCCTCATAGTGGAAATGTGTTTGTTGATTAACATATATGAAAAATGCTGCCATCAAAGACCTAATAAAGGCCCCATGAGTCAATGTTATAGGAGCCAGAGAGACTACCTCTCTTTCCAGTGATTTTTTTTCTTTTGAAGAGACAACCAAAACATACTTCTTCTTTCCTCGCCTACTATTTTTGGAACATTTATTAGGTGTCAGTTGCTTTATATACAGTATCACATTAAATCCTCACAAAAACTCGTCTTATTTTTCAGATGGAAACTAGGGCTCGGAGAACAGTAAGGACCTTCCCCAGCATTCCCCAGCTAATAAGGGGCAGAGCTGAGATTTAAACCCCAAACTGTCTGACCCCCAAATCTGTGTTTGTCTTACTGCACAATAGTCTCGCAGCCCAATTAATCAAAGGAAGAAGGGAAATTAATAGTAACCAAATCGAAGGCGAGCAGAGTTTCACACCCTAAAATACGTCTCTGGCATAAGGATTATTTTGAGCTGATTATTTTTAAGAAACAGCAGACACAGGAAATGCTCTGAAAACCAAGTAGAAGTTAACTTTTTGTAAGACACATTTCCATTTATGAGAGAAATCTCCATTTTTAAGAGTGGGTCCCTCTCTGTACCAGGAAGGGAAAAATGACTCTAAACCTCTAGAAACTCTTGTTAATGGAGAAAGCAAGGGCTTAAATCTGCATAATAATCTTATCCTGTTTACTGTGTTTTTCCTGGTCACCTCCCATAATTGGCCTCCTCCACCCCCAAACCTTCTTTTGTCCTTAGCTGGAGACGATTTTTTAAGGTGGTAGCTGAGTCCTTCTCGTGGAGTTATTCAGACTTCCTGGCTCTCTCCCACGTAGACAAAGGTTGTAGATGTTATTAAACTTCCGTTTATTTTTCTCCTATTAATCCATCTTTTATTACGGGGGTCCCAGCCAAGAACCCAGAAGGGAAAAAGGGAAAATCATTTTTCCTCCCTCACAGAATCAAGCATTTTACATTGTTATGCTCAAAGCAGAGACTGATCTGCAATTGCAATTATATTTTGTTCTTTTCTGAACATACCAGAAAACTGGTTTCTGCCACTGCTTAGTATCCTATGGTGCCACGAACTGAGGATCCATTAGATGTGCTCCTCTTGGTGCCAAACCCAAGGTGCCAACCTAGTGATTCCAACAGCAATGGCAGATCACTAAGTGGGTTCAAAGATCTGAAGCTTCTGTTGCAGGAAGGGGACCCCTTCCAGGGCCCAGGAGTGGGCTCTTGTCTAACACTCGGAAATGAATTGTCCGAAGAGACTCACGTGCTGACAGAGCAGGAGACTTTATTGGGAAGGGGCACCCGGGGGAACCCAGGAGAACTGCTCTGCCGTGTGGCTCGCAGTCTCGGGTTTTATGGTGATGGGATTCGTTTCCGGGTTGTCTCTGGCCAATCATTCTGACTCAGGGTCCTTTCTGGTGGCGCGTGCAGCCGCTCAGCCAAGATGGATTCCAGCAAGGAGGATTCTGGGAGGTTGGTAGGACATGTGGACTGGCGTCTCCTCTCTCTTTTTGACCTTTCCCGTATTCTTCTGGTTGGTGGTGGCTTGTTAGTTCCCTGTTCCTTACCAGGACCTCCTGTCGTAAAATAACTCATGCAAATTGTTACTGTCTTTGCCTGGCCAGGGCAGGCAGTTTCAGTCAGTGTTTCTCCTAACACTTCTACTTAAGGAAGAATCATATTTACCTATCTATCTACACACACACACACACACACACACACACACACACACACGCTTTGTGCTTTTCCTTCTGTGCCTATCTATGCATCCACTTGCCTCTCTCATTCTCCAGGTAAATCAGTTTGGTACTTCTACCACAGCTGAGGGGCTGAAACAACTTGAAAAATCATTTGGGAAGGTGAGGACAAAGAGAGGGACTTGAAAGTGGAGATAGTAAGAAACTCCAAACTTTAATTTCACTACCGCACTTCCAGATTGGTTTTGATATCATCCATTATTGCAGCAGAAGGAAAATTTGGCCATCTCAAGAGTTTCCAATCAATTTCCTCAATCTTAGAACAATTTAACCAAAGATTAGACATGATTAAATGCAGATCATTTCCTAGGTCTTATCCTCCATCTCTAAAGGGTGAAAAATAATGAATATAATTTTTTAACTGACAAGCCAGTATAATAATAGTAATTGAGGAGGAGCAAATGTGTCACCTCAAAATATGCCACTTTGGCATATTGATTACTTTGAATTAGAGTTGTTTGAGAAACAGACAGTGCAAGAAGTATACTCTGGCCCTCCTTTGTCTCCCTGAAAGCAAGAAATAAATCTCCCACGTAAAAGGTACCCTCTCTGCGTTGGGAGGTAGAGAGATATCCTTAACACCTAAGATAGGGAATTCAGGGCCAAGAAAGTTGTACAAACAAACTTTTAAACTTCTTCACTGACTAGCTTCCCCAAGCCCAAACCCCTTTGTTTTGTCAATTCTTCACAAATTTATTGTTTCTTTGTCTAAAACGTATAAAACCTGCTTTTTATCTTTGGGGCTCTTATACATACCACATTAAATCTATTTTTTTCCTGTTAACCTGTCTTAGGTCAATTTAATTATTAGACCAGCCAAAGGACCTAGAAAGGAAGAAGGGAAAAGTTTTCTTCCCCTACATCATCTAATTAATACTTATTCTGACGTCTTTCTTTTGGGGGGCTTCTATAGCTCTTATAGAGAATAAGGTCCACGCGTCTGAAATTATCATTCCCAGCATAGCATATACTTAGAACAATAAGGCCTCTTTAGTTCTATATACTGTTTTTCAGTTCACAAAGCACATTCATATACACTTATCACATAAGTTCGTATCACATAAATTCACTTTGAGCAGTTTATTATTATTCCCATTTTAAGGTTGAGGAAACTGAGGCTCAGAAGGGTTAACTGACATTCCAAAGGCCACATAGCTAGTAAGCAGAACTAGTATTCAAAACCTGTTTTTCTGGTTTTAAGATGAATACCTGTTCCCTCAAACCCCCAGCTGCCTGTTCGCATCTCCCTGCACCCTGAAGAGCAGGGGCTACCTCTCATGCCTCCTGGTATTTCCAAAAATCACTAGGCAGTCACTAAGTTTAATTCCACTGTATTGTAAATATTTAAAATTTTTTGTATACTACAATGATTTTTTGGGGGGTTTTTTTTGTGGGGTTTTTTTTTTGCGGTACGCGGGCCTCTCACTGTTGTGGCCTCTCCCATTGCGGAGCACAGGCTCTGGACGCGCAGGCTCAGCGGCCACGGCTCACAGGCCCAGCCGCTCCGCGGCATGTGGGATCTTCCTGGACCGGGGCACGAACCCGTGTCCCCTGCGTCGGCAGGCGGACTCTCAACCACTGCGCCACCAGGGAAGCCCTACTACAGTGTTTTGACATCTTAAAACACCTTTCTGGCTGGGGAGAGACTGCCCCTCCGGGGACTGGCCAGTTCTTAGAGAGAGAAAGAACCTAGCTGGGAGCGTGTCTTTGATCTGCACACTAACCAATCCAAAGTGATATCTCTGGCCCTTATGCCCTAGGAGACAATATTCCTCTGCCTTAATCACCCCAGGGCCGGGTGCCAGACAGGTAGGGACCGCCCCTATAGCCCAAAGCCCACGGAAGTTCTTCAAAGTAGCCCATGTGAAACTCCACTGCGCTGCCTCGCCTTTCCCACAGAAACCCCAATGAAGGCCAAGGCCTCAACCTTCCCCTCCCTGCTGTCTTCTGCCCTGTGGGGTGCATGCCAGACCTCCCGTCTCTAGCACCTGTGAGTACAATAAACGTTGTTTCCCTGAGTCTCTTCTCTTGCGGCCGCATCTGACCAACTATCTCATAAAAGAATACGAAACATTCACAAATATTTCTTGAGCAACTACGGTGTCCCAAACCATGTGCTAGGGACTGGGGCGACGATAATGAACAAGTCACACGTAGCCCCTGCCCTCAAGTAATTTATAATGTAATAAGGAAAAAGACAAGTCAACAACCTATTACTTAGCACGGTATCGTATGTATGCTAATAATAGCAGTTACCATTTTTTAAGCTTTTAGTGTGTGTCAGATTCTAGGCTAAGCACTAGGTATTGTCTCAGATAATACTCAAAACAACCCGATGAGGTAGGCTCTATTACTGTTGTCTGTTTACAGATGAGAAGACTGAGGCATATGTCACACAGCTAGCAAATGGGGCTGCCAAGATTTGAGTCTTGGTCTGTGTAACTCTTAGCCACTGTGTCATGCTGGGTCTAATAGTCGACCTTATTTGTTGGATGAGAAATAAACCCTGAACAAAAATAGTACCTCTGTATCGCTTATCTCAGACTTGAGACAGACCCATTAGTAAACAGGGATTGTGCCTCAAGGGCTTACAAGGTGACAGCAGTCTTGAGGTTATATTTGTACAGCTATCTCATCCCAACAACTTAAGAACAACGAAGACCTCCTTCTCTCTTCTACATTTGTCTATCAGCAGCAGCCCATTACCAAATCAAGGCTTGGATGTATATTAATGTCATCACATAAAATAAAAAGAAATAGAACCCAACTTCAGTCCCAGGAGAGAGGCATTTTGAAAATGGAATGACTGTCACTCATTAGTTCTCTTATTCCAAATCCATGGCCTCATAAACATCAGCAAATATTTGACAGCAATGTGATTTGTGTTGTGCATCACTATGAAATCAAGACCACTAAAACATGTGCAAAGAAAACAGTTCTCAACTTACTTTCATTGCCCGGAGACTGAGTCTGAATTGGCTAAGACAGAATGGACCACACAATATTTTCCATATTTGATTTATTTTAAAAGGAATCTCAGATTTTCCAGTGAAAATGACTATTTGGAACAAGTAAAAGTCACATTAAAACCAGGCTTGATGTCTCTTTTAAAACATCCCCTTATTTTATAGTGAAAGATTAAATAATATTAAATAACATTTTCAGAAAAAGAAAAATAAACCCTTACCCCTGATCCCACAGCCTGATAGCAACTGTATGTGTGTGTGTGTGTGTGTGTGTGTGTGTGTGTGTGTGTGTGTGTGTGTCCCTTGTAGCCCTGTCTGTACGTAATCATGATCTCCATAATTGCATTCATAGTGAATATACAATATGGTGCTTTTGTTTTTGTTTTTTTTTTTGGCCACACCATGCGGAATGCGGGATCTCAATTCCCCGACCAGGGATCAAACCCGTGCCCCCTGCGGTGGGAGCACAGAGTCTTAACCACTGGACCGCCAGGAAAGTCCCTTGCTTTTATCTCTTGACATCATACCATAAGTATTTTTGATGTTGCTACATAGTCTTCTTAATTACCATTTAAATTGTTTTCATTGGTGGCATCAATATTACATAAAGTAGAGCGACCATAATTTATTTAACCATCTCCCATTGGTTTTTTCTTAATAAATTTATTTACTTATTTATTTTTAGCTGCATTGGGTCTTTGTTGCTGCACGCGGGCTTTCTCTAGTTGTGGAAAGCGGCGGCTACTCTTTGTTGCGGTGCATGGGCTTATCATTGCGGTGGCTTCTCTTGTTGCAGAGCGTGGTCTCTGGGTGCGCAGGCTTCAGTAGTTGTGACACACGGGCCCAGTAGTTGTGGCTCATGGGCTGTAGAGCTCAGGCTCAGTAGTTGTGGTGCACAGGCTTAGTTGCTCCGCGGCATGTGGGACCTTTCCAGACCAGGGCTTGAACCCGTGACCCCTGCATTGGCAGGTGGATTCTTAACCCCTGCACCACCAGGGAAGTCCCACCATCTCCCATTGTTAAACATTTAGGTGGAGTCCAGTTGTTCAGTATTATAAATAATAGAGACATGAACACCCTCATTCATGTAGGGTTTTTTCCCTTACTTTTGGATATTTCCTTGAGATGAATTCCCTTCAATGGAGTTACTGGGTCAAATTATGTGGAAAAAAACTTAGAGCTATAGAACCAGATGGATTGTTGTAGGACATATCTCTTGCTCATCCTTCAAAATTTAGCTCAAAGTTTCCCTCCTTCCACTCCTACCTGCACTCCAAGCATGGTGAATTACTCCCTTATTTGTACAGGAGCTGTACCCTGTACATACCTCAATTACAGCATTTATGGTGCAACATTTGTCAATTTATTTAACTTCTCGAAGCCACAGCTTCCTTTTCCACAAAATGGGGATAATCATACCTAACTATGAGGGCTATTGCAAGGATTAAATGAAATAATGTATATAAAGTCCGTCATCACATGATATTCCAAGTTTGTGTTTACCTGGCTACTTGACTGTGAGCTTTTTTGTTTTTTATTTTAACATCTTTATTGGAGTATAATTGCTTTACGATGGTGTGTTAGTTTCTGCTTTATAATAAAGTGAATCAGTTATGCATATACACATATACACATATCTCTTCCCTCTTGTGTCTCCCTCCCTCCTACCTTCCCTATCCCACCCCTCTAGGTGGTCACAAAGCACCCAGCTGATCTCCCTGTGCTATGCGGCTGCTTCCCACTAGCTATCTACCTTACGTTGGGTAGTGTATATATGTCCATGCCACTCTCTCACTTTGTCACAGCTTACCCTTCCCCCTCCCCGTGTCCTCAAGTCCATTCTCTAGTAGGTCTGCGTCTTTATTCCCGTCTTGCCCCTAGGTTATTCATGACCATTTTTTTTTTTTTAGATTCCATATATATGTGTTAGCATACGGTATTTGTTTTTCTCTTTCTGACTTACTTCACTCTGTATGACAGACTCTAGGTCCATCCACCTCATTACAAATAGCTCAATTTCGTTTCTTTTTATGGCTGAGTAATATTCCATTGTATATATGTGCCACAACTTCTTTATCCATTCATCTGTTGATGGACACTTTGGTTGCTTCCATGTCCTGGCTATTGTAAATAGAGCTGCAATGAACATTGCGGTACATGACTCTTTTTGAATTATGGTTTTCTCAGGGTATATGCCCAGTAGTGGGATTGCTGGGTCGTATGGTAGCTCTATTTTTAGTTTTTTAAGGAACCTCCCTACCGTTCTCCATAGTGGCTGTATCAATTTACATTCCCACCAACAGTGCAAGAGGGTTCCCTTTTCTCCACACCCTCTCCAGCATTTATTGTTTGTAGATTTTTTGATGATGGCCATTCTGACCAGTGTGAGATGATATCTCATTGTAGTTCTGATTTGCATTTCTCTAATGATTAGTGATGTTGAGCATTCTTTCATGTGTTTGTTGGCAATCTGTATATCTTCTGACTGTGAGCTTTTGAGGGGAGGGATTATGTCTTGGTCATCTCTGTGTCCCCAGCACATAGCACAGTGCCTGGCACATAAAAGCATCCAACCAAAATATTTATTGAATAATATGGATAAATGAATGAACATATGAATGAATGAACTGTAGTTGAAAGAAATTTACACTGCCACCAGCACTGTTTGAAAATACCACTTTTGTACTAACCTTACCAGCATTGAGTACTTAGTCTTGATATCTATAAAGAAAAATAAATTTATTTTTCAGCATATCCAAGGCTATCTCCCTTCACTAATGTGAAAAATAAATACTACTTGGGTAGCCAAGACATGAAAGCAACCTAGATGTCCATCGACAGAGGAATGATTAAAGAAGATGTGGTACATATATACAATGAAATATTACTTAGCTACAAAGAAGAATGAAATAATGCTATTTGCAGCAACATGGATGGACCTAGAGACTATCATACTAAGTGAAGTCAGACAGAGAAAGACAAATATCATATGATATCACTTACATGTGGAATCTAAAAAAAAGGAATCAAATGAACTTATTTACAAAACAGAAACAGACTCACAGACTTTGAAAACAAACTTATGGTTACCAAAGGGGAAACATGGAGGCGAGGGATAAATTAAGAGTTTGGGATTAACAAATACACACTGCTATATATAAAATAGATAATCAACAAGGACCTACTGTAGGGCATAGGGAACGCTACTCAATATTCTTTAATAACCTATATGGTAAAAGAATCTGAAAAAGAATGAATATATGTATATGTATAAATGAATCACTTTGCTGTACACCTGAAAGTAACACAACATTGTAAATCAACTATACTGTAATATAAAATAAAATTTAAAAAAGTACTACTTGGGGATAAGTTTCAGTTTTTGCTCTGCTGCAAAAGATTGGGAATGCAGCTCATAACTGTGGTAGCCACTAGGCACATGTGGCTATTTCAATTAAATTTTTTTAATTTAAAATTTTAATTAAAAAATAGATTAAATTTAAAATTCATTTCCTCAGGCTCACTAGTTGCATGTCAAGTGCTCAATAGTCACACGTGCCTAATGGCTACCATCCTGGACAATGAGAAAAGTTCTAGTAGGTAATGCTGGTCTATAATCTAAAAAGCATTTCCTGTTTGATTTTGAAGGCATTTTATGATGAATTTGCAGTAAAACTTACTTGAAAATTACATTGGCTAATTTTTTACTAAATAGATTAGGTTTAAAAGCCAGTTACTATCCCCTGACATCTACCAGCTGTGGGGTGGGAGAATATGGTCATGGAGCCCAGGAAGTGGTCAGGAGAAGCCAGAATGATATTAAAAATCTGCCATACAGTACCTCAAAAAGTTAAACATAGAATTACCATATGACCAAGCAATTCCACTCTTAGATATATACCCTCCAAAACTGAAAACAGCTACCTAAACAAATACATGTACACACATATATTCATAAACAGCACTATTTACATTAACCAAAAGGTGGAAATAGCCCAAAGGCCCATCAATGGATGACTGGATAAACAATTTGTGGTATACCCAGACAATGAAATATTATTCAGCCATAAAAAGGAATGAAGTAGTGATACTTGCTACAACTTTTTTTTTTTTTTTTTTTTTTTTTTTTTGCGGTACGCGGACCTCTCACTTTTGTGGCCTCTCCCGTTGCAGAGCACAGGCTCCGGACGCGCAGGCTCAGTGGCCATGGCTCACGGGCCCAGCCGCTCCACGGCATGTGGGATCTTCCCGGACCGGGGCACGAACCCGTGTCCTCTGCATCGGCAGGCGGGCTCTCAACCACCACACCACCAGGGAAGCCCCTTGCTACAACTTTGATGAACCTTGAAGACGTTATGTTACGTGAAAGGAACCAGACACCAAAGGTCATATATTGTATGATTCCATTTATATGAAATCTCCAGAATGGGTAAATCAATAGAGAAAGAATTGAACATTGGTGTTTTCCAGGGGCTGAGGGAAGAGGGGAATGAGGAGTTATTGCTTAATGGGTATGGTGTTTTCTTTTGGGGTGATGAAAATATTTTGTAACTAGACAGAGGTAGCGGTTACACAAGGTCATGAACGTACTAATGCCACTGAATTGTTCACTTTAAAATGGTTAATTTTATGTTATGTGAATTTCAGCGCAATAAAAATAATTGCCATAGGCGTTCCACAAAGTGGACCCTGGCACACAGATAAACTATAAAATGGGCAGCGGTTTCTTCAGCTGCGTTTTTGCAGAGCAAGAAAGTTGCAGACTAGGGGAGGTGGTCCTTGGAAGGTGTCTGGTCAACAGCAAGTCTCTCTGGATAATCTGTTGAAGATGAGCAGTCCCCAGGACATATAGCCCAAGGTACTGTATATGGTTGGGCAGAGCTTGGTCCATGGATTCAAGGAAGTCCATCCTCTCCCTCTTCCTCTCTCCTTTTCTTCCATCACCCAGTTCACTCCAGACATACCTTCTGTGAATTTTATGGAACAAACACAGTGTCTGGTATAAGTTTAGCAGAGTGGAAGCCATAATTGGGAGGGCAAGTAACAGGAATTTTCCGCCACAGATTAGCTTTTAGCTACAACCAGGGAGACCAGGTGATGGAACTGAACCTGGTAGGAATGAAGGGACCTTTTCTAGCTTGGGGTTCCTGTACCAGTTGGGTCCCTTTAGAACCTTGGATTAGAAGGCAATATTGAGATGTCCTTGGTCCTGTGTTGGATCTCTGTGTGAGCCAATTCTATAGCTTAATTCTATTGCCTTAATTTGGTTCCCCAAAGTTCTTTCCCTGGCAGTGCACTGCCCTGGCACTCAGGCTAGCCCTGGCTCTGTTAGTGATTTACGGGGTAACTTTGGCAAGTTCTTTCTCCTATACTGGCCTCAGTTTCCTCATCCTCAAGAATATTGGTCTAAAAGGCCTTGTTTTCATGATAAGCTGAAAGTGTACCATAGCATTCATGAATGTGCAGAAGCTAAAACATTTAATATTTTGCTCCAAGCCATCACCCAAATTTGAAAGGCCGAATGGCACATATGCCATCCAAGACTCCTTCACAGAAGAAAACGTTTTATATGATTGTGATAATTCCTTGATGCTCCTAGAGTATCTTCCCTAAAGGACATGAATGAAGTCCTGCAAAGTCCTTCTGCCTGTCCTTTGAAACCTAAATAACGCTACTTCATCAGCAGGTGTGGAGCTTCATCGTTCAATTTGCATCGAGCAGTCCAGACTTTCCTGCCAGCCTCCCCTGTGACCAACATTGCGCTCCCAGATCAAAGACACACCTCATCTTGCCAATTGATGGTAAACAGGGTGCATCCTTCAGCTCGCAGACCAGAACCAGCAACTTCGGGGAGGAAAAAAAAAAAAGGATTGTGAAAACGAGCCTTTCTGCTTTTTGACTAGAACAGAAAAGACAACTGGGTGCCCACACTTCCCCGGTGGAAATAAGATAGTGAACACCGTGTGGAGACTAACAGAGAGCTGATAGGGCCCCAAAGCAGCCGAGATTGTGCTAAAACTAGACTCGTTATCTGGGACTACAAGCAAATGATGGAAGCCTCAGGAAAATGTCTACCCGGGAAGCCTGTTTTGAGTGCTGCTTGCATTCTTTTTTTTTTTTTTTTTTTTTTTGCGGTACGCAGGCCTCTCACTGTTGTGGCCTCTCACGGGCCTAGCCGCTCCGCGGCATGTGGGATCTTCCCAGACCGGGGCACGAACCCGTGTCCCCTGCATCGGCAGGCGGACTCCCAACCACTGCGCCACCAGGGAAGCCCTGCTTGCATTCTTCGTGAAGTGTTTCCTTTTGCTTCTCTCCCTCCTGTAGAGAAAAATAATTCTCAAAAGTATTTGCCTGATTCAACTCTATCTAGAGGAATTCCCCTGAAGAAGTCTTCTGTCCACATGAAGGCCAAACCATTAAAGGAGGAACAGGCTGGGCTTTGTGGTGCTCACAGCAGCAATAGTTGAAGTGACAGGCCCTCAAGGCAAAGAGCCCAAGGGGACTGAGGCGCCCACGGGGGGGCGGTCCTCCTTTCCTTCCCAGCAGATCTGCCTACAGCTTGTTCTGCTTGCCTGCGACTCTGGAGGGCCCTGTGGCTTTAAGAAAAGCTCCCCACTCCCTTCCTTTGCTTTCCTACCTGCTCTAACTACAAAGTCCTTTTTGAAGCCGAGGGAGGCATTACCTTCCTGGATGGAGTCAGGCTTCTACGAGTAAGTTCCATAAGTAACATCTCTCTCTTTCTCTGAGCGCAACTTCCATTTCTGAACATGGCTCTGGTTCTTTTAAAGACATATCATGCTTTGCCTTCAAATAATTCTGTCTCATTAATTCAAGCATTTCAGCCTTCTCCTCACCTGAAGTTCTCTCTCCCTGCCCACCCAGCCCCGACCCTGAACATATTCCCATGTCTCGCCACCATGTAAACCTGTAATCTTTTTATGCCACTATCCATATTGGTTCATAAAACAGAGGTATGGAACACATTAGAAAGAAAAATGGCACCTGTCAAATACCAAAGCCTATGAAATGCCTGTGCAATTTCACTTTTCACCTAGTAAATATCCAATTATTTTCCAGAATAGCTCTTTCCAGAATTCAAATCTGTTTCCATTAATATTAAAAGTTTAGAGGTCTGGGAGAACAGGAAGGGGCTGATTAAAAGCAGACGGGGTTCATTATCTGGTTAGTCACAATCCAGCATTTCCCACCCCCATTTCCCACTCTCCCCCGAACCCCAAAACGATGTTCTGCCTCAGAAAAGGTCACACTAAGATTCTGCAAAGAAAACCTCATCCTACAACATACCTAAGGGTGTAGCTCTGTTTTGGAGGGGGTGAGACTGGTATCTTTATGAAAGAAGTTTTTTTCATACCATTTCACCCCCAGGGAAAGAAAATATCTTCCAAAGTATTGCCTACCGTTCTGTTGCACAGAGTGGATGGCCAGTGTGCGCATTAGAGCCAGACTCTGTCTGAATATTAATCACCGAATGTTTAGAGTTGGAAGTGCTCCTTGGAGATTCCCCGCTTCGTTTAGTAGATAAGGAAACTGAGACCCAGAGAGGGGAAGGCATTCGCTGACATCGCACCTCCAGTTAGTGGCAGAGCTCGAACCAGGACACACATCACTGCAGGCAACGCTGGTGTGTGGGAAAAATGCAGAAAGGGCTGGAATTGAATGAATTGTAGTCATTTCTCAATCCACTACATCTCCATGGGCCACATGTTAATCGCTCATCTTTTATTGCTCCCCCAGAGAGCTGACTCAAAGGCAAAGCCAAAATGGGTATTTTAATGCAAAGCATATCAGGAGGCCAGAAGGCCGGAGGAGGTGTTGTCTCAGGCTGCCTGGCCGCACTTGGCTGGGAAGGCTTCGCTCCAGGCCCTGGGAGATGGCTCATTCAGATGCTGCTGGTGCCAGTGCCAAAGGGGAGCCCGGCAAAAGGCCAGTGCCCGCCCTTTCCTTGAGTCCAAGTCTAACGAGCAGGGCAAGTGGAGTTAGGCGGCATGGCCCCTGGAGGCATGGAGCCCCTTTCTCAGTGACATGGGGTTGCCCAGAAGTCTTTTAGGGATTGCAAGACTTCTAAGGTAAGGCTGCCATGCTAAGACTGGCTTTTAAAACGTTGGGGGCATTTGGTTATCAGCAAGATTCAAAAAGAGCATAAAAACAGGACACAAGGAGAACTGGCTCAAAAATCAGTGCCAGCCAGTACCTTTTCTAT
This sequence comes from Delphinus delphis, assembly GCF_949987515.2. Lineage (NCBI taxonomy): Eukaryota > Metazoa > Chordata > Mammalia > Artiodactyla > Delphinidae > Delphinus > Delphinus delphis. Next base: position 15,202,752 of record NC_082704.1, on the reverse strand, counting down.
ACACAGGTGACTCTGGTAGTGTCCTCTCTCCTTCCAGGACTAGTCAAAGCCATCTCCTTAACCCCTGGTGAGAATGTAAAATGGTGTAACCTCTGTGGGAAACAGCATGGCGCTTTTTCAAAAGGTTTAACATAGTGTTACTATGTGAGCCAGGAATTCCACCCCGAGGTATACACCCAAGAGAACTGAAAGCAGAACCTTGACCAGATACTTGTACTTCCGTGCTCATCACAGCATTATTCACAATAGCCAAAGGGCGGAAGGAGCTCATATCCATCAACAGGTGAATGGATAAACAAAATGCGGTCTATCCATACCATGGAATATTATTCTGCCTTAAAAAGGAATGAGGTACTGATATATGCTGAAGTGTGGATGAACCTTGGAAACGTGCTCTACTGGGTTCTCTCTCCGTGCCCTGCGAAGGGCGCAGACGGGTGGGTTTGGCCGTATTCATAAGGCATGGCTGGAACCTCTCGGAGACTTTGCTCAGAGCACAAGGCCCCAGTAGACTAAACAATGGCTCCTGACACATAACTGTTGACATACTTACCAAGCCTCTCCGTGCTCCCCTAACATTTGAGGGGCCCAGAGCAAGAATACAAACAGAGGCCACATATCATATGTCTAAAAATTTAAAATTATAAGTCAAGGCAACAAACTGTTAAAATATGTTCTATCTCTTACTTTGACAACTATGATTTATAATAACCAAAGCAATGAATACGTGTCAAGTGACGGTTTTTATACTTTTGAAAGTCAGCACAATATCAAAGAGGACTGAATTTATGATTGTGCGTATCTGGATGTTCTTTTGATGGGTCAACAATGTTTGGATGAGTAATAACTTACGGACATACATAATTGGAGAATTAACTTGTACTTTTTGCCTTCATTTCAGCAAAATCACTGTTTGTATTACATGTTGTTATGGTCAAGATTTTTTCATGTAACTTGTGGAATTGTCAGTTATGGTCTAAAGCAGAGGTCAGCAAAGTTTTTCTCTTAAGGGTCAGATAGTAAAAATTCAAGGCTTTGCAGACCATCAGGTCTGTGTCTTAACTACTCAACTTCCACTGTAGCCCAAAGCGCTGCTAGACAATATGTTAAAAACAAAAAGGGGGGGTGCGGCTGTGTCTCAATCAAACTTTATTTACAAAAACAGACAGCTCACATGTGGGCCATAGTTTGCCAACACTGGTAAAGAATTAAAAAATAAAATGTAATTGTATTAAATGTATAAAATTTGAACATATTTTCATCAAAAAAACCATAAAATAAGTGTAAAAATTCTTTAATTAAAATTTTGTCGTGTTTTCCAGAAGTCATTTTTTCTTAAACATTCAAAATACAAAACAAAAAGGCAAAATAGAACTGATAAATATAATTATCAAATTTTAAAATTAAAATTATTTTACTAGAGCTGAGTTGTCATTTGATTCAACCTTGTTACATATGTTTATCAAAATAAAACTATTTGCAATTCTAGCATTCAGTGTTCATTGGAATCATGCTACACACATTGCACCTAGACCTACACAGTCACAAATTTAAGAGTGATATGAATTGTTTAATATTGCAAAATGTTCCTTAGCCGCCAATTCAATTGTTGTGAATTTAATGCTAATTTGCAAAGATCTGCAGAACCATAATTTGAAAGCCAGGAAATGGACTACTGGGAAACAACTTGTTAAGCAAGAATCTATTGCCTTGGGCTTCCCTGGTGGTGCAGTGGTTGAGAGTCTGCCTGCCGATGCAGGGGACATGGGTTCGTACCCCGATCCGGGAAGATCCCACATGCCGCGGAGCGGCTGGGCCCGTGAGCCATGGCCGCTGAGCCTGCGCGTCCGCAGCCTGTGCTCCGCAACGGGAGAGGCCACAACAGTGAGAGGCCCGCGTACCGCAAAAAAAAAAAAAAAAAAAAAAAAAAGAATCTATTGCCTTTATGTTATCAGAAAATAAGGATTTGATAAATTAATTTGTCTTTTTTGTTTTTAACCTTAACACTCAAATCCTTTCTGGACTCTAAAATAGTGTCCATCTTTAACATTGGCAGCACAATCCAGAAGCCTTCACACTATGCAGACATGTTTTGCTCTTGTTGTTGGAGCACGAAATAGGCCAGGAGATACGAAGAAGCGTTTCCTTGGAATATGACTAGAGTTATTCATGAAGCGGTTATGAAGAGTTACCCCTTCATTTGCATAAAAGAGATTGGCTATCAACTGGTTATCAATTTAGCTTTGGTTTTGTTGAATAGATGTTTAGAATAATGGGTCCCAAGTTACAGAGGCAACCATGTGTTCTTGTATATGATCATTTATTCACTCATCGATTCACTTGGCATTTGAGCTATGTCACAGCGGTGTATCAGAACTGGCTCATGTAGGCTTGTGAGAACCAATTGGGGGCATCTCTTCCCAGCTGTGGGTTTGGTGACATCACATGGGTAGTTTGAAGTCAGCGGTGGCGGGACTCCTTACACCATGGAAATCAACAAATGCTACAAACCAAAGCTTTCCATCACCCACTCCCCCCACAGCCCCCAGAAAGCCATTTATTAAGCATTTACCTGTATACCATTGGCTAGGTGGGACCTTTTACACTATAAGGCCTGGGGCAGAGGCCCTTCACGACCAGATGTAAGTGCAGTACTGGCCTTATCAGAACTGGCTGCATGACTTGTGGGGCTTATGCAAAATAAAAATGTGGAGTCCCTTATTCAAAAATTTTTAAAGAATTTTAAAATAGTGAGAGTGGAGAATTAAAACTAGTGCTGGGCCCTTCTGAGCCCTGGACCTTCTAAAGTTTTGGTTGATATCCATGCCCTCCCAGGAGATTTGGGCCCCCATGAATTTGTTTGCTTTGGTCAGGATGTAAGGGAAGCTTTCCAGCTCTTGCTGACATCTGAGATCTCAGCAGAACCATCGTGGTGGGGGCCGGCGGGGATGCGGGTGCAGGTTACTGGGGATCCAGGAGTTTGCCCCAGGGCTCAGGAAAGGGACGGTGAATCCAGTGCTTCTACAGAGGAAAGTAACCTCGGATCACTGAGAGAGAGGAGGAGGACAGAGTTAGGAAGAGACTTCCTGACCTCTCACAGAAGAGGCGTCACATACATTTGAGCCACATAAACGGGGAGGCAGCCTGGCCTAGCAGAACAGACGGGGGCCTGGCAAGTAGACAGATTCCAAGTTCCTGCTGTGTGACTTCGGGAAAGTCACTTAACCTCTCTGTGCCTCGGTGTCTTCACTAACAAAATGTTGAGGCTTGCAGGTGCTCAATAAATATCTACCCCTTCATTTGCATAAAAGAGATCGGCCATCAACTGGTTATTAATTTAGCTTTGGTTTTGTTTAATATCGGCCATTATCAATTTCCCCTCAGAAGAATTTCAAGACCTCCCAAGAATCCACAGGGTTCAAACAGAATGCAAGTTGTCAAAACAAAATCCTCCTGGCCCTTCAGGGTACTTGAGGGAGAGCTGAAGGAGGGTCTGTTGGGCATCTCACCTTCCCGTCCCCTCGGCTCAGGACTGCATATGTGGGATTGCTTGCATGAGATTCCACAGGTCCTCCTGGGGGAGATCAGGGAACATGGCCAAGGTCTCTGGAGTCTTACCGTTATCATCTCAGTAAGAGGTTCTGGGATGGGGGTAGAATTTGATGCTGAGGAAAATAACTTTTCTCTAGCACAGGGGAGACATGATGAAAGCTGTCTTCAGTATCAGAAGAGCCATCTTGCAGAAGAAAGCAAAGACTTGATCTTTGTGACTCCAGAGCAACAGGCAGAAATTACACACACATGGATCCTAGCTTAATTTAAGAAGGACATTGCTAATGGCCAAAGTGGTTCAACAAAGAAAAAGGCTGGTCAGACAGTAGTAAACTCCCTGGGCGGATAGTGTTCAAGGCCAGACCTGTGTCAATCTGTTAGGATGCTACCAAAAAGTTTATTGGCCACATAAGCAGTCGGGACAGATGGTCCGTCTAAAGATTCTTCTAATACCATAGGAGTCTATATGAACACATGGGACACAATCAAATTTAAGGCTCAATCTCATAGGCCCTAACTCACTTTATGGAATTAAAAACTCTAATTACTCTGATTGCACGCCACTTTGGGAGTACGTGATTATCTTTCCCTCAGCCAGTTCAGAACATTCTGCACATCTCTTTTCTATCATCTGATGTTGCAGTCAAGGCGTGATTCTCTACTGATGGTCAAACAAAGGCCTCCAAACAGTGTGACTTCCCAGAGGTCATCCTGAATGTGTAGGGAAACTTGAAGCAGAGCACAGGTTTCCTGACTCACAGCCCAACTCCACTGACAGCCTACGCAATGCAAACCATGCTCCATTGCCCTGGGATAGAAGAGGCTCACTTGACCAATTTGAAAATCCTCTCCCTGTGTGCAGATGAGTAGAAAACAGAATATGAACTTTCCAAGTTCAAAGTCTATTTCCTACCGGGGAAAATGAGACATCTGGTTGGTAGTTAAATAAGATGGATCCTGAGGGATGTTTGACAATGAGTTGCTTTTCTAAATTCACCTTTTAGTAATTTAAACATACATGCATCAGAAACATATGGAGTAAATGTACAAAAAAGCTGGGAATGCTGCTGGATTGGCAGACCACGAGAGGATCTTAGAATGATGGGGTAGAAGGGATTTCCAAAGGACTGACAGTCTATTCTGTGTTCTTGTTCGTCTAGATATCTTGCCTTCATGAAGCAAGAAGTGTGTAGTGAGGGCCAGTTGTGTTTTCAGCACCTGTGGTGGGTGCCAGTTAATGAAAAACAGGCCAGAAATGAGTAGGTTTCAGCGAGATAGTCATGTGATCCCGAAGAAGAAAGTATCCTATGGGTTAACCCTGTTCTGGTGACATGCAGCTACGAGGACCGTCAGTGGGCCAAAGCGTTTACTGTGAGCCCCATTGTCTTCTGGGAAATGGAGCAAACTTCCATGGTGCACACAGAGTATTATGATATAGGGTTGCGGTGGGAAGGGTGAGTGTGGGAAGTATGCAAAACATATAGACGGAAAGCCCTCGGTTAAACGGCTTGCCACTCATTGAGTTTTCTGATTAAGCTTCTGTGGGTCATTCAGCTACCTGAAGCAAAGATGTGCCCTGGAGGCCTCATAAACTCAGGTTCTGTCTCCCTGAGCGTGTGTACCTACGCGCATGCACACGCGCATGTGTGTATGTGTGTGTTGGTGAATCACTCATCAATGGATGTTTAGAAACACAGCCCTTTACCAAGCACAGGCTGTAGGTCTTAGAGTCAGACTGTCAGTCCTGCTGTCAGCTCACTTGGACGGAGGATCGTGAAGCCCTAAATCCAGGCTTCCTCTGATAGCCCCAGAGGAGCAGAAGCAGGCTTGGGGGAAATCAGATATTTTCTCTCACACAGCGAAGGGGCAGAAAGCAGACTGGCTTCAGGAATCTGGGCGGAATGAAAGGAATTTCAATAGGAAAGTGTGATTACAAATGTAAGGAGTTATAGCTGTTTCTGGAAAACAAGCAATAGGAAATTATGGACCACAGATTGAAAAAGGCACTGATAAAATGGAAATCTGAAGTATGACTGTATCTTTTAATTCAAAGAGTAAATATCTTTGTCTATTTGCCATTCCTCAGATCCATCATTCTGTGCTCTGGATTTCAGCAAAGAGAGCATTTATTTATCCCACTGCATTAGAGTGGGCTATGTACCTGTATGTCTGTTTCACCAGGTTATAAGTTCCTGGAGGGGAAGGAGCATATTTTAATCATCTTATCCCCAGTACATGGCAGATACCTGGCCCCATACTTTAGAAACCTCACTCTTGCCCTCCTCTGGCTGTTCTCCCAGGAACAGGAATCCACTGGACCAAAGAAATATGCCCAACCAGAGTCCATGCCCTTCCCTTCTAGTCCATACTGTGGATACCCAGGCCCCGGGAATTTCCTGCCTGAACGGCCTTGTGCCTGCTCCCAGGGCCTGTGCAGGCCACTGTTCCCAGTCCATCCTCCTAGGAGTAGAACACCCCACCAGTGTGCAACATCCTTGGACAGGAGGACCAGGGCATCCACCCGCATGTGTGAGGCCCTCGTGGTACAGGACAGAGATGCAGTGGGGGGAAGGGGACCAGGAGGCCAGGCTGGGGACTGGGGACCTGCAACTGACCTTTTTGGGCCATCACGTTTGGCATGAAACGCTGAAGCATCCAAGAATTTTAAACTTGACCCTAAGCTTCCAGATCGTTATGAAGATCTGCTTCATTTGTCAAGGTAGGAGGACACAACACATCTTATGAAACAGTGTTAGCTTAATTTATTACTTGGAAATCTTTAGCCATATGGTATGTGGGACTCCCTTTGTACCTTTGCCCTGGGCCCCATATATGTTAGGGGCAGGCTTGGCTGCCATACAGTAGCTACTCAGTACATAATTAGCTGAATGGATATCATGGGCTGCTGTTTTCATTTCAGATTTACATTTCTATCACGGAGTCTAAATGTGATTATATTAATAGGACTTACCCACTTATTCCAAACTAATTCATGCCACTAATAGGGCATACCAAAGACGGCTAAAGTTTAGGTTAATCAATGTAACCTGAATATCCCTACTTTCCTGCCCCCCTGCCAAGACACACACAAAATTCAAGATAACAAAAGTTTTACTGTATTTTCTGTGTATCACCTTCAGGGATTGTTCTAGCCTGCAACTGGGATTCTCGTCTCCACTGTATGACCCTTTACGAAATCAATCAGCGCATGTGAATTCTTTGGAAGTTTTTCTTTTGCTCGCATACAAAGGCTTTAGACAGATGGTGTCTGACTACAGATCTTCCAGCCTTCTGTGCAAGGCAGACCCTCCTGGGCTCCTGCTTGCCACTTCTACGTGTGGGGCACGTGTGGGAAGTTTGCTTTTTTTTTTTTTTTTTTCTTTTTGCGGTATGCGGGCCTCTCACTGTTGTGGCCTCTCCCGCTGCGGAGCACAGGCTCCAGACGCGCAGGCTCAGCGGCCATGGCTCACGGGCCCAGCCTCTCCGCGGCATGTGGGATCTTCCCGGACCGGGGCACGAACCCGCGTCCCCTGCATCGGCAGGCGGACACTCAACCAGTGCGCCACCAGGGAAGCCCAGAAGTTTGCATTTTAGTAGAGGTTTTAGAGGTGGTAAGAAGCGTACACTGGCAGAGGGGAGAAGGGAAGAGGTCTCCGCAGCGGAGCAGGAGTGTGGACAGAGGCAGCGGCAGGATGAGTGAAGGACAGGAAGCAGAAGAGCTTGACTAAAGCAGCGGATCTGGAAGGGCACCTGACTACTTCACAGGCCTGTCCTCAGCAACGCGCCCAGCGCCTGACACACAGGAGGAGGTACCCAATAAAGATGTACGGGATGAAAAAATGAATGAATTGCAGTTCGTTGGTGAGGTGGGGAGTGCAGCTGTGAAAGCGAGACAGGCTGAAGTGTTTGGACTTGGCACTAGAGGCCACAGGGAGCCACTGAAAGCTCTCGAACAGAAGAGTGATTTGGTAAATGAAGTGTTCTAGGAAGATGTATCCGACCCGTCGAGAGGAGAAAGCAAGAAGGAAGGGGAGGTCAATAATGGAAGGTTTTACTGATTCAGTCTGCTTGGCCCAGTGTCATGCATTTCTCCCATGATTTTTTGTCAGGTGAAATCTCAATGCTGGAGGAGAAGCTATGATCATGAGTCTTCATTCAGTTTTCCAGGTACTAGACTTTGCGTTACTCTCCGTTGTAGTGCATGGATCTGGAAACAAGTGCCATCTACTTAGCCCCAAAGGCCCCACCTCCAAATTCCAATAGGAATGTTAGAGTGGGGGTGAGGGCTTCAGTGTATGAATTTTGAGAGGACACAGACATTCAGTCCATAACACCCTTAAGAGATTACCTGCCATTAGCTAACAGACTAGAACAGCCTTTTCTTTTGTTTTATTTACCCTTAATCAAAGTCATTCTTTGGATACTTCGCATAATCGCCCTCTAATAGACCAAGGAGGAACTTCATCCTCAAGATGCAGCCCAGGCCTCCTCCCCCAGCCTTGGGGCTGCCCACTGCCCACCGGGTTCCACACCCTATTCTTTACATACCAGGAACACACTCCCCCTTCACACTGGGCAAACGTGCCACAGAACGCGTTTCTCCTGATGGAGTGAGACAGAGGCCTTAATATTCTGGGGGCCAGGAGCTGCCCTTCAAAGGAACCAAACTCATATGGAAAGGTGTTTATGTCTCATTGCAGGGGACTTTTCTCGCCTGCAATATGAATCACCAAATGCACTTTAGAGCCCAGTGTCTTTTGCATTAACCACTGGATTTCTGAAGAAACGATGTTCCCATAGGACCAGTTTGCAAATACACAACAAATTCTGATAGGAATATTACACGAATGCCTTAAATTGTTCAGAGCTCCCCACCCTATTTACACAAGCTAATAGAATTGGCACGCATTCCGGCATTAGCACTGGAGCATGCACCATGCTTGATCAGATGAGGGAGATGGAAACAGATGTGCATGCTGGCAGCTAGGTGACACCTGCACGGGATTCAGCATCGAGACGACTGTAGCGCTCAGTCTCCAAACCTGGGGATCAGGTTCCTAATAATAGCAGCTACCATTTACTAAGCACTTACTATCTGCCAGGCCCCATGAGACACTGCGTGGCTGTTCTCTAATTCCATCCTCACAGCCACTTTGTGAGGTAGGGGCTTTATCATATGATTTTGCAGAAAAGGGGATGAAGCTGTTATGTAAATTAGAAAGACCAAGCTAGGGCTCAGATCCCAAACCTGACCAACCTCTAGAAGCACTGTGGCTCACTAGCTATAAGAACTTGGGCAAGTCACCTAGCCTCCCTGACCTTCAGTCTCCCCATTTATAAAAAGGGGATAATAATGGTACCTACTTCACAGAGTTGCTGGAAAGATCCGATTAGCAGATAGCCTGGCACCATGTAAGCATTCAGTAAACGGTAACTATCCTTAGTGTTATTAACATGACTAAACTCCCCACCGCTGGGCCTTATGACTTCCACCTTTGGGAGTCATCAATAGACCCTGGCTTCCTCGCCCAGATTAGGTAGTTCAGAACCAAAAGCGCACATACACACCACTATATATAAAATAGATAACCAACGAGGACCTACTGTATAGCACAGGGAACTAACTCTACTCAATATTTTGTAATAACCTATAAGGGAAAAAGATCTGAAAAAAATAGATATAGATGTATGTATAACTGAATCACTTTGCCGTACACCTGAAAGTAACACAACACTGTAAACCAACTATACTTCAATAAAAATTAAAAAAAAAACCAAAGGGGTCTTCCCTGGTGGCGCAGTGGTTGAGAATCTGCCTGCTAATGCAGGGGACACGGGTTCGAGCCCTGGTCTGGGAGGATCCCACATGCCGCAGAGCAACTAGGCCCGTGCGCCACAACTACTGAGACTGCGTGTCTGGAGCCTGTGCTCCGCAACAAGAGAGGCCACAGCAGTGAGAGGCCCGCGCACCACGATGAAGAGTGGCCCCCGCTTGCAACAACTAGAGAAAGCCCTCACACAGAAACAAAGACGCAACACAGCAAAAATAAATAAATTAATAAACTCCTACCCCCAACATCTTCTTTAAAAAAAAAAAAAAAACCAAAGGGCACAAATAGTAACAGTACTGATACAGATGAGCCATCGCTACTCTGTGGACTTCATTATCCTAGGTACCATCCCAAGAACTTGGATTTCTAAAAGTATCTTCTAGGGAAAAGAACTAGGAAGGAAATGAAAGGAATGGGATGGGATGGGTTAACATAAGAACGTAAGAATCCTGTCGATTCTCAGTGTGTTGTTGTAATTAAAAGCAAAGATCCAGCCTCGTCCAAGAGACTGGATTGCAGTTTTCCCTGTGGCAAAGCAGCCAGGGCTGAGCTCACCGGTACAGCCACTGCACCCACTCAGCTTGGAATTCCACAAGAAAAACAACTTCATCAAGCCAACCAAAGCCATCTGGCCTAGGTGTCTGGGCCTTTGTAGATATGTTTCTGCTCAAACTTGAAAACGATGCTCTAAGTCACCTACACCTTCAAAGCCAAGTTGGAAAAGGCCATCCATCTTCCTATGGCAAGTTGGAATCCTTTGCATAAACTAGGAGCAAATTAGGACTGAGACCAATGTTACCTTAGGCCCAGCTTCTCAGGAAATTGCAGGTACTATTATTTTGAGGATTAGAGTTCACTTATTACATGGAATGCAAAAACACTTAAGATTTTAGAGAGCGGAAGTATTACAAAAGTTATGACAGCTCTAGACCATGCATCATAACGGCAGAGACGGTGGGGCTGGCCGGCATGACTGACTTAGACTACATTTTTCCAGGAGTGATCATTTCCAAAAGGTTAACAGTTTGCTCTCTTGTTCCTTCCTTCTTCCTCTCTGCCCTTGCATATATTTCAAGGCTCAGTCTGACCCTCTCTACTTCCGGGAAGCTTCCCCTTACCAACGGCTATAGTTTTCATCAGCTGAACGACGTATCTAGCACATCATCATGCACTGCATTGTGCTGTTTCTACTACAATTGTCTAGGGCTGATATTAACACTAATCGCTATTTCATTAGCTGTTCATATATATGTGTCTTCTCATGCCATTTAGTCCTTAAAGACTGGGATTGTATAGGTCTAAAAAATTATGATTTATCCCAAATGTTTCCAAAAAGGCTTCAAGATGGATGGGCCTATTGTCTTAGAATTATTTATATCTTTCTCAGAATTTAGTAGAGTTATACCTAAAGCAAGGAAGTTATGAATGCTTACTGAGTTGGCAGGATGAAGAAGAGAACTTCACTGATCCATAGAAATCCAGCACATTCATTTGGGTCCTTAGCCTCACACTGAGAGCCGAGGGAAGGCTCTCCACCAGCCCCTGCCCTGCCACCTTCCCTGCGTACCCCAGGCTAAACGCGTACAGCAAAGGCAGGCATGACCTAAAAGTCCACGGCACAGGAAAGGAGCAGTACGACAGGGATTGGAGGATCCGCAAAGAATCATCAGACTTCAAACCAACAAGATCCTACTGTACAGCACAGGGAACTATATTCAATATCCTGTGATAAGCCATAATGGAGAAGAATATAAAAAGAATGTATATATATGTATAACTGAATAACTTTGCTGTACAGCAGAAATGAACACAACAGTGTAAACTGACTATACTTGAATAAAATAAACTTAAAGAAAAGAATCATCAAACCTCACAGTTAGCTTTCTTCTCCATGACCTTCAGTCTTCAGGACTTTCAAATAAACCTACAGTTATTGACAGCCACGTGTCCCTTTAAACAAACATCTGGGTTCACGAAAGCAGTAAAGCCTCCTTCCTGTTCCCCAAACACATTAGGCACTCTCCAGCCTCAGGGTCTTTGCACTTGCCCTTCTCTCTGCCTGGAAAGCTCAAATATCCCCATGACTCATTTTCACTCTCTCAAGCTTTCAGGTCTCTGCTAAGATGACACTTTCTATGTCAGGCTTCCCCTGACTACTCAATGCCCCAGCCCCCAAATTCCCCATCCACCCACCCTGCTTGAGTTTTTCCTTAGAACTTTTTCCAGGGGCTTCCCTGGTGGCGCAGTAGTTGAGAGTCCACCTGCCGATGCAGGGGACACGGGTTCGTGCCCCGGTCCGGGAAGATCCGACAGCCATGGCCGCTGAGCCTGCATGTCCGGAGCCTGTGCTCCGCCAACGGGAGAGGCCACAGCAGTGAGAGGCCCGCGTACCGCAAAACAAAACAAAACAAAAAAAGAACTTGTTCCACTTGACTTAATGTACATTTATTCTCTTTTAGAATGTAAGCTCCATGTGGGCGGACGGTTACTTTGTCATGTTCCCAGCAGTTAACATTCTCCCTGGCATGTTATAGGGGTCAATAAATATTTGTAGAATGAATGAATGAAGTGAGAACTTAAGAGGCAGAGATGGGATTGGAGCCCTAGTCTAACTGCAAAATCCATGCTCTTTCCCATGTACCAATGTGCTTAATACCTGACATCCAAGGCTGTCAGTAAAGTACACAGAATAGACAACTATCTAACCAAGCACAGTCAACTAGGAGATTCACTTTGGATCTCTTTCTTGTGGCTATGCTTCCTCCCACTCCATCCCTTTCCCCTTATCTTATAGAAATTCAGCAGCAGCCACACTCAGACTTTTCTCTGGAGGTCAGCAAAACATAGTCTGGGCAAGGAAGCAGTACTGCCCTGGTAGGGGCTGCAGGGAGGAGGGGCTCGGGGCAGAGCCAGATACAGCTTGGACCAACTCAGGAGGCACAGTCAGCCCCCTTGATCTGGATGTCTTTGTGTAGGCCCAGGTTGAGTAGATCCTACCTATAGCGGGGATGGCGGGGGGTGCTTCAAGGCTGACCTTTCCAACTATGACTAAGAGACCGACTTCTCAACTCCAAATCTGGATTCCCTCTCCAGCACCTACTAGACTAAAGCCAGACTTTTTCCTGTCTTTCTGCTCTGCCCACTTCCACCCTCGACCACAGGCCTCAAGCACCCCTTTGATCAATTGACTTGGTACTTCTGAAAGTGACAAGGTGAAGTGTCTAAATTTATCAGCCTGATTACCCTCAAGGACCATAACCTCCCACATATGTACTGGCAAAGGGGGATCTGTATGAGGGGAGAGGACCAATATGAAATTAAACAATAAAAGAGGCATGGGAAACATGCAAGCTCCGGGGTAGAATTCTCTAGCTAGGGTTCTCAACATGTGTTCCCTGGACCTCCAGTCTCAGAATCACCTAGAGGGCTTTTATTTGATTTTTATTGTAAACCACATCTTTTATCATTTTTTTTCTGACACGCCACGTGGCATGTGGGATCTTAGTTCCCCAACCAGGGATTGAACTCGCGCCCTCTGCATTGGAAGCGTGGAGTCTTAACCACTGGACCACCAGAGAAGTCCCCAAGAGCTTTTAAAAAATACAGAATCTCAGGTCACAAACCCAGACTCATGAATCTGCATTTTAACCAGCTCCCCAGATGATTCCAAGATGCACTAAAGTTAGAGACCCATTGCCTCGATCAGCCTTAACCGCTTAAAGCATTGACTCTCAACTTTGGCTGCACATCTGGGGATCTCAGAAAAGTACTGGCTCGTGGGTCCTGTTCCTAGCATTTGTGAGCCAGTTGGTCTGGGGTGGGCCTGGACATCTGGGAATTTTAAAAGCTTCTCAGGGGATGCTAATGGGCAGCTGTTGCTGTAAACCAATGGCGTAGAACAAACCCACCTAGAAAAGAGCTCATCCTGCACTCAAGGGCGTGTGTGTGTGTGTGTGTGTGAGTGTGTACATATGTGTATGTATATATATGTATATTTGTTAATTCCCTACTGAGTCTGAAGTATAAAGTAACGTTTTCTGAGCAGATTTGGGATTCTGTTGGAGGTGATCATAGGCTCCCTCAGGAGAGAGAAGGAGTGGGCTGACTGGTCCATTGGGGAAAATAATCATGTCTCATCACTCAGTTGCCTAATTACCCTCCAAGATCACGACGACAGCTACATCCCTGGCACGGATGACCTGGTAGCGCCCACCTTCATCACTGTGGCATTTGACATTTGTACCATTCAAGCTTTATCCTCTCTGTTGGGCTCCTTTGAGGCTCTCTTAAGATGTGGTGATCAGTGTAAAGGTGAATATCCAAAGAGCTGACTTTTGTTTTTCTACTGCCTGCCACCCCCAAAGAAACAAGATTTGCCTGGAGTAGCCCCCAACTTCACGGCTTCAAGCCTCGTAAAAGGCTCCAGGTCCATTTATGTGTCGCAGCTGTGAAGGATGAATAGCCATCCATCGTCCTGTGACTGGAGTTGCTGCCTGTTGTCATAGTAGGTAAGCAATTGTATAAATTACCTCTCATCCAAGTCAAAAAATAGGTTTGCCAAAATGATTTCTTCTAGAATTGTAGAAGTGGAAATAGTGTGCACAGAGAGAAATTGAGTTTGCTCCAAGGGGTACGAATGCACCATTAAGGAAGCCTCGAAAAGAGATTAGCAATCCATCTGGTGTGTTTGCACATCATTTAGTGTCATTTTGGGGAATTTCTGAAGCAATGACAGTCACAGTGGGGACAAAGAGGAGGAGGCTCCCCTGGCCACTAAGACCATATACGGACTCAGGGGCTGTGGTTATTAGGGCACCCAGCGGGGCCGTGCTCTGCCAGCTCGGACCTCAGCTTGCTGAGAACTGCAAAAGCTCCAAAGTTTAATGAAAATCAATGCTTGGATTCCAGTGCCAGGAGATTTGTTAAGGCACTGTTATAACTTCAGACCACATTCTCTAAACAAAACGACTCTCCATATCCTTAGTTATATCTCCTCTCTCTCTCTCTCTCTCTCTCTCACACACACACACACACACACACACACACACACACACGCACACACACACGCACACACACACGCACCCTCACCAAAGGAAACTGATCCATGGCTGGACCTATCTTTTTTTTTTAACATCTTTATTGCAGTATAATTGCTTTACAATGGTGTGTTAGTTTCTGCTTTATAACAAAGTGAATCAGCTATACTTATACATATGTCCCCATATTTCTTCCCTCTTGGGTCTCCCTCTCTCCCACCCTCCCTATCCCACCCCTCTAGGTGGTCACCATGCACCGAGCTGATCTCCCTGTGCTATGCGGCTGCTTCCCACTAGCTATCTACCTTACGTTTGGTAGTGTATATATGTCCATGCCACTCTCTCACTTTGTCCCAGCTTACCCTTCCCCCTCCCCATATCCTCAAGTCCATTCTCTAGTAGGTCTGTGTCTTTATTCCCGTCTTACCCCTAGGTACTTCATGACATTTTTTTTTTTTTAGATTCCATATATATGTGTTAGCACACGGTATTTGTCTTGCTCTTTCTGACTTACTTCACTCTGTATGACAGACTCTAGGTCCATCCACCTCACTACAAATAACTCAATTTCATTTCTTTTTATGGCTAATATTCCATTGTATATATGTGCCACATCTTCTTTATCCATTCATCTGTTGATGGACATTTAGGTTGCTTCCATGACTTGGCTATTGTAAATAGTGCTGCAATGAACATTGTGGTACATGACTGTTTTTGAATTATGGTTTTCTCAGGGTATATGCCCAGTAGTGGGATTGCTGGGTCGTATGGTAGTTCTATTTGTAGTTTTTTAAGGAACCTCCATACTGTTCTCCATAGCGGCTGTATCAATTTACATTCCCACCAACATTGCAAGAGGGTTCCATTTTCTCCACACCCTCTCCACCCACTCTCTCTATTGTTTGTAGATTTTTTGATGACGGCCATTCTGACCTGTGTGAGATGATATCTCATTGTAATTTTGATTTGCATTTCTCTAATGATTAATGATGTTGAGCATCCTTTCATGTGTTTGTTAGCAATCTGTATTATCTTCTTTGGAGAAATAAGACCTATCTTTTTCTTTTTCTTTTTTTTTTTTTGCGATACGCGGGCCTCTCACTGTTGTGGCCTCTCCCGCTGCGGAGCACAGGCTCCGGACGCGCAGGCTCAGCGGCCATGGCTCATGGGCCCAGCCGCTCTGCGGCATGTGGGATCTTCCCAGACCGGGGCACGAACCCGTGTCCCCTGCATCAGCAGGCGGACTCTCAACCACTGCGCCACCAGGGAAGCCCTATTTTCTTTTTTGATTGGAATTGGAAAGGCATCATCAGGTTGGAGAGAGTCTCCACAACGAGTATATAAAGTACATGAGGGAAGGAGGTTTTGTCTGTTTTTTCACTAGTTAGCTCCATTGCATCGGTGAGTGTCTGACACACAGTAAGCACTCAGTAAATATCTTCTGTTATTGTTGTTAACTGGAAAGCAATCTGACTTTAAAATCCAGGTGATGGTTGTAAGTCCATGCTCAGCTGCTCCTACAGCCAACAGGGAAAGGAATAGGACCCCTCCAACCCTACCCTGAGTCTCCTGGTCTCGGCTCCACTTACTTGTCTACCTCTGCTACAAATCCAGGTTGTGTGAGCATATGGGATGAGAGTCAGAGCCCATATCCCAGTCCTGAGCTGGCTACCATGACGAGGTGGCGTGGGGAGGGACGCACTGTCTAGGACAGGAGATCAGATTTGGATAAAGAGGACAGTCTGCGTCCCGGGGGTATTCACTGGTAGGCACTGTGTTTCTAGCCACACAGAAAGGCAACCCAAATGGGCTGATGCACACAAGCAGACGCTTATGCCCCCAACCGGGCCACCAGGACAAGAGCTTCTTAATTCCCAGAGCCACAGAACAATTCAGAAAGACTTGGGAGGGACCCACATGACACAGAGCACCAGAGCCAAAATATTTCTGAGCGCGTCTCAGAATACTGCCTGTTGAGAACAGCCAATTATTTATTGACTAGAAATGAATTTGATGAGCATAAAAGTATAGGAATGATTTAGAAAATGATTTCTATAAACTAAAAACTTTATTGTAAAGATAGTGGAACAATAGCAATAAGAAATAACAGGGGCTTCCCTGGTGGCGCAGTGGTTGAGAATCTGCCTGCTAATGCAGGGGACACGGGTTCGAGCCCTGGTCTGGGAGGATCCTGCATGCCGCGGAGCAACTGGGCCCGGGAGCCACAACTACTGAGCCTGCGCGCGTCTGGAGCCTGTGCTCCGCAACAAGAGAGGCCGCCACAGTGAGAGGCCCACGCACCGCGATGAGGAGTGGCCCCCGCTCGCCGCAACTAGAGAAAGCCCTCGCACAGAAACGAAGACCCAACACAGCCAAAAATAAATAAATTAATAAACTCCTACCCCCAACATCTTCTTTAAAAAAAAAAAAGAAAGAAATAACAGATTTGGGGGAGAGATGGCAACCATATCCCACGACCCCCATGTTTTTCAGTTTTTGCATTTTCCCTACCTCCCAGACCCAATCTATATTCATACCTTAATTACATACACATATATTTTAAAAATCACTTATTATGTCTTATTTATACAAGTAGTACATATTCATAATGCACAAATTGATAAGCAAACAGACAATTAAGACTGTCTATAATCCTACCAATCAGAGATAACCACTGTTAGTATTTTGGTGGATACGGTCCAATTTACACACACACACAAATGCAGACAGACCCCAAACATCCTATTTAAGAAACTGCCTTTTTTGGCTTAATAATAGATAGTAAACACATTTCCATATCAATCAATGCATCATAGTAAGATGACTTCTTATGACCTTTCCCAGCCTCGTAACTCTAGAATTATTATTTTATTATCTAATTCTCACTGATACTGCATTAAAAATGTATGAAGTCATCAAATCATGATCCATTACCCACTGTGTGTCCCGCGTGAAATAGATTTTATGAAGCACATACATATCTATCATTTATTACCTGCTTATTCTGTGCCAAGCCCTGTGCTATCAGCACATTGCAAATGTTCTCTCCCAAGCCTTTCAAATAGATACCACGATTCCTGTTAGAGGAGGAAACTGAGGGAGCCTGGCAGCTAGAAAGCGGAGGGGCCCCAGTGGAAGATATACATCCATCTGACTCTCAAGCCTGCGCTTGTCCTCGGAGAGGCTAGTTTGGGACTTGAGCTGTGGCTGTGTGTTATGGTTGGAAAATGGACACATGAGTCTCAACGTGTGTGATACAGATAATAAATCCCACGAGCTGGGAGAAACTGGAGAGTTCCCTGTTGGCTGGAGTAATCAAAGAAAGCTTCAGGGGAAGGTGGAATCAGAGATGGATCTGGAAAGATAAGCAAGGAAGGCACTCTTTCTGGGATGGAGGTTAGGGGGAGTGGCAAGGGCAAAGTCTTGGGGAGGGGGAATTGAACATCCAATGGGCTTGGCCCAGTAAGGACACTAGTCTCATGAGAGGAAAGGTTCTGCCCTGGCAAAGAGTGCAGCTGAAGAGGGATGACTGCACACATGGTCCTGCCCAGTGTCAATGAGAGTCACTCATGCTCTGACAGTATTTGGGAAGCCAAGATATGTAGAACATTCTGTTTCCATATGGTTAGCTATGGATTGCAGAACTTGGAAATCTTGCGACCTTTGGAAAGAACCAGACTACATACTAAGGGATTAAAGTTTGAAATGTCATCTTCCATTTCTGTCCAAATGAGGCTGAGATATTTTTTGATGAAAGAAAAAAAAAATAGCTTTCCGTGACTGGTTTCTTGCACAGTATCTGAATGATTCGGATCACTGGTTGACTCGATGGTTGCCACTAAATGCTGAGACACACATCAAATCTGATCACGTAGATTTTCAGCATCAAAGACAGATCCTGATGCTCAGTGGCAGGAGTCGGTTTTCAGTGTTGCACAGGATGCTTAAACCTCTTCTTTCGATTAGCTTTGATAACTCCATCCCTTTAAAAAGAAGTCCTCCTCTCTGGTGTTATCTATCATTTGTCTTACCCAACCCTAAAGAAGTAACTTTCTTTTAAACATCCTGTTTGATGGACTCGACACATTCTAAAATTAGGCTGCATCTTTGGAAACAAACCAGTTTCCTGATTCTTTGTGAAGGTACTGACTGTTTCAGTGAACTTTTGGCTAGATGACACCAAAAAACCAAACCAAAACAAAACCAAAAAAACTTTAGCTGCATTTTTTATTTTCAACCCATTTTTTTAACATCTTAATTGGAGTATAATTGCTTTACAATGGTGTATTAGTTTCTGCTGTATAACAAAGTGAATCAGCTTTACATATACATCTATCCCCATATCTCCTCCCTCTTGCATCTCCCTTCCACCCCCCCACCCCACCCCTCTCTGTGGTCACAAAGCACCGAGCTGATCTCCCTGTGCTATGCGGCTGCTTCCCACTAGCTATCTATTTTACATTTGGTATCAACGCATTATTTTGATGACAAGTAGATCCAGTCTGAAGATAAGCAATAATTCCTGTATTTGGCTCACTTCAACGACCCAACAAGAGAATGGTTTAAAGGTCATCTATAAGAGATTGGGTTTGCCTTTAAAGTTCTCTTTGAAACCACAGGAAAGGCAGTGTTGCTCTAGACCCTGTCCGAAATGTTTGGCTTGGATAAAGGTGAGAGGCTCTTGGGGAGGCAGGATGCAACAGGGTCTTCAGACAAGACTTTGGAAATTGGCCCTTCCCCAGTCTGCTCTCAGCATCCAACTTTCATCACTAATCAGAGCTGCCACTTCTTCTTCGAGAAGGTAGAAAGAATGTGAACCCTCGGGCCTGCCCAGAAGGGTGGACGGATTGGTCTGAGATTCACAAGGTGACCCAAGTTGAGGATTACTTTGGCCAAGTGGCTTGGACTGCTATTAATCCTTGCTGTCTTCAGATGTGTGGTAGTGAGTCATCGGCTGGAACATGATTAATCCTGTTTTGTAGGAGGGACAACACAGAGATTCCACCCAGATCTCATATAATGTGCTGGCCCTGGAGCTCAACATGCTCTCTCTTTCTGTAATAATTCTCAGCCACAGAGCATTCTACTGAGTTTGAAAATTATTAAGCTCAGTTCTTGAGGAAGAATGGGAGTGCCACCATCCAAAGCCAATCTTAGAGGCCAACAGCCCACAGCCCAAATCTTTCCATTTCACACAAGCAATACTCTCAAAAGTTGGCTTTCCCTGTCAATCCAATCGGTGTGGTCCTATAATCTAGTAGGAGTTAGAAGATCTGAAATCGAGTTCTGACCCTCATTAGCTGTGTGACTCTGAGCAAGTTATTTCAATCTTCTGGGCCTCCATTTTCTCATCTATGAAGTGAATATCTATATATCTGCCCTGCCTATCCATAGGTACTGCTGTATCAAATAAGATCATATACATGAGTACTTCAAAAACCACATACTGTAACAAGTACAAGAGTTTATTATAGTTACTTTGGTTTTGTAGGATATGTTATGGTTTTGCTGTCAGTGAAACCTGAATACAAATTTCGAATACAGAAATCATATGTCTTTAAAAAACAAGCATTTGGTACATGGTGAAGATCTGGGAATTTGGGCAGAAACTCTGAACACTATATGGGGATCTATGCTCCCAAAAGTTCATTTGAGATAAACCAATAAAAAAGAGACTTTCTTACTTTAGGAACTTCCAAATGCCCACCCTGGCAGATGGGCCCCTGGAAGCATTGCCAACAGCCTACCACCCAGATGTTCTGTGTATCTGTTCCACGTTTAGAAAACTCCTCAACTTCCCAGAAACTACCTAAGATACTTTAAGGTGTTATTTCCTCAAGGCAATGGCACAGGAAAACAAGCTCAACTCAAAGGGAAAAGTATGCCTTTTGAGCTGAAGGTCTAGAGCAAGGGCTGGCAACTTCTCTGAAAAGAGTCAGACATAAATTCTTGTTCTGTATACACAGGGGTGAAGGGAACCAGGGGAGCACAGGTCCAGAAGTAGACAAGGGTCACTTTGACGGGCCTCCTGATGATTTCCCACATACACTACCATTCCAAGATCCATTTGAGCTAGTAAGTACCTCTTTCTTTTAAAATGCAGTTAATCTCTAGGAGGATAAGAGTCCATCAGCCACTCACACCTTAGTATAAATGTCTTTAGTTAGTACTCAGTAATATTCTCTTATCTGAGATCTGTAACAATGTGACAATGAAAAATTTTATTGAGAAGTACTTTTAGAGCTTGGGGGAAGCTGTAGGTCTGAGCAGATCGTCAGAGGGGGCATCACACGTTTTCTGTGGGTAATATAAAGAAGGGCCACCAGGAAGCAAGATCAAGGTATAAAAATGGAGGATGAAGGGAACTCAGAGACCCAGGAGAGGTGTCAGCTATCCTTACAGGCTGGTGAAAAGAATAAAAGCCTGACACTTTTGGTGGGCACACTGTGGGTTGCCCATGCCTAACCTACAGAAAGGATGGCGGGACTGAAAGTCAGTTTGACTTCAAAGAGGATGGAGTGGAAGCAGAGGAAGTATGCACATGCTGGTACGCAGGCACTCATGGTAATCCAAGCCATTAGGACCCCGGAAGACCCTTCATTTAGTCTGAGCCGTAGGCACAGCACAGAATGGGGCAAGTTTGACCTTCAGCTCAGTGAGCCGTGGGTCACAGTCCATCAGCAGAGCTGCGCAGCATGCTTTAATGGAGGCAGCACAAGGGCACGATGTATCTATGCAGAGCCAGCTCACCAGGGAAAATGAAATCTTCAGGCCAACATCGATGTTTATTTTTAAGTGGGAAAAGAGTGCAAGCTTTGCAAGAGTCCCAACAGATGGATAGCACTTTGAGCAAATTCGAATTTTGGATTAGGCCAAAATCCACATTTGTGCATCAAGAAAATAAGATGGATGAGTGGATGGTAGGGGGATGGATGGGTCCGTATTTAGTGATAGAACAAATGAGTCAAACATTGGTGGTAAAATCTAGGCCACAGGGATAAGGATGTTCACTGCAGAAACAGCTCGGGTTTGCTGTGTGTTTCAAATTTTTCATAATAGACCACTGGGGGGGAAATGATAATCTTCCCCAGGAAAAAAATCCACATTTGCAAAACTGATCATCTAGGCCATGGTAATTTTTATGGAAAAGGGTTTACTGATTCATTTTTAAACAGCTCCATCCCTTCTGAGGAGTGCAGAACAATAACGAAGTGGCTGTAACCCTTGGTGAAATTGTATTAGCAGACTCTTCATTCCCAGGGAAAGAGGGAATGTGAAATACAGAGATGTCCAAAATTTCAGAGAAAATGCAACGAGGTTATAATAGTTTTTAATACAATGTCCCAAAAACCCTCAAGAAAGAAAATATTCCTTCTGCTTTCTTTTTTTCTTCTTTTTTGACCGCACCATGCGGCATGTGGGATCTTAATTCCCACACCAGGGATAGAACCCGCGCCCCCTGCAATGGAAGCGTGGAGTCTTAACCACTGGACTGCCAGGGAAGTCCCCCTTCTGCTTTAAATGCCTGTTAAATTCTGCGTGTGCGCGCGCCTGTGTGTGTGTGTGTGTGTGTGTGTGTCTGTGTGTCTGTGTGTGCATGTGTGTGTCTCACATGCTCTTCTGTGGAAATTAGCATGATTTATTTAACAGAAAGTGGACTAATACAAATCTGCACATTAAAGTGGGTTGAAAAGAGATCTTGTGAGCAGAATTTCCTTCCTGGGGGGACAAGAGCGAGAGACTTAAAAATGCAAAAAAATTAGGTGAGGAGACACCTTCGGAATGTAGCTTCACTCTGCTGGGATCCATCTGCATAAGTGAACTGTCTTATTCTTGCTGCTTCTGCTCGAACTCAGAAGACAAGAGCAGTGCCATCTGGGTTCTCCCCCTGCTGCTTGGAATAATGACACTGCGGTATGACAGACCCCCCACGGGCCATCCCATTGGATTTGCTCCTCTCCATACAGCCCATTTCACAGATGAGGAGGTAGAAGCTCAGAGTCAGAGAGGTCACACAGCCAGTCAAAGGGAGAGCGGAGCCACAAACTCACATCGCCTGGCACCGGACCGCCGTCTCTATGGAGCCTGGACCAGGATGTCTTGATTACTCCCTGCGGGTCCTCTGACTAAGCATGAGATGTCCAGCTATTCCACCACTGGTGTCAGCTATGACGAGACAGCTCTCCTTCACAGAGCTGAAGCCTTTGGGGGTATTCACTTTTCTGCCTGACTCTTATTCTTGGACTAAATTAATCCTGGAAAGCGCCACTCTCCATTGCTCTAAGTAGTAAGAACCTTGACCTCTGCCTTTACTAGCCTGTTGCCTGTCTGGCAGAGGCAAGACCATGGTACTGCTAAACGGCTGGGAACTGTGTGTGTTCTAGGACTTTCAACTACTAGAAGGCCAGAAGAGGCCCTTTTTAAAGAGGCCAGGCTCTGATAATCAGTACCTGGTGCACTGAGAATGTCTTTGTGGGATGGAGCTTTGCTTTTCCTTATAGGATTTGCTAAGCAAAGGAAAGGATGTGGTACTGTCAGAAGTGATCTAGTTATTGAACTAGGACACCTGTTCCCTATGTTTTTATACTCGGCATCATAGGAAAGATACTCCTCTTTCTAGCCCTGAGCACGGGGAAACAAACATATTGTGAATGTCCAAATGGCAGGGAAAATCCTGCCTATTTATCCAAAGGGATGTTTGGAGAAAAGTGATGAGAGTCGGCTTTGTTTCCCCCACTGCCTCTACCCCGCAATCCCCTTGGCTGATTTCATAAAGGAAAAGAGGAAGGAGCAAATCTGTCAGGATTTCTCAAATGACAAACAAACACGTCCACACTGACAGAAATAGACTGTTTTCTATTAAGAAATCTGGTCATGGTAACAATTATATTTTTGAATTTATCATCATGTTTATAAAATGATACTCAAGAAAAGATTATAACAGGAGATTTGTGGAAGGAATTCCTTCAGCCCAGTTCTCTTTAGCTGTATTGCTGATGTTTTTCTGTTGAACTTTGATAGGAAGATTTTATAATTACTGCAAATTGAAGGAGAAGGTCGTCTTCTATTTTCCAATGTGTGATATTAGTGCTTTCTATTTATTAAGTTCTCCATGCCACCTAGTGTTTCTCTGAAGAAATACCAGATTCTTAGGAAATACCCCCAGTCCTGTGCAGGACTTCAAGTTCAGGTTGTCACTCGGTTACACCTGTATACGCAGACATGCTATGTGTGATATCAAGAGTTGACGAAAAGATTGCAATAATCTTCATCATTTCACAAGTAAACATCGATACAACTGACTAAACTCTTCTTCCTGAGCAAAACATCGGCTTTTCGCTTCTATAGGATACACTGACATCAAAGGTTCCTAGAATGGTCATGGTGGAAGACTTTCTAGAACTTTCGTCTACACCTGATCCACTGCTGTACCAGGAAACCCTTGTCTACGGTGCAGTGTTTCACAGGAACTTCTCTGGGACTTCAACTCTGCTCTTTATTTTTTTCTTTTAAAGTATCTAAACTATGTGGCAAGAAAGCCAGGAGGGGACTGAAAGCCGTCCCGAACCCCTGTGTTTGCCTGTGTGTGGCGGCAGCGTGCCCCAGGAACAGTGGGCAGAGAGGGCCTGAGACAGGGCCTGCTCTAGCTCTGGAAGCTGCTGGCCCAGCAGCAGGATCCAGGTCTTGTGGCTCACAGAGTCTAGCTGGAAGGGCTCGATTGAATTCCTCCTCCTTTCCTATCTCCGTCCAAAAAAACAAACTCTAACAAACAACATCTATGATGCTGGCAACAACAAGGTTGTCCTTTTTGAAAATCTGTGTTCTATCATTTGCCTTTGGTGATTACCAAGGCCTTCAAAATGCTACCAAAAGCTGAGTGAGGACGGGACGGGGTGGGGTTGAGGAACAGAGCCAGAGGAACTCAGACCAGGTTTCCAAAGGGACCCTGGCAACCCTGCGGAGGCCCTGGTCTGGGTTTACGGAAAGTAGTGGTTGTCATAATTCTAGCAAACACATGTCCTGTATTTTATACAACAGCTCCTATTTCAAATATTTCGCCTGGTCATTGATGTAAGCACACTTGGCCTTGGTCACACTGTGTGTCCTGATTTTTTTTTTTTTTTTTGAGAGGAGTGCTTGGAAATACGCTCACCCTCTCTTTAGGGCTGAGGTCTCATAAATGGTCCTGTTTCTGCCACCCTTTGGCAAATTTCCTCACAGTTGTCAGGGTCTGAAGGGCCACAGGTTGCTGAGAGGGTCGGGGCCTGGGAAGTCAGCTGGAGAGGCACAAAGAGTTGGCAACGTTGAACTAGACATTTGGAGTCTATAAAGCACATTCACTTTGGGCTAGTAAACATGAAGTGGATGGTAATTTGTTTGGGGGTTTTTTGTCCCCCTCATTTGCCAATCCGGGCAGTCTACAAATCTTACTGCAACAGACAAAATACCATTAGCATGACCTTATCCAAACCCATCTGCTGGGAGCCAGGGAGCCAACGGTCAGAAGTGTCTCCCCACGAGACCCAGAGGATCTCACCAGGAGGTGAGAGCTCCATTTGACAAACTCCACAGGCACTAGAGGTTCTGTCAGCTCTGCAGAGAAAGGCCAACATTCCTGCTGACCACGCAACATCGTCCATGTCCTTAACTGGAACTTTGTCACCATAACATGGAGGCCTCAGTTTGGTTCGAGGCCCTGCAAATGGGGGACCGAAGGCCAGCTCGAGGGGAGATAGTGCTGGCAAAGTGGGGGGAAAGCCAAAGAAAGAGAAAGGAGAAGAGGAGGAAGGGCAGAAATAGCTGCAAGTGGAAGGGCTCAGAGGAAGGGCACACAGGGCACCAGAGCAAGAGGTCAGCACTGAGGGAACCTTCCAACCAAAGCCTCAGGGGCAGGGCGGGCGCAGGCAAGGTGGGGAAGGAGGCCAGTGTCGGCCAGGCCTCCCAGGCCTTGAAACCACACCCACCACGCCTCTCCCCCCCCCCCCCCCCCCCGATTGAAGGAAAAAGATAAATGAGTCTGTTTTAGCACAGGGAACGCTGCTCAATGATCTGTAATAAACTAAACGGGAACAGAATTTGAAAAAGAATAGATACGTGTATTGGGTTGGCCAAAAAGTTCGTTTGGGTGTTTCCCGTTACGATGTTACAGAAAAACCCAAACAAACTTTTTGGCCAACCCAATATGTGTATAACTGAATCACTTTGCTGTACACCTGAAACTAACACAACATTGTTCATCAACTATGCTCCAATATAAAATAAAAATTAAAAAAGATAGGGTTTCCCTGGTGGCACAGTGGTTGAGAGTCCACCTGCCGATGCAGGGGACACGGGTTCGTGCCCCGGTCCGGGAAGATCCCACATGCCGCGGGGCGGCTGGGCCCGTGAGCCATGGCCGCTGAGCCTGCGCGTCTGGAGCCTGTGCTCCACAACGGGAGAGGCCACAGCAGTGAGAGGCCCACCTACCGAAAAAAAAAAAAAAAAAAGAAAGATAAATGAGTCTGCTCCTACTTTAATTTCTTTGAGCTCCATCATCACCACCTGCTGTCTCACTCTCTCTCTTTCTCTCCTTGAGAATCTCTTTCCTGCCCTTCTTTCTGTGCTCTCATATCATTAGCATTCTCCCCCCTATGCCATGCATCTCTTCCTTTCTTTCTTCCTTCCCCATCTGGCAGTTCCCCCCAGTACTTTCTGATCCACAGAGTTTCCAGCAGCCACTTCCTTATTTCCCCGGGATCAGGTGTGCCAAGACCCCTGACCTCACAGCTGCTGCTGGAAACAGGACACACTTCCTTCCCTTGGCCCTACCTGTCCTGTGGCCCCCATGCCCTGGGCAGCAAGGCCTCCCCTGAAGAGAGCTTGACCTGCTGCGTATAGGTGGCTCCGGCAGGACTCAGTCTTCTGAGTCTCACTGTCGTCTGGGGGGTTCGGGCCTCCCACTTGGGTAGGGCCAAGGTTTGCAGCTCCACAGCCCAGGGCTTTTGGCTCCCCCTCCGAAATTTCACAGTGTAGGTGCCGTGGCCTACGTGGAATGCGGGTCCTGCTGAGGGCCCCTGCCATGGGCTGCCTACTGTAGCCTAAGTGACATCAAAATAACAAGCAGAACATTCCCAACTGTTTAAAAAAATATATTGCAGGGCTTCCCTGGTGGCGCAGTGGTTGAGAGTCCACCTGCCGATGCAGGGGACGTGGGTTTGTGCCCCGGTCCGGGAAGATCCCACATGCCGCGGAGCGGCTGGGTCCGTGAGCCATGGCCGCTGAGCCTGTGCGTCTGGAGCCTGTGTTCCGCAATGGGAGAGGCCACAACAGTGAGACGCCCACGTACTGCAGAAATATATATATATATATTGCAAAGATGAAAAACCTCTGAGAAACTTTCTGAAACGTCCATTCCCTGTGCTTACCTTCTGTGGCAGGGGTGGAGGATAGAGAACCTTCTGGTTTTTCCGCTCCATTGTGTCGAAAAAATGGTTTCATTAAATGTTACCATAGATGCACCTGGAGTGAAGAGAACCAGATCTAACTCTGTAGCCATCTCTTATTACTACAGAACATTCAGGGGAAAGATTCATTGAAAGTAGATTTTCACACCATCAGGATCACATGAGTCCAAACTGGAAAAATTCGAAATAGTCCGAACTTCGACCACCAGAGTCACTGACTTATTCTGTGGGAGTCTGGAGTGAAGCCTGGTCCTCCAGAATCAAGAAAGGGGGCAATTAGATGAGAGCCTTGTTTGGGTCCAAGGATCCAGCTGACTGTGCTCGCACGGTCTCTAAAGGGTAGGGAGGTGCCACTGAATGTTCAGCAGCCCCATTCAGGACAGTCTCCAGCTGGGTGAGGGGGCGGGGATACAGGGAGTTGGGGGATGAGGAGGGTAGGGGGGACGTCCCCAACAGCTGCACTTTGCAACTGGGGAATAAAGCTCCAAGGCTTTGATCTTTCCTTCTCGTCCCTTCGTGTTTAATCTGGTGTTTCGAATTTCCTTCTTCATTGCATATTTGACAAACCCAACTACTTCAGAATCTAGGGAATCTTGTAAATAGTGTACTATATTTCCTTCTCCAAACCCAAGAGGGCTGGGCCCGTTTGACCTCTGTGGTTTGCACAAAATCACCATGGGTCCCAGAGGACTATCTACAGTTGCAAGAGTTATAGCATCATTAAATTCCATGCTGAAAGGAGCAGCTGAAATCATCTAATCCTTTTCTAGATGATGCAACTGCTGTCCAGGGAGGTTGGGAGGCATATGACATGTCACAGGCTGAGACCCAGGACTTGTAATTCCCAACCCTGGTTTTTTAATGGCATCATCCTTCGAGTGGTTTGAATCCATGCCTGATTATTGGGAAGTACATGTAAAGGGCCATTCTCGTGCAACGAACTTTCAGAGAATATATATATCTATCTCCATGGACATGGAACTTCCATTTAGGATCCAAAGAGAAATACAGGAATTCCCTGTCAGGTTAGCGATTCATGAAAACCCGGCCAAATCCCCATGAGTGCTGTTACACAAAATCTTAACACGTGAGTCTCATCTCTGGCCAAAAGTTCCTCCTGTCACTCTTCTAGGGGTAAAGCCACAGGATATTCTCTGGCTTGGCCACCCAAAGTCTGTAGCCACTCCTATGAGCACAGCACTAAAAAGGCAATGGTGGGGACTTCCCTGGTGGCGCAGTGGTTAAGAATCCGCCTGCCAATGCAGGGGACACGGGTTCGAGCCCTGGTCCAGGAAGATCCCACATACTGGGGAGCAACTAAGCCCGTGCGCCACAACTACTGAGCCTGCGCTCTAGAGCCCGTGAGCCACAACTACTGAGCCCGCGAGCCACAACTACTGAAACCTACGCACCTAGAGCCCGTGCTCCGCAACAAGAGAAGCCACAGCCCAAAATAAATAAAATTAAATCTTCAAAAAAAATAAAAGACTGCATCCTTTGTTATTAAAAAAAAAAAGGCAATAGTGCCACTGAGGACAGTGTCTCTGGCTCTGACATCAGCTCTGCTTCCAATGGCTCCCCCAGTTCCCCACCTTCCTGACAGAGACGTTTCTATCTGTCTCCCTCCCAGTGAGGGAGGGAATTGAGGCTTACTAGGGGCTTTCTCGCTCTTTGTGAGCCTTAGATAGAGAGGGAGGTGAGACCATGATCTCCAGTGGTGGCCCAGTTCTGAGAAGGTCTGATGCCACCCCAGCTGCTCGTGTACCCTTCAACTCACGCTTCTTTCCCAGTTCAACCTTCCCTGCAGGTACACATCCTGTAATTGCCTGTGCCAAGTGGTGGTGGGCAGGTGACTTTATACAGACTAAGCTCGTGGTACCTCATCTCTCAAACCCTCCCCTAAGGAAAAGGGCATCAGCCTATGAGCTTCAAAGCTTCAAGTCACCCAAGAGCAAAAATCCTGGTCTTCACAGTTGATTCCCCTAGGCTCCTTCTTGAGTTAGAGTGGCATCTAACCTGGGGACTTCTGGTCTTACCCAGCCCATGATCTATCCTTAGGAGACAAGTCTCTATAGACAACTATAGCTATACAGAGCTACATACACTATGGAATGATAAACATATATTCATACCAGAAACCAACTTACTTCTATTTGTTCATCTGTCATTATTTCATTTACTTATTCATTCAACAAACATTTACACACCACATGAATGGCTCCTTGAAACCTTCCATGACCAATTCAAGAACCCTCCAACCTCTAGGCCATGTCATCACATGATCCTTTTATTTCTTTCATAGCATTTACCGTAATCAGAAATTATCTTACAGTTTGGGTTACTATCTCTAATCAAAAATTAAATACAAAGAAAACATATTAAAAGCAGCAAGGGAAAAACAACAAATAACACACAAGGGAATCCCCATAAGGTTAACACCTGGAGAAAGCCCTCACACATAAACGAAGACCCAACGCAGCCAAAAATAAATAAATTAATTAATTTTTAAAAATGCTGTCTAAAAAAAAAAAAAACTTCCAACAAACAAAAGCGCAGGACCAGATGGCTTCACAGGCGAATTCTATCAAGCATTTAGAGAAGAGCTAACACCTATCCTTCTCAAACTCTTCCAAAATATAGCAGAGGGGGGAACACTCCCAAACTCATTCTACGAGGCTACCATCACCCTGATACCAAAACCAGACAAAGATGTCACAAAGAAAGAAAACCACAGGCCAATATCACTGATGAACATAGATGCAAAAATCCTCAACAAAATACTAGCAAACAGAATCCAACAGCACATTAAAAGGATCATACAACATGATCAAGTGGGGTTTATTCCAGGAATGCAAGGATTCTTCAATATACGCAAATCACAAACACCATACACAAAAAGAAGCTCAAAATGGATTAAAGACCTAAATGTAAGGCCAGACACTATAAAACTCTTAGAGGATAACATAGGCAGAACACTGTATGACATAAATCACAGCAAGATCCTTTTTGACCCACCTCCTAGGAAATGGAAATAAAAACAAAAATAAACAAATGGGACCTAATGAAACTTCAAAGCTTTTGCACAGCAAAGTAAACCATAAACAAGATCAAAAGACAACCCTCAGAATGGGGAAAATATTTGCAAATGAAGCAACTGACAAAGGACTAATCTCCAAAATTTATAAGCAGCTCATGCAGCTCAATAACAAAAAAACAAACAACCCAATCCAAAAATGGGCAGAAGACCTAAATAGACATTTCTCCAAAGAAGATATACAGACTGCCAACAAACACATGAAAGGATGCTCAACATCATTAATCATTAGAGAAATGCAAATCAAAACTACAATGAGATATCATCTCACACCAGTCAGAATGGCCATCATCAAAAATCTAGAAACAATAAATGCTGGAGAGGGTGTGGAGAAAAGGGAACCCTCTTGCACTGCTGGTGGAATGTGAATTGATACAGCCACTATGGAGAACAGTATGGAGGTTCCTTAAAAAACTACAAATAGAACTACCATATGACCCAGCAATCCCACTACTGGGCATATACCCTGAGAAAACCATAATTCAAAAAGAGTCATGTACCAAAATGTTCATTGCAGCTCTGTTTACAATAGCCAGGAGATGGAAGCAACCTAAGTGTCCATCATTGAATGAATGGCTAAAGAAGATGTGGCACATATATACAATGGAATATTACTCAGCCATAAAAAGAAACGAAATTGAGTTATTTGTAGTGAGGTGGATGGACCTAGAGTCTGTCATACAGAGTGAAGTAAGTCAGAAAGAGAAAAACAAATACCATATGCTAACACATATATATGTAATCTAAGAAAAAAAATGTCATGAAGAACCTAGGGGTACGATGGGAATAAAGACACAGACCTCAAGAGGGAAGAGATATGGGAACATATGTATATGTATAACTGATTCACTTTGTTATAAAGCAGAAACTAACACACCATTGTAAAGCAATTATACCCCAATAAAGATGTTAAAAAAAAAAAAAGACACAGACCTACTAGAGAATGGACCTGAGGATATGGGGAGGGGGAAAGGTAAGCTGTGACAAAGTGAGAGAGTGGCATGGACATATATACACTACCAAACGTAAAATAGATAGCTAGTGGGAAGCAGCCGCATAGCACAGGGAGATCAGCTCGGTACTTTGTGACCACCTAGAAGGGTGGGATAGGGAGGGTGGGGGGGGAGGGAGACGCAGGAGGGAAGAGATATGGGAACATATGTATAACTGATTCACTTTGTTATAAAGCAGAAATTAACACACCATTGTAAAGCAATTATACTCCAATAAAGATGTCAAAAAAAAAAGAGTCTGATGGAGACAGAGAGGTACACAAAGCATGTGCTGGGCGGTGGGGCTGTGGGAGAAGTCACACGGGAGGGGCAGAGGGGCGGCCCATTCCTCCTGGGCAATCAGAGAAGGAGTGGCCATTGGGCGGCTGACTCCAAACACCAGTAGGTATTTGTCTGGGGGAAGGCCAGTCTAGGCCCCAGAGACCACATCATTCAAAACCTTTCACTTTATTTCCAGAGGCTTGGCTGTAATATATTCAAAACATACTTGGACCTCCCTGGTGGCGCAGTGGTTAAGAATCCTCCTGCCAATGCAGGGGACATGGGTTCGAGCCCTGGTCTGGTAAGATCCTACATGCCGCAGAGCAACTAAGCCCGTGCACCACAACTACTGAGCCTGCGCTCTAGAGCCAGCACGCCACAACTACTGAGCCCGCGCGCCTAGAGCCCATGCTCGGCAACAAAGAGAAGCCACCTCAATGAGAAGCCCACGCACTGCAACGAAGAGTAGACCCCACTCGCCACAACTAGAGAAAAGGCTGTGCACAGCAACGAAGATCCAATGCAGCCAAAGATAATAAATAAATAAATTTATTTAAAAAAACACACTTAGCTCAAATAATGCCATGAAATGGGTGGGGGTGGGGGAAGAAGCCTTTTAAAGGTCCCTTTGAAAATAGTTGATGAAATAACTAAATTAAATGTCAGGGAATGCTGAAGCCCTATAACTTATTCTATGCATACACAAAGTGATCCAAAGCAGAGGTGGGGTGTGCCAGACCCCACAAGCTGGTTCCAACGTTATTTTCAAACAGTTATTAGGTTCAGCCTAACAAAACGAGTACATGGAACTCCTTGGAGGATCCACTGAATGAGTAAGAATGATTTTTAATCAGCATATTATTTTTTTGTCAGTGTACACACCTGCAGTGTTTGAGGGGGGGTTGAGATATTTATTCTCTTTAATTCATCCAGGCATTCGAGTTTACACCATGAATTTGCCCAGAAAACCATTTATTCATAGCCAGGGCAAAAGAAGCTTTAACTCAACGCTTGTGTGAAATTCAAATGGATGGGGTTTCAATTAGAGACTCCAGCAATATAGTCAAGATATGTATCTAGTCAACTCTTAATTAACCCCCCTAACAAGAGGGGAAGTGTTCACACAGAGCGCTAAAAGCAGAGATACAGTGAATTTTTCTCATTTACCTTTTCTATTTGGTCTTTGTTAGATGAAACAAGAAAACCAGTTTGCAGTTCCAGAGTTTCCGAGGGGCTAGATGACAAAGCCAGCCAAGTTCCAAGACCTAACATTCCCAGTGGGCTACAATGCAGCTGAATTGCTCACAGGAACCCTGCGAACACCTTGCTGCCTCTGACACCTCCAGGGCTGATGGGGGAATACCATCTCCCAGGCTACCTTGCAATGTGGTTTTTGAGAACAAACTTTCCAGGGACTCTGAGGTCAGGGGGCAGCTCTACTTTGGTCTGGAGATTTACCTCAGTAATCCCAGCCCTCTGGGAACCAACCCAAGCATAGCATCTTCACGTAGGAAGCCATTATAACACTGTGGTTAAAATCATGTTCTTTGAAGCCAGTCTGGCTGGATTCCAGGTCTGCCACTTGCCAGTTCTGTGAGCTTGGACAAGTCACTTAACTTCTCTGTGCCTCGGTTTTCTCATCTGTAGTATGGGCATAATGATATTGATGAGGATGAAATAAGTTCACATATGTAAAGTGCTTAGGTGAATTTGAAAAGTCTCAATGTATGTAGCTCTTTATTAGTTCCTCCTTTTATTGGGTCAGCTTAGCACCTCCAGGCCTCCCCAAGGGTTTCACGGATGCTTCAGCCTTCTGGAGGCCATGCAGCCATGGGGACATTTGTCACATGATACTGCATTGTTAAACTGTCTGCCTTCCCCACGAGAGTGTGAGCATCTGGAGGGCAGGGCCAAGCCTTATTCATGATTATATCCCAAGCACCTAGCACAGTCCCTGGCCAAAAAAAAAAAAAGCAGCTCAGGGAAAGTCTTTGAATTAAGCTCTTTTGTGGTTCCCTTTAATCTTTTTTTTTTTCTAAGTGATTTCACTTTTCTTTTTTTTTTTGGCTGTGCTGTGCGGTATGTGGGATCTTAGTTCCCCGACCAGGGATCGAACCCATGCCCCCTGCATTGGGAGTGTGGAGTCTTAAACACTGGACCGCCAGGGAAGTCCCCACCCTTAATTCTTACATTCATAATTTTGAGCTCATGGGCCCCAAGTGGCTCATTTCTTTTTCTTTTTTAACATCTTTATTGGAGTATAATTGCTTTATAATGGTCTGTTAGTTTCTGTTGTATAACAAAGTGAATCAGCTATACATATACATATATCCCCATATCTCCTCCCTCTTGCGTCTCCCTCCCACCCTCCCTATCCCACCCCTCTAGGTGGTCACAAAGCACCAAGCTGATCTCCCTGGGCTATGCGGCTGCTTCCCACTAGCTCTCTATTTTGCACCCTAATTCTTTCTTAACTTTCTCCGTTCCATTTTGTTTTCGCTTTCTGGACTTCCTTTAGTTAGATGTAGTACATCCTGGAACGAACCCCTAGTTTTTGTCTTTTCGCTCCCAGCTTTCTACCTCCTGTTTGGCTCTATTTTCTAGAAGATGGTCTCGACTGTATCTTCCAATACTTGTAAGGAAGTTTTGACCTATGACCTCACGTTGCTGCCCCTTATCATGCAGACACTCAGTAGGGAGGAAGGAGAGGAATGATACTGGGTGTGGAGCCAGCCTGGCGGGCCGCACTTTTGTATCTTTGTTTATATCCCATATCTCATTCCTAGTGTTATTCGCGCCTTCTTCTTTTCCTTGATGAAATCTTTAAAAAAAATTAAATCATTTGCGGAGGCTGAATTGGCAGATTGCGATGGACATATACACACTTCTATATATAAAACAGGCAACTAATAAAGACCTAATGTATAGCACAGGGCCCTCTACTCCATACTCTGTCATGGCCTATATGGGAAAGGAATCTAAAAAGGAGTGGATATATATATATATACGTATAACTGACTCACTTTGCTGTACCCCTGAAACTAACACAATATTGTACATCAACTATAGTCCAATAAAAATGGTTTAAAACTCATTTTGGCTTCCTTGATTCTTTGTCTTTATTTCTACTGTGCTTATTATTCTTTTCTTGTAATTCCTTTATATTTGCTTATTATGAAATCTTTTTGTTGATTTCCTTATTTTTTCTCCATACGTCAAGCACAGAAATTTCTGAAAACATAGACGAAAATAAAGAGTTAACAAAAGGCATAACGGCCAGTCATATTTTAGCGTAAGCATAATTTTGGTGTAAGCACTCTTCTGTGCATGTACATGCCCAACGCACACACAGACATCTCTTTTTGGAAGAAAAAGTCTAATATTAAATATAGTTTCATAGTTGTCTTTTACCTTTCATTTGATATTCTGTTGTGAACCGTCTCTCGTGTCAAATGCAGAGCTCTGACGTTTTCTTAAGCAGTCAACAAAATCCTTTACCCCAAAGAAATCACACTCAGAGCCTTGAGAAGCAGAAGACCCGTAGTCAGGGTCCCGGGTAAACGCCACCGGAAGCGGGTAAACGCCACCGGAAGCGGGCTTCGGCCCACGTTGGGCGTGAATCTCGGGGGCGGGGACTCAGCGTTCATTTGCATAACGAGAATGAAATGCGATATATGTTCAAATGAAAGCCATAGTTTTCCTTTAAAGCTATTATTTCAAAGAATGAGACTTCAGTCACTTCACTGGAAAGAAGTGTTGCAAGCTCTTGACCCGAGCTTACGTTCACCCTCACTGTACAAGTGGGGTCAATCTCCCTGGCATTGTCTTCCGAGACTGTTGCACATAGGCCCCCCCCCCTCCTCAGCATGTGTAAATCTTCTGTTGTTTTCGGAAGATTCGCCTGCTGAGGAGTCAAAGCAACACCGAGCTTCTAATTTTTGGAGGCCTTGCGGAAAATAAGCAGGGCTGATATGTGTGTGAAAAAAATAGACCTAACGAGAAAGCTTGTTGTTCGATCAGCTTGTCAGCCGTGTTACTCTCGGTGCATAGACTCAGGGTTCATTGTGGTTTCGTTTGGCTTTATTTACGAAGGTATTTCTGTGTGGGTCTACTGCCTGGGAAGCAAAGGACTCGTTAGCCACCTGGAAGCACTCCGCAAGCCGCAACCGCGACCCGGTGAAACTGGAATTAAGTAAAAGCCTGAGGAAAGCGCTGCGGGTTTCAACTAGGCTCCGGGAGGTGCATTTCTCGCGGTGTTAGTACTGGTTTTCATGGTTTTAAATCTCCCGAGTGTGATTCTCCGTGTAAGGTCGTTTTCTTCACGTGGAAGGTTATGTACCTAAGTGAATTCGTTCACTGGTTTTCTGTTGTCTTCCGCAAAATGTAATGTTTGCAAACCCCGCAGATGTTCTCGCGTTACTTTGGGTGCTGCTGTTTGGTGTGTCTTTCGGCTCATCACGGACTGCTGTATTTCCGTTTTCTGTTGATGGACGTTCGGGTTGAGTGCATGCAGCCTCAGGCCCTCTGAACACTATGAGAGATGGTCTTGCACGGCCCACCTAGTGGTACGGGGACAATGGCCTTTGATTTACTCTCCATTTTATTAAGTAGTGGTGTTTTTCTTCCTAAGTAGTCATACCATTTTAGACTCCCTATGAGAAAAATTGATCAAAGTGTGTATTTCACTTTTCATTTCTCTAATGCCAATTTTTGCTTTTTCGTCCAAAAAGATTGTAGCAGGGTACACTCGCCAGCACTATATCAACATTACGTTGTTTTTCACATGCTGAGCAACTCCTGCTGTTTTCAGGCTTTTACAATTTTTTTTTAAAAAATGAATTTAATTATTTCTGGCTGCATTGGGTCTTCGTTGCAGTGCGCGGTCTTCTCCTTCTGGTGGCTTCTCTTGTTGCGGAGCTGGGGCTCTAGGCGCGTGGGTTCTAGAGCGCAGGCTCAGTAGTTGTGGCGCACAGGCTTAGTTGCTCCAGGGCATGTGGGATCTTCCCAGACCACGGCACGAACCTGTGTCCCTTGCATTGGCAGGTGGATTCTTAAGCACTCCGCCACCAGGGAAGTCCCTCAGGCTTTCACAAGTTTTGACCATCTGGTAGGTATCAAATCTGTCGTTTAAAGCGTCGGCATAGAATTGCACTGTGTGGATGAGCCATCACTTGTTCAAATCAAGGCACGTAGATAGTTTCCAATTTTTCTATTTTATAATCAAAGCACTGGCTGTCCAATTACTTCCTTAGAATAAATTCCAGGAGTGGAAATGCTGGACTGAATGTTCCACACATGAAAAGTTTTGATCCGTATTACCCAGCTGCCATTCGGCAACCTTGTACAAGTTTATATTGCCATCTGCAGTATTTGCATGCCCTTCCCCCCATACCCGTTTCAAAAGCAGCTTAAAAAAAAAAATCTAAGTGATGTATATACCTAATTTTAAAGGTCAAATGACGCAAGGCTTTCAGGAGAGCAAAACCCCAAACTGCTTTTCCCCATCCCAATTCCCACTTCCCAGAAACCACCATTTTACATCCTTAGCCGTTTCATCTGTCTGCTTCTCTATCTCATAATACGCTTCTACTGCTCTTTCTTCATTTTGTTTTAAACTGTGGAAGACTCAGCTAGTTGCCCACCCTGATACCAATTTCTTCCTCAGCCTTCAGAGGTAGCTCAGAATTCCTGAGATTTTTTTTTTATGTTTCTTATTGAATTTATTTATTTATTTTTAACATCTTTATTGGAGTATAATTGCTTTACAATGGTGTGTTAGTTTCTGCTTTATAACAAAGTGAATCAGTTATACATATACATATATCCCCATATCTCTTCCCTCTTGCATCTCCCTCCCACCCTCCCTATCCCACCCCTCTAGGTGGTCACAAAGTACAAAGCTGATCTCCCTGGGCTATGCGGCTGCTTCCCACTAGCTATCTGTTTTACATTTGGTAGTGTATATATGTCCATGCCCAAGTGGCTCATTTCTGAGGTCAGTGACCATGTCTTGTTGTCAGGGTCCTCTGTGAGTGGTAGGGGACAGCCATGGAGCGTACCACTACTGACCCATATGGTGTCTCCACCAGAGTTTCCTCAAGTACCAGGAAGAAAACATAAATAGTTACAGTTGATGGACATCCATTTTTCTCTAAGGTGCTTAAGAAATAGATTATTTAAAGGAGTTTAGGCATGGCAGGCTACATCATGCCCACTCCAAAGATGCCCACAGCCTAACCCCCAGAGCCTGTTATCCTACATGGCAAAAGGGACTTTGCAGATGTAATGAAGTTAAGGATCACAACTGAGTTGGAGAGATGATTCTAGATCATCCAGGTAGACCCATCGTCATTACAAAGACATTACAAAAGAGAGGCAGGAGGCTCAGAGTCAGAGAA
The DNA here is from genome assembly GCF_949987515.2 of Delphinus delphis. NCBI lineage: Eukaryota > Metazoa > Chordata > Mammalia > Artiodactyla > Delphinidae > Delphinus > Delphinus delphis. Next base: position 15,165,124 of record NC_082704.1, on the reverse strand, counting down.
GAAGATGTGACAATGGAAGCAGAGGTCAGAGAGATTTGAAAATGCTGGGATTTTGGCTTTAAAGGTGGAGGAAGGCATCATCCACTAAGACATGCCGGCAGCCTCTAGAAGCTGGAAAAGGGAAGGAAATCGATTTTCTGGTAAAGTCTCCCAAAGGAACACAGACTTGCCGATTCCTTGATTTTAGGAATTCTGTCCTCCAGAACCTTAGGATCATAAATCTGTGTTGTTTCAAGCCACTGCCTTTGTGGTAAGTTGTTAACAGTAACATTAGGAAACTGATAAAGTAGGTATCTCTCATGAGTAGGCTGGAATGCCCTCCAACAGGTCCTGTTCGTTTCTTTCTAAGAAGTAAGTTAATAGATCATTGCCATGATTTTAATCCTCTAAACAGGAATCTCAGAGGTGGTGGACAGAGGTGCATGCTGTATTGATAGGAAGTATCATCCGATGTCTCTCGTTCCACTTGGAACTCAGGATCTTCTTTCAGCATTCCCAGTGAAGGTGCTTTCCCCCAGCCTCTCGTGTACTCTTCCTCAAAAAGCATAGCAAGTCAGCGACTTCTCTGGAGGTCCAGTGGTTAAGACTCCGTGATTCCACTGCAGGGGGCGTGGGTTTGATCCCTGGTCAGTGAAGTAAGATCCTGCAAGCTGTGAGGCCAAAAAGCATAGCAAGTCATATCCTTCTCTGATCCTCCTCCTCAAAATCATTCAGTGGTTCCCCATCACCCAAGGGATAAAAGTTCAGCTCTTCAGCATTCCATTCAAGCATCTGGCCCTAAACTGCCTTTCTGGACTCACCTTTCAGTGTTTCAAGCCTCCCCACATCCTAGGTTCCAGTCACATGGAGCTTCCTGCTCTCCCCTGGCCTTGCTCTAGTCACATTGTCCCATGTCCCTGCCTTGTTGCTGAGGCATTGGGTCCCCCTATAGATTACCAGCACCCCCCTTGAACCCCTTTGCATTCCACCTCACTAGATGTTTA